>NC_140585.1:224016452-224468952 GCF_964204655.1 Triturus cristatus
CATATCCCTGCTCCATACAAAACAGAGGACATGCACCTTGAATTATAGATGGAAATCATCTCTCGAATTCTACGACCCCCCAATTTCGAGGCGAATCTGAAGATGCAATTTGTATTTCTAGTCATCTTCATACCAACACAGGATTGCTCGTTTACCCATCTCCCATCACCTGAAAAGGTGATACCTAAGTAGCAGAAATGTCGAACTGCCTCAAGTTTATCCCCATCTAAAAAGAATGACTTGTTTTTCTTTATTTTCTTACCACAAGTCATAGTCATAGTCTTACCCTTGTTAATTTTAAGCTTTCTGCCCTGAATAAAAATATGAAACTTCTCGATTAACTTTTGCAACCCATTCGCGGTCCTAGAAATCAGGACCGCGTCGTCCGCATATAATAGGACAGGTATTTGCTTACCATTGATGATGGGAGCATCGGCATAAAATTCTTGTAAAAATCGATCAACCTGATTTATAAAAAGGGAGAATAAAAGGGGAGCAAGCACACACCCTTGTCGGATCCCTCTACCAATTTTAAAAAGGGGGGTGCATTCACCATTTGTTCCGAATCTAACCTTACTTGAAAGATTACTATACATTCTAGCCAAGAGGTGGATGATTTCAGGTGGTGCGCCCATGTCAAGTAATACTGGCCAGAGCAGTGCGTGTTCCACTAAATCAAAAGCAGAACTTAGATCGGCGAAGCACGTAAACAAATTCCCCTCCTTGGCTTTAGTGTACTTGCCGATGATAAGTTCAAGGTTCACGCACTGCTCCATAGTTCCTAGACCCCTTCGGAACCCAAACTGAATAGGCGAAAGAACATTATTGTCCTCGGCCCAGGTCTCTAGTCTCACCAGAAGTATACGACTCAAAATCTTTAACGACGAGTCTAAAAGTGAAATTGGGCGATAATTTCGTGCTTCAGCCCTAGAACCCTTTTTAAAAAGGGGTACTAAGATGGATTGACCCCATGAGGTTGGTAACTCGTCCTCGATTGCAGCATTAAAATAACGGGTTAAAATGGGGGCCCATAAAACAATCTCAGATTTGAAGAAGTCCACAGGGACCCCATCTGGACCCGGGGCTTTCCCCCCCTTACTCTTTTCAATTGCCACAATCACCTCGCTTAGTGTCACCGAAAACAATAATTTCTCCCATTTAAAACAGGTTGGAGTATCAGTTAAAACATTAGAATTAAAAACAGTAGTAAAATCAGAATTAAAAATCCCAGTAAAGTGAGCTATCCAGGCCTGACAACTGACATGCGAGGTTAGTTCGGGGACATTGTCGTTCTTCAGGAATGGACTATTTACAGTGTCCCAAAAAAGTTTATGATCTTTGGTATCTGCAGCCAGGTCTAATTTTTCCCATGCCGCATTCTGCAATTCCTTCTTCCTAATGGAGAGTGCAGTTTTATAGTTAAGGCGCTCTTCCCTGATCTTACAAACGTCTCTTGGTGTGGCATCAAGTGAAATTTTTAACCTTTTTAATGACTGCGCACAATGGTCATCGAACCACACCGCCTTAACTTTCCTTAATTTCCGAGGTTTGTGTGTCAGGGATTTCTCAATGGTTTTTGTAATAGTTAGGAATTTGGATAGCAGAATTCGTGGGCATGGGTCCAGCAACAAGCAATACTCAACCTCACCACAACAGTTTGTGATCACATTGGCAACAAGTTTAGTAGGATCAACTTTTATCCATTTCACTCTCATCCCATTCGGTCTTACTGCAACAATGTCCTGAATTGGTTTACCAAAGGTATTCCTTTTGATTCCCCAACCCAATAGTTCAACGGTTACACTGTTGTGATCACTGACCTTTTGTTCAATCACCCAAACATTGATATAAGCTACAGAGCAAGATATCATAATATGATCAATAAATGATTGACTGTTCCTCCCGTGAAATGTCGGACATCTAACATTGTTTTTGTTCTTATCACACTCTAGGAGGTCCAGATCATATTTGGAGAATAGGTTGTTCAGAGCACTACCATAGTTGTTATGCGGGAAATGATTATATACACATGTTGTTTCCCTTCCCGAGTACTCCTCCCTATGGCCACAAGCCCCCTTGAGTGCATAGGTACATGATTTAATGTTAAAATCTCCCACCCATATGATGGCTGCAGGTTTGGGTGTACTCAATAAAAAGGCATCAATGGCCTGCTCTATATCAGAAATAAACTTTCCCCATGTTGTTATAAAAATTCACTATTATTAAGTCTCTGCAACCGCTATGAACCATACGCAGAACCGAGGCATGTTCACCTAGAACTACATGATCACTAACACAGAACTCAGTCAGTGCAGTGGATATCAGGGTCACGAGTCCGCCCTTGGCTCGACCAGCTTGGGATGCCACAGCCTGCACATTAAAGGAAGTATAGCCCTCAACATGTACTTCAGCCCTATCCCAAGTTTCTTGCAGGCAAATAATATCGTAACCTTGTTTAATAAAATCAGCCCATATGGGGGTATTTACCTTAGAAGCTAGCCCAGCTATATTCCATGTAATAGCCCTTAGGTTCTCTTCTAAGGCGACATGGGATGGGTTGGTAACTATTGTGGCTGATGATATTGTTGGATTTATCATACATTTTTCAGCAGTACGTATGGTGGTATCTGACACATTAGAAGTTCTTAGAGTGATGTTTTCCGCATCCTGGAGAAGCCCATCACTGCTTTGAGGGTCATCAACCACATTGGGTAACACAGTAACGTTCCCCACAACTCCACCTCCAATTGGACTCTCCCGCATCCCCTGCCCCAACTGTAATTTTCAATCACAATCATCCATGCTGGAAAAAACATCAAACCTATTCCCTAATTCTAAAGGTGTAAAAGGCCTCAGGTGCTCCATTCTCCGAATGTTGTTATTCCTGGGGCCGCTAGGGGGGACCATATTCCAACCTTGGTGATCGATTCGCTGATTTGGTGCATAAAGGGCAGTGGGGTCATTAGTGTAGACTGAGCGATTTTTCCTTACATAGGGTGTGGGGAAAACCAAGGACCTAGGATAGAAATAGGTCAAAGATCGAGGGCAAATTTGGCTATTACCGTTGCCCAGGGGCCAATTCAATATAGAAGCTACCGCTTCTGGGTCTCTGAAATTGATCAGAACTATATCTCCATCCACGTCTTTATTCCTTCCACCAAGCCATGGGAGACGTCTAACATGTAATATCTCACCATTTACTTTCCTATTTATGGGTCTATATGTTCTTAACCAGTGGATAGTTTTATTTTTAAGCTGGGCGTAATCCTCACTCTTATTATCAGTTAGAACAGGAACCCCAGTCAACACCACCACTAAGGGTGCGGCTTCTGGGGGTAAATCAACCCGAAGACCATGAATCCCAGGGGCCCCCTCCCACCTAGGGTTACCCTGCGCCTGGACGGTGCTCCCTACTGGGGCAATACTGGCTTCCTCCCCCAACTCCATGACGGGCTTACTAACTAAATGTTCCTTCGGCAACAAAGGTTCATTTCTGCCCTGGTCCGGAACTAGGTGGGCCGCAGTCTGCATTACGTTCCTACTAAAATCAGGAGGTTCCCTAGGTGGATTTATAGGGGGAGCTCCAGCCTGTTTACTAGTACCATCCTTTGTAACCTTACCTACAACGGCCATGTTTCCCATTGTAGATTCGATATTAGCTAGCCTATACTCCAACTTCCTTAAGATGTCAGAAATGGGTAAAAGGAGAATGCTAATCATATCCCCCAGTTGGGGTAAAAAATCTGTGGGAATAGGCACTTGTGGGTTAACTACAGTTGATAGAGCAGGCTCTAAGGGGGTCACAACAGGGTCCACAGCCTTTGAACTTGTACTAATGGCCGTCGTCTGGCTATGATCTGGCCCAATTAATAACCCTGAAACAGACCCATTAGAAGGATAGTGGCCAAATTCTGAATGCAGTGTCCTGGGCCCATTGATCACCCCCACCCTACGCCTTTTTTTTCTGGGAGGAGGGCCGTGAATAATCCCCTTGTTCAGATTCTTAGCCTTTTTTCCTACCCCCCGTCCCACAAGGCGCGTATTGAAAATCTTAGAATGACTTGTGGCATGTGGGGGGAGAGAGTCACTGATAACCTGAACACTAGGGACACAGTTTGAGGGCGAACAGTCACGTAACAATAGCGGAACACCCTCTTGCGAGAGGGGGGTGTCATTTGCACCATTGCTACCACTATCAACAGCAGGAATGTTTGGGGAGACAACCTCTGGAGCTCTACGTTTCATGTTTTCAATTGAGCGACGACGTTCTAGTCTACGCTCCTCCAGGGTAGTGTCCAGCTCCTTATCCATTACGTAAGATTTTTTAAAATAACTGTCAAGGGGGCCATTTACCACTGGCCTTGGTTTCTCCCCAGGCATGACATTCACACTGGAATCCATGGCAATTTTTGAAAGATAATGAAGAAGAAACTCCCAATTACCACAATGCAGCGGAGTCACTCCTGGCCCAACCCAGCCTCGATCGGCCTCGGAGGGTCTCAGAGGGTCCGCCCTTAGTCCGGGCTTTGTCCCGGGTGATGTCCCGCAAACGCGTCCCGCTGACGCGTAATACCTACAGGTCTTATACTGGCTGGAGATAGAGGGGGCGGAGTCACGGGAAGAGGCGGCAGGTGTGCTGGGTGGAACACGCACAGCCTGCTGGTCCTCGCAGTCCCGTCCTCCTATACAGCGGCTCACCGATCAACTTCCAATGCCCAACGGGGCTCCCTGGACACAGGTTAGGTGAGGCCAATGCCCTACGGGGCTCCAGTAGCTGCAGGCAACACGGGTCAATTACTCCTCGGCGAGCGGCTCCCGCGAAGCGGGGGCCGCGAGCAGTTTTCAGCGGTCAGCAGGGGGCGGAGTCACGGGAAGAGGCGGCAGGTGTGCTGGGTGGAACACGCACAGCCTGCTGGTCCTCGCAGTCCCGTCCTCCTATACAGCGGCTCACCGATCAACTTCCAATGCCCAACGGGGCTCCCTGGACACAGGTTAGGTGAGGCCAATGCCCTACGGGGCTCCAGTAGCTGCAGGCAACACGGGTCAATTACTCCTCGGCGAGCGGCTCCCGCGAAGCGGGGGCCGCGAGCAGTTTTCAGCGGTCAGCAGGGGGCGGAGTCACGGGAAGAGGCGGCAGGTGTGCTGGGTGGAACACGCACAGCCTGCTGGTCCTCGCAGTCCCGTCCTCCTATACAGCGGCTCACCGATCAACTTACAATGCCCAACGGGGCTCCCTGGACACAGGTTAGGTGAGGCCAATGCCCTACGGGGCTCCAGTAGCTGCAGGCAACACGGGTCAATTACTCCTCGGCGATGGGGGATTTTAATTTTATAATGGATTATGGAGTAGATACTACACGGAGGGGGGCTTTTCAAAGGATGCGGAAGACACGGGCAGCCATATGGGAGTTGGGGCGTTTGCAGGCTATTAAGGACGTTTGGAGGACTCTTTATCCCAATATAGCAGGTTATGCATACTCTTCTGCCCCCCACAAGCTATATTCAAGAATTGATATGGCTTGGGCATCAGATAACATCTTATGGTCATGTAGTATGGAAATATGCCAGAAGGTCAAGTCAGACCATAATCCTGTTTTGCTTACATTTAAGATCTCCCCCCAATATAAAAATCCCCGATCTTTCTCCTTTTCCAGATATCTGCTTACAGATGAAGTATTTGTGACTCAGACTAGGGCACATCTTAAGGAGTTTTATTTAAGCAAACATTGGAACAGCTTCGCCCATAGTAGTATGGGATACATTTAAAGCAGTAACTAGAGATTTTACCCAGCAATTTATTTTGAGACAAAATAAAGAGCAGAAGATGAAAATGGAAGCTATTATATTAGCTATACGAAAGATAGAAAATGAGCACATCGAGGCAGTTACTAGAGGTCTACAAAACGTAGACGAGTTGGGGTACAGCCTAGTGGATCATAGATCAGCGCCGGAAAAAAAACATTCAGGGAGAGGAGTGTAGCGAAATAAAATACGTATCGTCTGGCGCAGTACGAGTCAGGGGAGAAGATATGTAAGATCTTAGAATTTAGAGTAGCAGCTGACAGGGCCAAGACAATTATAAAGAAGATTAAGGGGACTGACAACAAAATATACGAACGTCCAAAACAGATATTGGAACAATTTGTGGCTTATTATCAAGTGCTATATACTTCAGAACACCAACCTAAGCAAGACGAAATATCTAATTACATACAAGATAATTCCTTCTTATGTGTGGAGAATGAAACATCTAAGTATTTAGCTAGTGATATAGTACTGGAAGAAATAAAATTAGCAATTACCTCCCTTCCATCAGGTAAAGCAGCAGGTGACGATACCATTCCTTTGGAATTTTATAAGCGGTTTATGGAGGAGCTAGCGACACCTCTTAGTCAGGTTATAAGTTTTATTGGTTATGAGGGTAAGGCTCCTGACTCACGGAAAATAACGCAAATTATTTTATTTCTTAAAAAAGGTAAACCGGCAGAGGAGCGCGAGTTGTATCGGCCGATCTCGCTCATCAATGCCGACGCAAAAATATTTGCAAAGATCCTTGCGAACCGATTATCTCCCGTGCTACCTAGCTTGGTGTCGCCTTATCAACATGGCTTCATTCAAGGGAGAGACACGACAGCACATGTGAACATGTCTGTCTCTGCTTTTGATGCAGCAAAAACAGTCGACCCCACTCAGGATAATATTGTGAGATGCTGAAAAAGCATTCGATCAAGTGGGGTGTGACTTTTTATGGGCCATACTCAACACCTTTGGCATTAAAGGGCAATATCTTATGGGATAAAACCTCTATATGAGAAACCTAGCGCTAAGATAATGTACGGGGGTTTACAATAAACTGCTTTTCCGATTCTTCGGGGCACCCGGCAAGGGTGCCCCCTATCACCACTTTTATTTGCTCTTTATATAGAGTCTTTTGTCTCGACCCTTCAAAATCAGCAGCTAATTTGCCCTTATATGCTTGGGGATAACTCCCTTAAAGTCATAGCATACGCTGATGACATAGCTGTGTTCTCAATGGATCCGGGGGGGGGGGCCTTGCAAGTGATCACAGATGAAGCGCGAGAGTTCGGCTTGATATCTGGGTATAAACTGAATGTCAATAAAACTCAGGTTTTGCTGAATTATAAATCTGCGCTTCCGATACAGGAGGTGTGTTCGACGGCCACATATTTGGGAATCAAGATGGCGGCCCAGATTGAAAGAATAATCCCTTTAAACTACGAGACCTTACTGAAAGAGACGGCTAAATTACTGAAGAGCTGGCACAGGTTACCTATTGGTATTATAGGGCGTATAAACATTGTAAAAATGAAGATTCTGACAAAATTTCTGTATTTGTTTAGATTTATCCCGTTGCGATTGACGGTCTTTTTTTAAACGATTGGATGGGATTTTTGGCAGTTTCATCTGGGGCTATAAAAAAGCGAGAAAAGCCCTTGAACTGTTAAAACTCCCCTTTAATCATGGAGGCTTAGATTTCCCGGATTTTAGAATGTATTTCTGGTCTGCCTTTTTTGGGCGTCTTCGCAGCTTTATTCACACTGAGAAGAGTACCTATTATCATAAATTTATGTTGGCAGGAGAGAGCAATCTCTTTCTGTTCAGAACTAACGACCCGAACTATTATGAAAGGGTCAAATTTAAGACGATTCGAGATTGCATAACTATATGGCGTGCAATTTCTCTCAAGTATGGCTTGACACCGATGAATGACAAATTTCCTCTCTGGGGCAATCCAGGGCTGCCTAGTATATTTCATGACCCGGCGGGGAAACGCTGCGCCAACTATGGGGTAACATGTTTAGGGGACCTATACGATCATAGTGGTTTTATGGATTTTGGAAAAATGCACATTGTGTATACGTTGATAGACAACATGCAGTTTAAATATGTACAGATTCGTGATTATTTTGATAACTATCTTAAATTGATGAGCTTATCTCATTCAGATATATGGGACTCTTTATATGACTCTAATGTTAAATCTTTGATCAGTAGAGCATACAAAAGCTTGTGTGTTCACAGATTGGAGGATAGCCCCAGAATAGCTGCTCGTTGGACTAGAATTATGGCCATACCAGTCTCAGCTAAAAATATATTGCATGCACTAAATAAAATTGTTGGGGTAGTCCATTCCTCCAATCTGCGAATGCAACAGTTTCGCACAATCTGTTTACTATACTATATGCCAGATAGAATTGTAAAATGGTCACTTAATAATCAGGCAAACGGTAGGGCAAAGTGCCCCAGCTGCAAACTATATGCGGCAGATATACAACATATGTTTGCTACATGCCCAGAGCTTTCGCTATTTTGGCAGAAGGTGGAACATATTCTATTGCAAAAATTGGGGATTCAAACATCACAAACGGTCATGGAAATATTGATGGGGGGAAGGGATCTGGGATCTGACAATGAAGATCTTTTAACTATTTTGCTTGTCTGCACAAGACTCACAATTGCACGGGTCTGGACATCGCTAAAAGCTCCCACAGTAATGGATTGGTGGGTATTAGTCAGACAAATACATGATATGGAGGAAGCACTAGCCAGACTAAGGGGTGTTCAATCCATGCGTAAATTCAATTTGATCTGGGGATCATTTAATAAAAAACTTTTTTTTTTAAATGACTGCTTATTTACATTGCCATCTGGTACAAGGAAAAGTCATGCAATTATATAATTGACTGCTTTCTGCCTTCTTCCTTTTTCTTTTCTTCAATACAACGTAAAATACTTGATTATTAAGATTATGTTTTTGATTATGATTCAGTTTGTGCAAATTGGCTTTGTACTTCATTTTGTGTTGACAAAAATTTAAAATATTTTTTTTTAAAAAAGATATTAAAAGGAATTCACATTAGATGAGTGAGTTGGTCGTTGCTGAAATAAATACCACATTACAGAACAATAGATTTGTGCTGGCATGAAAGGCGTGTAAAGTGACGCCTGCTGGTCAAGAGCACAGCTGCGTCAATAATACATGGCTATTCTTGGTCCCAAGCCACAAGGAAACTGCTGAGTCAACTAGATTTTAAGTTAGTGCAAAACACGGTATAAAGGCCTGCATTACAGACTGTTGATTTTAAAAGTTACAAAAGACAGTTTCATTATTTTGGATAACAGAGAAAACATTAAAAGTAGGGATTTCCTTTCTTAAAGCCTTTTTACATAAGCACATCGTTGGTTCTGATGTTAAATAATAACTGTCCTTTAAAAAGTGGCGCAGACTTTTCATATATCAAGTAAGGCTTCTGTGCTTAGGGGGGGGTCGGTGATCATTATTTTTTTTTAAAAAGGTAATTTTGATTATATGAAAGAAAAAAAGTTTATTAAGAATAAGTCCACTAAATTTGTTTTTTAATCTCTATAATGCCTAATAATCATACTGTGAACTCCTAGCATCAAAGTTGAATTTACGCAGCGCTTTACAGCAATGGGGGGGAACTAAAATGGAAAATGTCACTTTACCCAGGCATACAAAACTCATTTTTATAAGGTGTACCTTATACATTTCTGATCCCCCATTCCTGGAATATCTAGGGGACACTCTGGGGATGACTAATATGCCAAAACATTGTAGGTTATTTATAAGTACCCCTAACACCAAAGTCGAATTTGGGCAAAATGTACTGTTTAAAAGCAGATATGCCACTCAGGGCAGTTTTCCAACTGATCTCAGGCTTCAGTAATGCACACATGCAAGTATAGAACAAGCAGCTGACCTCTATTCTGCTAGAAAAGCACACCACATACTGCACACAAATGAAAATAAGTATAAAGAAACCAGCAGAAGTTATTATCTTACCTCTAAATTACTGGCAAACAGGAAGGGAATACGACTGCTTTTCAGCTGTGAGTCTCCATAAATTGCTTTGAATTGGAAAAGCCGCATGGAAAGCCTTGCACAAAAATAGGACAGCTGGTAAGGGTTAAAGGTCGAGTTCTGCATTTAGCAGCCTAGCAGGGCTAAAGGCACGGTTTGCTTTGACATTTTGACCTCTGAAAATTTTTGAAAGACAACATGACAGCGCAGGGAGAGAAAGAGAAGTTTTGCTTACTATTTTTGGCAAAGGCAAGTTTTTTTGCAGGCATTGAATAGAAGGAAATATAGTGGTATATGTGGGCCCTGATTAGAGAATAGTTCTGCAATGTATATAGCACTAATGCTTTTAGTTTAAAAATTACTATGCAAGGGCTGAGATAAGGAGGCAATGGGATTTTGTTTGCATTCATGCGCCCTTATGTTACACTAGTACAATTGCTAAAGGAATTGGTAATTGGTTATGTGTTCTAGCTAGCTCAATGTGCTTTTACATCCTACAAGTTTGTTTGTTCCCAGCTGCAACCAATAGGGGTAGATAGTGTTGACAGAAGGTAAACCTGTTTCACGGTTTCATACTATTGAAATGGGGGGAAGGAGGTTAGCTCCTCTGCAAATTAAGGGTAGGCAAATTTTGGTTTTCCCTTTTTTTCTCACTCTCTTTTGAGCCTGTCTAAGCTGTCTGGGAAATATCCATGAGACATTTAATTGGCTATTCAGTAATACTGTTTAAAAATTGTTAGCATTAATTAAATGAATAAAAAAATACGTCATGTTACTGCCCATCCTGTCTGATGAAATTATGAAAGGATGAGTAGTCTAGATTGCTCTTCCCTTATTGGACATTTAAGGGGAAACTATATGTTATTCTCATACTACATACAGTTTTGCAAGGGCATTGCTAGTCTCTTATTAGCTAGTCTGTGTAAATAAGCTGACAGCCCTTATTAGAGCGGATGTTGCATAGTCCACATCGTGAAAAGTAGAATGCATAATGTTTATAATGTCAGGGAAGACACCCTTGTGATCCTCAGCAAACAATTTTGAAGGAAAATATTGTTTTATAGGAGTTTGTTTGTTACAACATGTTCTGCAGGAGAAATTTATGTACCCACTACGTTGATTTTTTTAGTTCTTTATGTAATAAGAATCCCTGTTAAATTAGCAGTTTTAGATTTTCCTGCTGCACCTATAACATGAGAGCATGGTCCTAAGAGTACAATGTAGGTGCTTTTATGAAAGAAAAATCATTTTAGAAGCGTCTGCAGTCCTGTACAAGTAATGTAAAGTTTACGAGCAAAAGTGCAGAACATTTCCATTTTTTCTTGAGGTTCTTCAGATGAATAATATAGGAATACACAAATGTAAGGATTTAAAGTATGTCTGTATTGTTTTTCTCTTTTCCTCAGAATTTAGTAAATGAACACAGACTTCAGCGAGTTTCTTGCAGCAATTACAATCTTTTTCTCGCAAGGGTAGGCTTTTCCCTCTATTGAGCAGAGTCTTGCTCACAGGAACTGTTTTTCTCGTTCCATTTTCTGTTTAGAGAAAACCCAGATTGTGTAGCATTGACATCACAGCGTCTATGTGTTCCTTGCATTTGTGCTGGAAATTTTCTTTTACCAGCCAGTCGTCTAAATAGGGTATACATGTATTCTCAGCCTTCTTAAATGTGCCACCACTGCTGCCAGAAACCTTGTAAACACTCTGGGTGCTGACTTTATTCCGAATGCCAGCACCTTGAACTGATAGTGCTCTCCGTTTACCAAAAAACATTATTAGTATAAGTATTTTTTGTGTCTATAGTTCATTGGAATGTGGAGATAGACATCTTTTAGATCTTTAGTCATCATAAAATCCCCTTGTCACAACTGTGGTATTCACTCCTGTAGAGCTGTCATTTTAAATTTCTGGGTCTTTATGGATTTATTTAGATATCGGAGATCTAGAATTGGGTGAAAAGATCCATTCTGTTTTGGTGATAAGAAGTTTGTGGAGTAGTATCCCTGGTTGATCTCATTTTGGGCACTCATTCTATTGCCTCCTTCTTAAGACATTCCAGTACCACATGTAATATGTTGTCTTTTGCACCACTTTCTTTGGGCCTTTTACTCGTAGTTTATTAGATCCATATAATTGCCAAATTGCATTATGTTTAGTATACATTTGTCTGTTATCTGCTCCCATTCTTGGAAGAAGTCCTTTATGCTCCCTCCCACAGGTAGTGTATGTATGAGGAGCCCTGTGTTGAGTCACTAAATGGTATAGTTGCTCCCCTTTGCAGCTGTGGTCTCCCTCTCGATCGCCCTTCGAAAGAGTTGTCATGGGGTAGACTTGTACTGTCGTTGCTGCACCGGTGTTTGTGCTTGGCTTGAACTATGCAGCCCTTGATGTGTGGTTGCACCTTGGAAACCACCTCTCCCTACAGGTCTTCTTGTAGGTGTATATCCTCTTCTGAGGTTTCCCCTGAATTGCAAAGTCCCCATGGAGTTTGAGGTTTTATTGTCCTTTTTTTTAGCTGTTATAGTGTTTCATCAACAGCACTGCCAGAGTTCTCCATTAAACGGGGTGTTATTAGCTTGGACCCCACTCTTAAGTACAACACCCTTAGCCAAGTCGGACTTCTTAGGGTGGTTCCCACCAGCATGTGCCTGCTTGCTGTACCGGCAGCATCTAAAGCGGATTTAAGACCAGTATTGGCTATATTTTTTCCCTCCTCTGCGAGGGGTGTCATTCTTCTCTGGTATTGCTCAGGGAGGTGCTTTATGAGTTCTGCCATTTCCTCCCAATGTTGATAAGCATACCTGTTTAACAGTGCGTTAAAGTTTGCAATACACCAGTGAGAAGCAGCTCCCCTCTCAAATTTTCTTTCCAGCATGTCCATTTTCTTGCTCTCTGTCCAAAGGCAGGCTGGATGTTGTAGGAATATTTGCTCTCTTTCTTGCTGTTGCTGCAGTAATCAGAGTCTGCTAGTACCGTCCCTCTAATATATGGTGGGTTCTTAGACAAATGTTTATGCTTCTTTTCAGCCCTTGGAGTTACAGACCTGCACGCTGCGGGTTCTTTGGTTCTACCTTGGCATGTTGCTGGTTCTGTGGTTCTACCTGGGTCCTGTATACTTGGCAGCATAGGGAAATATCAACTTTTACTTTGAAATAGTAGTAAACTCTTCAATAAAAAGCATGACTGTTTTTTCTTTATCCAGCTGTACGTTGTACTTATCAGAAGCCCTCTTAATAAGCTGATTATACATGGCCATGTTGTCTGATGGCGAGGGCTGTGATGGGCAAGTGTCTAGCCCCCTCTTCTGGGGAGTCAGTTTAGAGGTATTGCCACTGGGTCTCGAGGTAATCTGACCCTCTGTGTTCTGAAACACGCCATGTGAATTCATGTCTTCCCCTCCCTCGAAGAGGATCTCTTGTTCCTCCTCCAGGAGGTTCTGGTGGTGTTGGGGCCTCGAGTTCTTAGACGTCCTTTTCCCCTTCCGTCTGTTCCGTAGAAGCTTTCGGTGGGAGTCTGAAATTCTTGAGAGGTGTCAAAATCTTCATTCTTAAGAATTACAGCCATCTCAGCCTCGAGATGCCTTTTCTTGCATTCGATTTTGGCCGAACGATCTTAGGCTTTAAGCTGGGGTGTCAACTTTCCTTTTGACGTTAAGCTTTCTGTTGTCAGGTCTTGCTCAAAGGCATCTTTGCCTTTTCTCGACTTCTATCGTCCCTCAGTGCCGTAGCCCTCTCAGAAGCTCTGCCGCCTGAAGTGTCCTTTGAAAGGGACAAGAGGGGTTCCTTTGACTTCTGCTAGTTCTCGGTCAACAAAATGTTTGATGCCAAGGCAGGTTTTATTATTTTTGAGTGTGATGAACGAGACTCGCCGCTGCGACCATTTCTACTTCGACTTACGATACTCCTTCTAGACGTTGATGACCTTCATCTTGATGTCCGTGAACTCTCCTTCGACCACCTCAGCGATATTATCTTCCTCCTCGCTCAACAGCCCCAAATCTTTCAGTGATGGAGTTTCTTTCTGGCTTTGCATAGAGTAGTGTGCCTGTCTCAGTTTCTCCCTCACCTTCTGAGTCTTGAGTTTGAAGACACCACACAGGAGTAGCAGTCGTCACTTCGGGATCTATCGGGAGACAGAGGTTGGACAAATGGTCGCTATCCTTCCTCACAAACTTGTGGTGGCACCTGTGGTAAAAGCAAAACGGTGGGTTTCCCAGGTCACATGAAACGGGGGCCCGCTGCCCGAACATTTTCTCATTTTCTTCCAGTGTGTAGACACTTAATGATCCCGTCTGATGTTATTCTCTGGTCTCTCATCTTCTTACTTTGAGGAACTTTCAACACAAACTTCCATCTTTTCAATGCTTGAAAGCCTTCAGCGATGTTTCCAGACCAAACGGTAGAAAGAAATAATCTAAAGATGTCAACCACACGTGGAAGCTTCCAGAGAGGGATTATGATGTCAGAAAAACTAGATTGAACACCAGATAGTGGGATTGTCTATGTCTGTTGTACCTGGTCCTTTTTGCAGGGTTATCCCTAAACCTTCTGCCTTTTCCCTCCTCTTTTTCTGACCTTTTTGTAGGTTTTAGGACTTTGGGTACTTTACCACTGCTAATCAGTGTTCTAAACATGGAGTGATTGGCATTTACTTTAAAGTCCCTTGTAAAGTGGTATACCATATACCTAGGGCCTGGAGATTAAATGCTACTAGTGGGTCTGCAGCACTCCTTGTAACACCCAAAGAGGTAGCCTTTAAAAACTCTCTCAGGCCTGCCACAGCAGGTCCTGTGTGGGCAGTTTACGGCCACTGTGACTTGGCATTCAAAACTACTTGCTAAGCCTTAAACTCCCCTTTTATTACACATAGGTCACCCCTAAGGTATGCCCTGGGTATTCCTATGGGCAAGGTGCTGTGCAAGTGAAAGGTAGGACATGTGCCTTTATTGTTTGGCATGTCCTGTTAGTGACAATCAGCTTATTTTGCTCCTCAGTGCTGTGAGGCCTACTCCTATCAGACTAGCTTTAGGAATTCCCTTATATACGTGTCATGAGCCACCTACCTGGATCCCAGGTGATTCCAATGGGGCAGCAACGCTAGTTCCTCGAATCCCCTTGAGACCTGCCCTTGGTTTATAGAAGGTCCGGTGGCAAATCCCAGGGGGAAGGTGGTTGGAATGGAGAGAGTATGTGGAGTCAAAAGGTGCTGTGGCTCGTCTACTCAACTGCAAAAATGCAGCAGGTATTCTCAAAAGTCTGATGAATGGTACCGGCAGAAATGTTATCTATAAACAAACAAATAAGGCTTTAGTCTAGTATTAGCTAAATCTTTTAAGGTATCACCACACAAAAGCTTTTTTGTTTGTTCATTCATATGTGTTGGGAAGAAGGATATGAGTCATGGCAGTATATTGTGATAGTCCAGAGAGGTGAGCTGTGACAGGAATCCTGACAAATCATTTAAGTGGTAATTCCTGATCATAAAGGAGTGGCGTTATCATGTTTGGTATGTTTAGAACAGTGGTGATAAATCCTGCTTACTGATGTAGTTGGATTTAACATTACTGTTTTAGAAATGCCTCTTTTAGAAAGTGGGCATTTCTCTGTGCTTATGAATCTGTGCTTTGTAGCCTGATTGTAATCTACATCTGGCCTGGGTGTCACCTACAATTTATGCATACTTTCCAGACAGCCAAAACACAGAAAGGGCTGGGTGTGACAGGGGACACATCTGCATTTATCTACATACTGATAGTCTTCCTGGGCTGGGAGAGGTCGTTTACACTTTACATGTGTATAGGTTGTGTCCTGCCCTCACACAAAGGGTTGATTTACCCCCTACTGATTGTCTAGAGTCGGGGCTGGGTGCAAAGGGATTGTTGTACACTTCTAAAGGTTTTTTTTTTTAAGTCACCACTACATCATATACAATTTTGAGTATAATTACAGGAGCTCTGACCCCATGTTTTTAGACACTGCGTGCAATTTCTAACCAGACATAGCTGATTCTGCACATTGCCAGAGGACTGCTGTGCTGACAGGAGGAACTGACCTGAGGACTACCTGATTTGTTGTACTGGCATGTTGGGCCGCTGGACGGACTTTCACTTTGTCAAATTCCTTTATGTGCTGGCCTGCCTGTCTGATGCTCCCTGTGTGCCTCCCAAGAGTACCCTAAGGAGCCCAGCACATGGTGAGCACTGGTTACTGCTCTTTGTGTTTTACAACCAATGCTAACAGACAGCGCTCCTGAGTTACTGCTGAGTTGTATTTGAGGTGGGAGTGCTGTGTTAAGGGACCCGCTTCACTGCAAACATTCTGCCACTGTAAGAGTCAACAGGTGCTGAGCACCCCTCATTACTGCAGAGCGACATTTGAAGAGGGAGTGTCTTGTCGAGACACCCACTCCCTATTCATTGCATCACCATTGACCCAAGGGAAATCCCTCACCAGCACGGACCCCCTCCCTTCCAGCAACGCATGGTTGTCGAGTGACACCAATGTCAGCAATGCCCAAAGGGCCTGACCTAGACGACAGCACCACCCCCACTCGGCTGCACCGGAGGGGGACAGCAACACGATTCTGTAGCTGAAGCCGCAGACAGCCCCGCGTCCCCATTCCTACTCCAGGACTGTTACCGGGAGCAGCATCGAAGCCTCCAGAATAGACCGGGTACCTTGTGTGCACACTGCTGTGGGCAGGCCCGGACTTCTACCAGCTTGCCTAGCCCAGAGTCCGTGCGACAAAGTGGTTTACTGAGTTTTCAGGCTTAGACCCGAGCGGTCCCATAATTACTGGGTTTCTGAAAGGCCTCGCCAGTCTGCGGGGTCACAACAGGCTCCACACTCGCTAGTGCCCGTTGGGCATTCCGTGTGTCATACCTTGAAACCTCTCACCTGGGCATTTCGGAGCTCCATCTGTGGTTGCACAAGTAGGTGCAGCCTCCTCCTTTCTCATTTGATGACAGGACCGTGGGGGGAGTGCTTAGACCTACGCAGGAGTGCCCTGGCTGGGGGGACACTTACTGGATTGTTACATTAAGGGGTGAGTCCTCGAAGGAGGCCCCTCAATCAGGAACTTGCCACAGTTTGGGAAACTGCCTGAAATTACTGTAATACATTTAGTAGTCGCACATGTGTTCCAACGCCCTACACGGTTTCCTAATGCACTCATCTCAGCTAGGCCATAGTGATTATTGTAACCCTGCTAATAGGAGGGCAGGTGCTCCTGGATCCATGTTTCCTTACTGATGTGCTTATGGTGATTTATGCGTTTTTTCCTAACCTAACTGATGTTATGATGCAAATCATTTAGATTTTTGCATTGTTCAAGATAACTAGCACTATATAAGTGACTGCATAATAGTCACAGTTTTTGGTCTATGTTATGTACAATATACTATATATTTTTATATAATCCTGTGTGGAGTCTCTTTTGTGGTGAATATATTGTTTGTGTGAGTGTGTCGTGCAAACGTTTCACACACTGCCTCAGAGGATAAGCCTGACTGCTCTGCGCCAAGCTATCAGAGGGTGTGTAGGAAACTGGTATTTTGTTGCAGTACACCCCCACTTTTTGCCTGGTTTTTGATGCAACTTAGACTGGAGTGTACTGGGTTCCTGCGAACCAGGACCGCAGTACCAATGTTCTTTCACTAAAACTGTACACTTGTTCCCACTCAATTGACAATGCCTTTAGTACCCTCTATACAGGTACTAAAGAGGGTCTCCCAAGGGCTGTAGCACAAATTGTGCCACCCTAAAGGACCCCTCAGCTAACTTATGCATGGATGCTATCGCAGGCTGTGTGTTTTGGTGCAGACAAAAATGAAAACACGACCTGACACCCATCCCTGGGTGCGAGTACCCCTAACACTGCAAGTAGTGCTTGCAAGTCACCCCTATAGCAGGCCTTACAGCCCCCTAAGGCAGGGTGCTTGGCATTACATGAGGGCATACCTGCATGAGCAGATATGCCCCTGTGCTGGTCAGTCCTATAAATGCCGGTGCAAGTGATCAGGGAAGCAATCTTAAGATGCGCTGGACACTGGTGGAAACAAATTCCTCAGCTACATGATGGTGTCACTGAAAATAGGGATGTTTGGTATCGAACAGCTCATATTTACAAACCCACCCAGAGTCCAGTGGTGGATTTGTAAATACATGCACACAGAGGGCACCTTAGAGGTGGCCCATGAAAACCTACCTACCTGCCTCTGGTGTGTTGGCTGACTGGTCTCTGCCAACCTGCCACGAGACAGATTTCTAATCTCCTAGAGTGAGGGCCTTTGCTCTCAGGAGGTCAGAAACACAACTTGCACAGGAAGAGGGTGTTTACACCCCCTCTCTCAGGATGGCTTACTGATTAGCACTCATAGGCCAGCAAACTTCAAAGAATCTCCAGCCTTTGAAATGCAAATCTGGCTCCCATCAAAGGAGGGCAGTCCAATCCCCCTTTGTTCAGAGCCCCTTGGCACCTGGACAGGCAGGAAATTTGCTAGTCAGGCAGGCATGTCCACTCCTCAGGCTAGTACCACCCCCAAGGTGACCTAACCTGATGCAAGTATGATTTTTCAGAAGTGGCCATCTTTGTGTTGGCACACTTAGGAACTCTGGGACAGGGTTATGCCCACTTCCCACAGGAAGTGGTCATATAGGGGGCATAGTGACCCCAAGTGTAAGTAGCTCATTGGCTACTACCCTACTCTACCCTAATGTCCAGAAATTCAGTATTTAGGGGAGCTCCTGGCACCAGTAAATCAGATCCTGCCAACCTGAAAGCCAAAAAAGGGCATAAAGAGTTGCATTCTGCAAGAACTGAAGACCCAGCAACTGACCTGGCACCAACCATGCCGGCCTGCCTACTGACTTTGACAATTGTGACAAAAGTCAACTTGTCCTGCAGCTGCAGAGTCCCCCAAAGTCTGGGAAGCCCGCCAGCACTTCACCCAGGAACGAAGACCTCCCGAGAAGTAGCGGAGCTGTTTCCCTGCAAACCTGCAGGCATCCAAAGACTCCTGTCAGATATATGTGACTGCAGAAACCAGATGCCTGAAGGAACCACAGCACTCGTCACTCCAAGCCTGAGTAGAAGTGGGCCAACGGTGTCATTGTGGTTCCCCAGCCCTCCAGAGACCGAGTCCACCATGGTTTCGCCCCCAGTGAACTCTGACATTGCCTGCAGCCTCTGCAACCAGGCCCCCTCTACTGAGACTGCTCCCAGTAAGAAAAACCAGACGCCTAAAGACACCTTTGCACTCATCGCCCCTGGGCCATGGAGAAGAGGACTAAAGCTGCCCCTAGGTACTCGAACATTGTGAGACCAGAGTATCCCTGTTGCTTCAGCCCGACTGGCCTCCCAGTCCAAGCCTGAAGCCTCTTTACACGAAGACCAACCCCCATAGAGTAAAATTAGCCACCAACGTGGATTTGCACCTCTGCACCCGGCCACCCTGTCACTGGTGGTGGTCTTCTGGTGCTGCCTTGGGCCTTGCCCACCACTCACCTTAACTCCTGGACATTGGTCCCGTAAGTCACTGTACTATACCTGAATGCCGCATTGACTTTTCCTCCCGTAGGATAACATTTTAGCTTCCAGAAATTGAACTGTTGACTTTTTGAACTAAAAAGAATTGCTATTTAAAAACGTACTTACATGAACAATGTTCTTCTGATGCCTAAACATATACAAAGATACTTGCTGTTTTTAGAAATTGATGTGCATCTCCTTCTTGAGTTGTGTGTCTCATTTAATGACCACTGTGTCTACTTTCAGATGTCTTGCACCCCTCTGTGATAAACCTAGGGCTGCTTGACCACACTAACCCCTAGAATAGCACCTTGGGATAGTCATATCAAGCTCCAGTCCACTTATAAGGGAACCCCTGGACTCTTTACACAATATATATTTGTTGTGTATAAAGAGCCAGCTTCCTCCAGTGAGCATAGTTTTTCTTTGGTGTGGAACTTACTTGCCATGACTACAGTAGTGGGGTCTGCCTGGCCTAGGTGCATACCCTTGCCAACCAGAAACCCAATGCAGGAAGTTTTCTCTGTATATGGTATACCACTAGGTGGTTATGCCGTGCACAGAGTCTAGCTATTCCCCCAGAAGTGTACAGGGCTCAATGCAAACCCAAACTGCTCTATTTGTGGTAGTGTGGGTGAGCAACCTTAGGCCAATTTGCTGTGCACACAATGACAAATAATATACGACTCAAAAAGGAGATCCACACCAATTTTATAAAAATAAGGTGCGCTCAAGATTTATATCTGAAAGACTAGTTATAGATTCCTTACCTTTAGACATACCCCCAGGCGTCAGACTGGATCCGGAGATTTTTTCTTTAGCAGTATCCCTGCGAGTCAGTAGGTGGCAACGGTCGACTGTGTCCGTCGTCGGTGTCGTGTCCGTGAGGGCCGATCTTGCATCATCGTGCTGCTTCTTTAAAGCCTGGCTGCTCTCGCAGCTGCAGAAGTGCAGATGAAGCGCTCACACTCAGAGGCCCCTCTGCGAGTCGGAATGTATTGTCTTCCACGGAAAGTTCACACCTCCTGAAAGCACAAGTCTCTTTTTTCTCTCGGACAGGGGGACCAATTTTGATGCGCTGATTGATGTGATGACACAAGGGATGTCTCTAGGGTCATCACTGCACTCTCTGCTCGCCATTGTCTGGGCGAGGGTTCATTTTCCGGTTCTCTTCATTTCTTCCACCAGGCTCTTCTACCTTGATGGGGTTGCCTGCCCCTCCGAAGAAGTGGAACCAGAGAGAAGCCCTCCCCTCAGCTCTCCGATCAGGGAGGGAGGCTTTCAGCGCTTTTCCGGGTCCTGGGCCCGCTGCTGTGGGCACTGATTGAACCAGCTGGGTGTGTCTTTAGAGAGTCTTTGCTGCCGCCCCACTCTCCAATCCAGGGCAGGTGCTAGGCATGGGCAGCGTGGGCAGCTGCCCAGGGCCCCGCCCCTGCTCGCACCCATGGGGCCTCCCAGCTTTACACACACCAGAGTTTCGAGGCCCAGGGGCCCCCTAGGACTTTATATTTTTCTTTTTGTTATTAATCTCCCCTGCTGGCCCTTCTCTGTGGGCCTAAGGGCTGCATCTGCATGTTGATGACAACAATCAGACAAGTCATTTAAGTGCCCTTGCCTGTGAAGTAGCCCTGCCCCTGTATGAATAAAAGGCTTAATTTCCTGCAGGGGGGCACAGCAAAGGATATAGAGTGGCGATGGTGGTACATCACAATGGAAGCTGCTCACCAAGGACAAGTGGAAAGGGAGCAGAGAGGCGAATTAAAGGGGCAAGACAAACGGAATAAACTGGGGTGAGCAGATAGGTGTGAGTATGGCAGCCAGACAAGAGGTGCATATAGAGCAGCAGAATCCACATGCAAAAGTGGGTGGAGCAGGGTTTAAAGTGTGCTGGGTCACTTGGGTCTTGGACCTGGTAGTAAATTAAAATGGACATTGAAAAGGGGCCCTATATTCATGTCCTTAAGCTATCCTACAAATACATTATTCAAGTGTCTGCACAATGGAAAGTTCTGAAAAGCAGGTGATGACACGGGCGCTCTCCATTTTTGCTCTCACCCTCAGAGTGAAAAAACAAAACTTAACTCTGCAGCAGTGCCGGCCTTCACTGCCTTTAAAGTAACTTCAACTAGACTCGATATAGTTCTTTCAGTCTCATCATTTCAGAACCGAAGCATTTTCAATATTATATACAAGGAAGCCGTAGATGTTGCTTATTCATCTTATGCAACTAATAGCCACTGGCAAAGCCAATAGTCCTGGCTTGTTGTCGGTATAATGTTACCTGTTGTAATATTTATCTAGAGGCAATGACAGATGCAGCAAAATACCAGTCAGGCGGCACACTATGCTATGCACAGATTTATATCTGACATGTTTTTAAGCCACGCCCTTAAATACATCAGCCATGCCCATTTGAAAGACCCCCCCCCAGTTTTTTCATCCCACTTAAACCCTCCTGTCTGGTCAGTTTGTAGGCCGCTTTTTTTTTTGCTAGTTGTTGACCTGGTTTATCATCACGTGAGCCGTTTTTTACTGTTGATTTTTGTTATTGATATTAAAGTAAACAGTGCCTGCAGCAAAATCAAATCAGTGCAGTCTTCCATCTCTTACAAAACACTTTTACTGCATGTCTTTACAAGTTGACAACTTCCCTAGTTTGCAAACATGGGGCACTTTTCTAGCTAACTAACTCACTAATTTTTATTTTGGTACATGGCCTATTTTCTGTCCCAGTCTGATGCTGCATGTTAGGCAGGGCCACTGGAATTATGCGATAGCACCAATTTCTGCATAATTATGCATTTCCCGTATTTGCCACATAATCCATCAGCTGCATAATCTACAGATTTTAACAAAATTGCTTTCTATCTCAAACGATTCAAAAGTTACTAAAAATGCAGAGATACATCTTGCTACATTTGGAAAGGCCCTTTGAAAAACTGGAATAGTCAACTTTGTGTCCGCTGCTAAATTTGGGTGTTAAATTGGTACCAATCCCCAAACAGTGTTACCAAGTTTAAACAAGCATTTGCAATGCAATAGGTCTCGCATTTATGCGAGTTTGAGCTATTGATGTTGCAAATGACAATGCCTTTTATTTATGTTTTAAAAACAAAAATAAAAGGCATTGTCATTTGCAATGTCAATAGCTCAAACTCGCGAAAATGCGAGACCTATTGCATTGCAAATGCTTGTGACTATTGGGCTGACTATCGGGCTAGGCGCAGCTGGTAGACCTGCCAGCTCCAGTAGTCCTCCGCCACTGCTGTGGTGACTGACCTTAAGCTGTCATTGCGTGTCACCAGGCACATCACTGCAGACGGCGCGGCAAAAGCCCACACAGACCTTGTCACACACGGCATGTATTATTTCAAGGGCACCCACCGCTCCTCATCCCCTGATGACCTGACAGGGTACAGGTGCTGCTGGCAGCAGCAAAACGCCGACTTTAGGTCTTCCAGGGACTGCGAGCATATCAAGTTTAAGTCTCCCAAGCGTTCCATTGCAAATCAGAATTTCTCTTTGTTACTCTTTTCTCGTGTTCTGAAAGCATTCCATTCTCCCCAGTGTTGGCCCTCACCCCGCTTCTCCCTGCATGTTGTGGCTGGTCAACTAATGTGCAAGTCCTCTGACGTGCTTGTGCGTTCTGGAAGGCACCCTCCTGGCCTGCATTATTTTGGTGCGTGTTGAGAGATGTAAAGCCGCAAAGCACTCGAGTTTTTCTTGGCCGCAGCTTACAGTTCTGAGTGGCTCGACCTCTGTCTCGCATAATATAAGCACACAATTACCAGGCACCGCTTGAGATAACGAGATGACGATTCCCAGATTTTGCGAGGAGGGGAGGGATGACTGCGCTATACAAGCATTTGCAATGCAATAGGTCTCGCATTTATGCAAGTTTAAGCTATTGGTATTGTAAATGGCATTGTGTTTCATTTATGTTTCAAAACCCAAAACATAAATAAAAGGCATTGTGACTTACAATGCCAATAGCTCAAACTAGGGTAATTGCGAGACCTTTTGCATTGCAAATGCTTGTTTCCGTTTCAAATTATGCCAGCAGTAGCATAATACACAAAGATATTTCTTTCACGAAGGAAGGGTGCAGGACCAGGGACACCTAGTAACAGCCTGTGGTACTGCGCCCATTTCTTCGTGAAAGGAATTTCTTTGCGTATTATTTTTTTTTTTTTTAGGATTAGCGGTTATGATTAAATACGTTTAGATAATCCAGGGAAGAAAAGGAAACCGCAAACATAGGGAGCAGATGGATGGCTTGTGTGATCAGAGATCCCAACATGCAGACAACAGGAAATAATCGTAAAATAATGGAACTCCAGAGGTTAATTAGTGGAGAGAAAGACATGCTCCCTCGGTGGAGATGAATCCTAAATGAAGCATTGTGTAAATGTGAGCGATTGGCGTTGCAGATGCTAATTAGTTGTTTTCCATTTCAAAGTATGCCAAGAAATTTCTTTCACGAAGGAAAGGGTGCAGGACCAGGGACGCCTAGGGACAGCCTGTGGTACTGCACCCTTTTCTTCGTGAAAATAATTTGTTTATGCTAATACTGGCATACTTTGAAATGAAATAAATATTAGCATTTGCAATGTCAATAGCTGGTTTCCATTTCAAAGTATGCCAGCAGTACGCAATGAAATTTCTTTGGCGAAGGAAAGGGTGCAGGACCAGGGACACCTAGGGACAGCCTGTGGTATGGCACCCTTTTCTTCGTGAAAATAATTTCTTTGTTTATGCTAATCCTGGCATACTTTGAAATGAAATAAAAATGAGCATTTGTAACGTCAAGGAGCTACTTGGTTAAAACAACAATGTGAAAGTAAAATAATTTATTGTTGTTACTCATTTACCTTAAACAGCTAACAACCATTGACAAAACCAATACTCCGGGCTGTTTTTAGGTGTATGTCAGTTGTTGTGTTATATTTTTGGTTTCTTACTGATATCTTGCACATATTGATACCTAAACATGATTTCCCTCTGTGGCAATCAAGTCTCTGCCGAAGAGTATGCTGGTATGTGCATGCTAGCGGTTGATTTCTGAATGAAGACAAATTAATCAAAACCTTATAGTGACAAATCAAGGGTTCTCATTTTTAGGTTTAAATCTCTTTATTAATTACCAACATCAAACCAACATCATCAATGACAATCCCTACATACGCCTACAACCTCATGGGCCGGCAAGTATCAAATGGAACATCCGCTTTTCCTGGGCCCCTCCTAGGTCCTATTGCCCTGTCAAGGTGGTATCCCGTCTCTCCCTCACCACCCCTCATGGCCGTCCTCCTGTGAGCTGGCGGGCCCCGAACGTCCCGCCTTCCCCGCATACTTATACTAAGGAGCCTCTCTGCCCTGCCTTGCTCTCTCCTGAGAACCTCCTGCCCAACCTCCCCTCCAGGCCACGCTGAACTAGGTATATTCTCATAACTACCACCGCTCCGGCCGGGGTGGGAGGCCCCCTAGCTGGGGACCCGCCTCTGAGGGCACCTCTACTTCCTGAATTTTATATGCCGGCAAACTTTTAACCCTCCCTCCCAGCCCCCCCCCCTCCCTCCCCCTATACCAACCCCCCTGCCCTCCCCCTCCCCCATCCAGTGCTATTGTCAATTGACCTCGCTCCCTGCTGCTCCATCCGACCGAGCCTCCCTGCTCCGGTGAAATCAGGTATCCTGGCCTTCCTGCTCTGAAAGCCGTAAGAGTCTGAGGTATCTGGGGCATGTCACTTCTCTAAATTCGGTGGCGAGCAGGGATATAAACGGCCGCCAGATATCTTTATACTGCTCTACCTCTCCCTTTGCTGTTAGCGACATTTTCTCCATCCCTAGCACATGCCATAGTCTGTGCAACCACCCAGTCACTGTGGGGAGTATGGGTGTTCGCCAGTGAGTAATGATGTTTTGGATGGCTGATCCTAGCGCTATCGCTATCTGCCTCCCTCTGAGAGATCTTAGCGGGTACATCAATGTGTTAGGGAGGCCCAGCAGAATGTATGCCGGTAGACGTGGTAACTCAGTGTTAAAATGGGAGTCCACCGTGTCCAGCACCTCCTTCCAGTAAGCATCCAGCAGCGGGCAGTCCCACAAGATGTGGGTCAGTGTTCCCACTTGCTCGCACCCCCTCCAGCAGCCCGGCTCTTTACTGCTGTCCATTGCGTGAATGCGGGCCGGGGTGTAGTACCAGTACGTAGAAACTTTCGTGAGGGTTTCTGTAAGGCCTGTGTGATAAGCCGAGTGTCGTGCCCTATACGCAATTTGTTCCCACTCCGTGTGACTTAGTGACCTACCCAGTTCTTTCTCCCAGCGTACCCGACCCGGATGATAGAAGTGCGAAGAAGGCCACTGGATGAGTTTATAGAGATCACTTATAAGCTTCGCATCGGACGTCCGCGTCAAGAGCCAGCGCTCGTACTGGGATAGTCGTCTGTCCGCGGTCTCCCTCACCTGAGGGCTCAGTGCCCAGTGGCGGACCTGCAGGTATCGCATTCTCTCCGTTTCGGGAAGCATATATTCCTGCCTAAAGCTTGTAAAGGGGATAATCCCTTCTGATGTGTATAAATGACACAAAGCTCTACAGCCTGCCGCACGCCAGTGGGCAAACGCTCCTCCCTGCGTCCCCGGTGTGAAGTCCGGGTTATCCACCAAGGGCGTCAGCGGGGAGGGAAACATGGTCAACCCGTGTGTAAGGTTTGTGGCGTCCCACACCCTCAGTGGAACTCTGGTGATAAAGGAGGCATAGAGGTTAGCTGGGCGATGAGTCCTACGTAAGAACGGCACTTCCTGCAATGGTCTACCCGCCACCGCTTGGTCCTGAAAGAGCCAGTGTTTATCCGATTCACACCTGCTCCATTCCACCAGGTAGCGCAACTGAGCTGCTTGAAAATATTTGCGGAGGTCTGGGATGCCAAGGCCTCCTGCCTCCGGCGCCAGCAGGGAGAGCGCCCGCCTCATTCTCGGTTTCTTACCCTGCCACACAAAGCGCCCCAGCTCGGACTGCATCCGCCGGATCCACCCAACCGGCGGCGGCAACGGGAGCGCCCGGAACAAATAGAGCACCTGAGGCAGGATGGTCATTTTAACGGCTGCCACTCTGCCCAGCAACGACAGGGTACTGCGGTCCCACCTGGCCAATTCTTCCCGTATCTTCCTACCCAGGGTGGCGTAGTTAACCGCCGTCATCTCGGGCAGGGTGGGGACCAACTGGATCCCCAGATACGGTATCGTGCCTGTTGACCAGACTATCGGGACTTGACGCTGCAGGCGCGTCCGAGTCGCCGGCGCTAGCGACAGATCCAGAGCAACTGACTTCCCCATATTCATCCTGAATCCTGAGACTGCCGCGAATGTGGTCAATTCCTCGATGCACGCCGGTAGGGTCCGGAGCGGCTCCTCCAGAGAGAAGATCACGTCGTCCGCATATAGGCTGACTGCGTGGTAAAACCCGCCCATTTTCACCCCCTTTACTTCCGGGTTGTTCCTAATACGCTGTGCGAACGGCTCCATATATAAGACAGAGTATAGGGGACAGCGGGCATCCCTGCCTCGTGCCCCTCTCAATGTTTAAGCTCCCGGAGCTACATCCATTAACCCTCACTACTGCGGTCGGGGACCCGTAACAGTTGAATATCATGTTGCGGAACTTGTCCCTTATCCCCACCTTCTCTAGCACCTGCTCTAGGTAAGGCCAGTGCACCCGATCGAATGCTTTTTCCGCGTCTACTGCCATCAGCATTCTCTCACCTAGGATCCGTGATGCCTTCTCTATAATGTGTGCGATCCGTTTGGTGTTGTCCACTGTCTGTCTCCCGGGGACGAAGCCTGCCTGATCTGGATCTATAAGCCCCGGCAGCAGAGGGGCTAGGCGAGTCGCCAGGATCCCCGTGTACAGTTTAAGATCCACATTCAGTAGGGATATCGGCCTGTAGGAGCCACATTGTGATCCATCTTTCCCCGGTTTAGGGAGAACCGTAAGTGACGCCAGCAGCAAGTCCGGCGGCATGGTCCCCGGCTCCGCGAAGGTGTTAAAGAGGCGTGTGAGAATCGGTGCGAGTGTAGTGCAGAACGTTTTATAGAAGAGGGCTGTCTAGCCATCCGGTCCCGGAGATTTACCAAACTTGAGTTTGGCAATGGCAGAGATCACCTCCTCCACTCGAATGTCCCTATCAAGACCCTCCGCTTGCAGAGGTGTCAGCGTTGGCAGAGAGACCGAGTCCAGGTACCCTCGCGTTGCGAGCGCATTCGGGGGGGTCCCCGGCATAGAGGTCTGCGTAGTATTGGCGGAAGACTTCCGCGATTGATCCGTCCTCCGTAACTGTCGATCCTGAGGGGTCGGTGATCCCATTCACCAGGTGTTTCTGTCCCGCCACTCGGAGCCTACTCGCCAGCAATCGGCCGCACCTATCACCCCCGTGTAGTAGGCATGCTTAAGACGAAGCGCTGCGTATTCCACGCGGTCCATATCCAAAGCAACCAGGGTCTTTCTCGCTCCCTGGAGCCACCGCCAAATCCGGGGAGCCCCCGTTCGGCGATTCATGTGTTCCAGTTCCCTGACTTTCTGCGTGAGTTCCTCTCGTTTACTCCGTCTGTGTGCGTTATGAGCCGCCGATATCGCGATGAACTCCCCCCGCAATACTGCCTTCAGGGCAGCCCATTGTGTCGCCCTGGAGGTTTCTGGGTTCTCATTGTGGGATTGGTATTCCCGAATCGCGGTGGTTACCTGCTGGATGACGTCTCCTCTGTATAATAGGGTGTCCCTCAGACGCCACACTCTGGGGGCACTGGGCACCGGTGGTACCGAGAAGGTGGCCGACACCGGGGCGTGGTCTGACATGGAGATCACTCCTATGTCCGCCGCTGTGGCTAGAGTGCTGACCGGCCCGGTAACTAGAAAGTGGTCAAACCGTGCGTACGTTTTATGTGCATGTGAGTAATAGGTATAGTCCCGTTCTGTCGGGTGCAATTGACGCCACAGATCCCTCAAGCCCATGTCTACCAGCTGTGCCTTGCTGCCCGCCGAGAACTCCCCTGCTTGCTGTGAACGTTGGGCAGATCTGTCCAGTGTCGAATCGAAGACTAGGTTAAAGTCTCCCCCTAATATTATGTGTCTGTCTGGGGTAGCCGCCACGTCCCCCAACGCCGCATCGAGAAAGCGGTCTTGGCGGTCATTCGGGCAGTATAGGGACCCAATTGTGAAGGCTATACCCGCCACCCGGAATCTATAGACCAATAAACGGCCCCGCTGCTCCGCCAGTTTGTGGAGGACTTCTCCCCGAAATCGTCGGGCCACCAATATCGCCACCCCCGCTGTTTTGGTGTTATTAGAGGAGAAGAACTGCGTGGGGAATTTGTGAGAATGCAGTCTGGCACAATCCCTGGGCAGGAGGTGCGTTACCTGAAGGAGACAGATATCTGCCTGGGTATTTTCCAATAAGGAAAGTACCGCCCGCCGTTTGGTCGGGTTGTTAAGGCCCCGCACATTGAGCGTCACTATTTTAAGACTTGTGGGTGTCATGTGGGAAAAGAGTCCCGCCTGCTCCGTGCCCTTCTGGTGTCAGATACCATTTCTATGAGGTCGCCTTCCCTGTCTTGCAGTCGGTCCTGCTCTGGACGGTGCCCCCCCCCTCCCCGCATCCTTCCTTCCCCGTGCCCCTTCCCAGTGTGGTGCCTGCTCTCCCTTCCCCTTCCCGCCTTAACCGCAACTGAACCAACTCCTCCCTCCCCCTCCCACCCACCAGCCCATTCCCACGTCTCCAACCAACAACTTCCCCAACTGTACCCCCCTCCCTAGCCCCAGTACCCCCGTCTGCATAGTCCAAGTCCGGTCCTCTAGAGGACAAGTCTTTGGTAACACTCTCCAGTGAACGTTAGGCCACCTTTCCCCCCCCCCCGCCAGCCCCCCCCTCTCCCTCCCCCCCACCCCGAACCTGAATGCTGATGTAGCCTTTTGCGATCTCCCCCCGGAGCATTTCTATGCCGTCAACGCAACGTCGCTGGAGCCAGTGTTCTCGGCCACCTCCGGTTCTGCGCTGCCCACACTAGCCTGGATGGTGGATATGTCCAGCCACGCCGGGCGGTCTCGGGAGCGCCGCCTGGACACTCGCCGCCAGTCTCCTCCTCTGATGCGCCCCCGTCGCTGCGAAGTTGTGTCCTCCTCCCCTGCTGTCAGGCCCAGGATTCCGCAGGTTTCCTGCAGGGAGCGCAGTTGGTGCAGAACCCCGTTCCACCGAAAGATGAGTCTGAAGGGGTGGCCCCATGCGTAGAGTGTCTGGTTTTCTCGCAGGAAATCGGTGGCTATTTTGAATGTCCTCCGTTTCTGGAGTGTGATTGCCGACAAGTCCTGATATAGGGCCACCGAGTGCCCCCGGAAGGTCAAGGGCTGTCGCCTCCGCGCCTCTGCCATGATCCGCTCCTTAAGTGGGAAGTCTGGTAGGTAGGCTAGGATGTCCGGGGCCGGCACCGATCCTCTCCTTTGTGCCCCCACTCTGTGTGCCCTGTCTATTCGGATGGGGAACCCTTCCGGCTCTCCCAGGACCTCCCGGAACAGCGTCCCCAAATAGCCTGCAATGTCTGTTCCCTCCTCCGTCGATGGGACCCCGCGAACCCTTATGTTGTTTCGCCAAGACCTGTTTTCGAGGTCTTCGGCATATGCCTGGAGATCAGTCTGCTGGTCCCGGAGTCTCAGTACCTCTTGTCGCAATTGTTCAAGCTCCTCATCCCGTCGTTGGCTTGTATCCTCCACCGTGGCCACCCGTTCGCCCAAACCGTCCACCTCCCGTTTGATTTCCCGCACTTCGCTGGCCACTTCCTTCTTCAGGGCCTGGAAATCCTCCCGTAGAGATCCGAAGAGGGACTCCATAAAGGACCTGGTGAGCGGGGGCTCCCCTCCCTCGGGGTCCGTAGCGGTGCTGGAGGCCTGAGGCGACCGCTGCCCTCTGTCCATCCTTTGCGATTGCCGGCCCAGCAGCTCGGGGAGAGTGCGCTCCCCCTTCCTCGCTCCTCTGCTGCCCGCCATGCCCGCTGGGTCGGGATTCGAGGCGGATCTGCCGCTTTGCTGCCCCTTCGCAGGGTCCGTCACCTGGGCTCCTCGTGCCCGTGCGCCTCCTCTGGACCACCTTTCCCTCGTCCTCCTGGCCCTTTCTTCTGGACCCATTGGCGTCGCTCTTTAGGACAAGCCTCCCGTCCGTGTGGGGCTCTCCGCTGTGATCCCCGTTCACTCGGCTGCCACTTCTCGGCCCGGCGTCCGGGCGGTCCTGACCCCCGCCGGCCCGGTACCCCCTGCTGTGTCAGTCGTCCTTGCTCCTCCGGGTCGTCCCCGCTCTCCTCAGGGCCACTCCGGTCTCTGTGCTACTGCCCCCGCCTCCGGTCCGCCAGGAGCTCCGCTAACGCACCTTACTCCTTGTGCTCCTTTTCCTCTGCCCTCCCTCTGCCGCAGCGCTTATCAGGCGGGGCGTCGTCCATGCTTCCACTCTCTCTTTTGCCTCTGGGCGCCAGTCTCTGCTGCTCCCAACAGCTCCGGGTCGCCACACCGGCCCCGGGCCCAGCCACCGCCTCGGTATCTCGCGCTCCGGCCTCTGCCTCTCGGGCCGTCGTTGTTCGGTGTCCACTCCGTGCAGTAGGAGCGCTTTCCAGGGCCAGGTCACCCCCGTGTCCACCTCCGATGGCGGGGTCACTCCATCCGCGTCCCCGCCGGTGCTGACACTCGGGCTACGTCCCTCCGCCTCACGTGGTGGCGGGCCTCATCTGCGGTCCCGGCCCGCGCCTGGTCTCGCACCTGGGCTCATTCTCCCTGCACTCGGCCCATTTCATTAATTTCGTCCTGGTGCCTTCCTCTCCGACCCCCCGGCCTGCAGTGTCTGATTCGGCCTCCCCCTTTGTTCCGTCGTCTCTTCAGATCCCGTAAGGCTTGGGGGGGTGGGAGGGGGGAGAGGGGTCCAGTGTTAGCTCTAACTCCGGTGGCCGGGGGAGTGCTCCTTACCGCTCCAGTGTTCGTCCCCTTCCGCGGTCCCCGCCGTAGGTCTCCTTTCCTGTAGCCCCTGCCGGCTTGATTTACCGCCTCCTTCCTCGGCGTCCGCTGTCTTCCGGGGGTCTCCCTGGGCTCCCTCGGACGGGGATCTCTCGACTGTTCCCAACCGCCCGCAAGGTCGGGCCGCTCCTCCCACCGTCTTCGGAACACCTCCTCTCTGCCTGGGTCCGCTCTCGCTCCCTGTCGTGAGCTCTCTCGCCACTCCACCGCCCTCGACAGGGCCTCCTCCGCGAGTCCGGGCTCTCTCGTGGTTCTCTGGCCGGGAGCGCTCTCGTCTCGCCCGGTGCGAAGCTCCGCCTCCTCTCGGCGCCTCTGCTCTCGCGGCTCTCTGTTCGCCGCCGTGGCCTCCCGGAGGCTCCGGGCTTCTGTACAGCTTCCACCCATGTGCCGCCGTCCCCCCCGCCGGTTTGTGTCGCTGCGTGGGGGGAGATCCTGCTGCAAAGTCGGGGCTAGGGGCTCAACGGAGCGGGAGCCGGCAAAGGAAGCGTCCGCTTACACCGCCATCTTGGCCACGCCCCCTCGGTTCTCATTTTTAATGGATCTCATACCATATGGTATTCTCTTTGGTGGCTGGTGGAAGTACGTCAATCACCCACATGGGCAGAGTCAGCAAAAACATCTTGGATTCATTTTCCAGCATTTTCTCTTGTTTTCAGAATATAATAACCATTTTTCATCCACGTGCCTTTACTACATCCATAAGCAACAGAAAGTCATTCATTTTCTGCCCTTTCACTACCATGAGGCTGTTGTACAGTCAATTATCTTCTCACTACATTAAGCAAATGCCTTTTTTCTTGGGCTTTCTGCCTTCTTGGATTCAGTACCCTTCAAATCATTCAGAACCGTGCTAGGCTCCTCATCTGAGATGGCTGGATCATAAGGCCTTTTCTTCTCACCTTTATGCTGTCTGCTGGGTTTTTCGTCCGAAGCCCTCTATCTGCAAGGCACTATCCAGTTGTTGTTATGAACTGCATTAAAAAGGATCTATCTTTCTACAGCACTCCTTACTTTCAGTCCGGAACCCATACTCGGTGCCAACCAAACTCCTGTGCCATCCTGAAATTTAGATGGCTCTGATTGGATGCAGAACCTTCGCTTTTCTACTTGTGCAGGACTAGAACTATCACCCTCTTGAGCTATGGTGTAACTCCAGTCTTTTGGAAATACACTCAAAACTGTCTTTTCTCCACATTAGTAAAAAGTTTCACCTCTCTTTTGGACATCTCTTAGTGGCAGACTCAGAATGACCGGTTAGCATATAATTTTCATTCATCCCATTCAATAGAACAATAACCAAGTTTAAATCATTTAAACTACATTTAAACTTTATTTAATCTACTTAATAGCAATTTAATATCTATGTACGTATTTTATTAGGAATATTAAAGCTTTTTAACCATGTTACTGGTATCCAAATTAGGTAAGTAGCTTCTTGATCAATGCCATATAAATAATGGTCAATTGATATTACTTCCTATGATGTCAATTCCTATGAGGTTAAATCTTATGCAAATTATAGGGGCCTCGCATGTTCCTATTCTGCCCGGGACCCCACATATCCTAGGACCGGCCCGCTCCAATCATGTTACAGATGGTGCAGGCCTCTTTCGGCCACCTTAGCTGATGCTCAGTTCTACGACTGATATCAGTTTTTTAATGCTTCTTGCACGCTTCTTCCGTCAGCTAAGAATCATTTATGCTCATTTAATCAGATCGTAGCTGCTCAGGCAGAACCGCGTCAATATCAAAAATGTACCAGGCCAATCTGAGGTAGACTAGGAGAAGTAAGCATACCGGCTCCAGAGAAGCCCTGTACTTGGTGCTAGAGACAGACAGGCACGAAAATGAATCCCCGAGCCAAGCCATAGTAAGTATTTGTAAATCACGTAGCATATAACATGTACAAATATTACAAATAATTGTTAACATTTATTAATACTGTTTGTGTTTCAGTTTAGAACATAAATTGGACAACCTGATTTAATAATCTCAGGTCGACTTGAAGATACAATTAACGTTCAATATCAGCAATGTGCCCCGAGATTGTTTTAGCACTGCGATGGGTGTTCATATCCGTTATACAGCAAATTTATAGCATTTTGACTTTGGGTGGGCGCTTAGCTAGAGATTTAAACCATTCACCAGCCACGGCATTTTAAATGTGTTTACATCTAATATTTAGGGAAAGTGAGGTGCGTTTTCAATATTGTAACACAGCATCAGTTCACTAATAGTACTGCAAAAAATATCTGTGACATATGAATATGTGAGGTTCTGCCTTGATCTGAAAGAGTGAAACATAAACGCATAATTTCTCTGCAAAATGTCTGTTTCAAATACCGTTTTCCTTTAATTTATTTTGAATAGGGGTGATGTGTGAGAGTCCATTACAATCTGTGTAAGAATTATTCAGGGTCACTGCAGCACGACTCTGCAGAACCGAGCTGGCTCTCTCATGGGGCCCCCTGAAAAGCTGGGGTCCTGGGCCAGAGCCCACTTTGCCTATGGGTTAAAACGTCTCTAAGTAGATCTATAAAAAAGGATGTGAGATAATGCTCAATACTTTTTCACTGAGTATCATGATAAATGTATACAAGAACTACATTTTAGCTTTCCTTTCTCAGGTTTGCTGAGTAATATTTGACGTATTCCACCTGCCGTTCTTGAATGTCCAACAGCATGCTTTGCATTATGTGGCTTGTCAGCCATGTTCCAACATTTCAGTCATCAAGTGCAGACTGTGATCCAGCATTCAGTCACTTGAACACTATCAAGTCTAAATCAAGAACTAGACTGGAGGGGAATCACTTGGTTATGCTGATGATGACAAAGGTCTTTCTCTTAAATAGCAAAGCTGACCTTGATAGAATTTATCAGCACTGGAAGAATGGCATGGACCAAAGAAAGAAGCAAATGTGTCACACATCTAGTGATGGCACTTGACTTGTCTGAGCCACCCTTTCCCACAGTCTATATTTGGCCTGGATGGGCACATTTCAAACACTTGCTCTTAGCAAAGACATTAATCATTGTTGTACATCAAAAGGTAACAGTGTCATGTAATTGTCAACTTGCTAAATATATATTCTCTTGAATGGTCTTCCAGCAATTCCCCACCAAATGATCAGTGCTCCAATCAAGAATATTCAGTAAAATCTTCTATGGGGCTCCTTTCTGAGTCTTGTCCTTTTCTTAGCCTGGGGTATAGGTGCAACTAGAATAAACAATTAATGTCACGATGATCTGTCTCCACAGTGCAAAACTGTCACACAACTGTTAATTAGAGCTATATGTGCGAAATGCACTTGTTCTCGATCTCATTGCAAACAAAAGTTTTGAGTGGTAATTGTCACAGATTTATATACTCGCCGGCTGCTCTCGCATACTTGGCGCACACAGCCTTGGCTGCAGCGCACAGAGATCTTGCACTGCCGCACACAGAGGAAAAAAATTAGAGGGAACGTTGCTCCTATCCCAAGCTGATGTCCATCATGGATCCGCACCACGTGTGCCTCTGGTCCCTGGAGCGCGACCACGACCCGAAGTCGTGCTCCGACTGTCAGGCCATGAGCCCGAAGTCTTTGAAGGAGTGGTCCAGAGAGCTTTTGGAGGTCCGGCGGTCGGTTCCGCATCGCTCGAGATCCGAGTCGAGAGGAAGGTCTCGGGACCGGTCACGGAGCTACCATCACCATTCATCTTCCAAGAAGGCAAAAAAGAACCATCACTCTTCACCTTCACCTTGTCCGTCAGCCGACACGACGCAGGACCCGGAGCATCATTGCTCTCCGGCTCCGTCCTCGGAGCCTGCTTCTGGGACAGCGCCGAGCTTCCCTCCTTTCCCCGGAGCCGTAGCATCCCATGCCCAGCTTTGAGCTTTCTATGAAGTGCTTCACAGCATCTTTGGGCAGCCCGACTCCGCTGGTGTACCGCGGACTCAGCTGGGGGCCCTGGGCCTTCAATGCCAGCGGCTAAGGCACCAGAGGGCACCCAAGGATCCAGGCCTGGATCCAGATCGGCGCAGATCGACTTCAGTACCTTCCCCGACACAGAGATTCAAGTGATGACGCCCCAGATGTCGATTGTGCCAGCCAACCGGCGTCAACCCCATCCTGACCCCTGACTTGGACATGGCGCCGGACCGCCGGCACCAGATGATACCTTCGTACTTCTGTTCATTCCTGGTGTTGCTTTCCGCCCTGAGTGCAAACCATAGGAAGGTGAGGAGGGCTGGGAGGGATCTGTGCACCCTTTGGCTGACCAGCTTGAAGAGCCGGACTGGCGAGTGGAACTGGGTGATGCCAGTGGTTTGGATACTTCCCCAGACGTTGGCATGCTCTCCCCCCCCTACCGTGGCTACAGACGAGAGAGCTTCCTACACAGTGACATAAGCCTTGGGCCTTGAGCTTCCTATGGTGGCAGTTAGGACAAACCACCTGACGGAGGTGCTTCAGCCGGCAGCAGCCTCTTCGGAGCCCCTTCTGCCTTTTAATGAAGGGCTCACTGACGTACTTCTGTGCAGTTGGTCCAAGCCCAGCACAGGGGCTCTAGTGGACAGGATGATTAACCAACACGACTGCCCGACCCCGGGCAACCCACTTTTCCTCTCCCAACGTCTGACCCCCAAGAGCTTGGTGTTCCAAGCCTCGTCCTCTAAGGGCACATTTCCTACTGCTCCACCAGACAGGGAATCCAAGAAGCTGGACCACCTTGAGAAGAAGATGTTTTCTTCTGCCAGCTTAGTGCTGCAGTCAATGAACACCGCATGCCTCTTCGGCCTTTATACCCATAGGGTGTGGGATATGGTTGTGCAGGTGCTGCCTCAGTGACCAGAGGAGGCACGGGCCATTCTCACCCATGCAGTGGCAGAGGGTAGAGACTCAGCTATGTTCACCATCAGATGTGGGCTGGATACCGCGGACTTGGAGCAGAAAGGTTCACGTCAGTAGCTTTGAGGCGCTACGCCTGGTTGAGGACGTCTGGTTTCTCTGGGGATGTCAAATCCAGCTTACTGGACATGCCCTTTGATGGCCATCGAATTTTCGGTGACAAGGCGGACTGTGCGCTCGAGCGCTTCAAGGATTGTAGGGCTAGGGCCAGATCCTTGGACCTCGCTGCAACCTCTCGCCCCACGCAGTCGGCTTTTTTCCCCTTTCATGGCTACGGAAGGGGTGTCCCACCACATTCGACCCAGTCCAGCCACCGGCCCACACAAGCTACCCAGCCTCTGCATGGCCACGGAACCCAACAATGAGGGTCTGGGGTCGGGCGGGCCAGTCAACCCATTACCCCCCTGCAGCAGCCTCCTAGTCCGACCTTTCAGGGCCACTAGAGGCCAGTGGGTGGCAGGATTTGCCATCACCGCCCCCACTGGCAAAATATCACGTCAGACAGGTGGGTTTTGCAGATAGTCCGAAGGGGTTACTCCCTCCCCTTTGAGACGACCCCTCCGTCTATCTTTCCATCGCATGTCGGAGGATCACGTGACCCTTCTCCGCCAGGAAGTTGCAGCTCTCTTGGTCAAGGGAGCTATCGAAAGGGTCCCTGTGCCAGAAGTAGGTCGTAGTTGTTACTCCCACTACCTTCTGGTACCCAAGAAGGACAAAGGCCTGCATTCTATCTTAGACATCAGGGCCCTCAACTGCTTCATCAAGAAGGAGAAGTTTAAGATGCTCACATTGGCTCAGATCCTGTCTGCCCTCAACTCTGGAGACTTGATGTTAGCGTTGGACTTGCAGGACGCATACTTCCATATTCCCGTCTTGCCAGCCCACAGGCGTAACCAACGGTTCACGGTAGCCCACAAGCATTTACATTTCACCGTGCTCCCCTTTGGCCTTACCAGCGCCCCTCGGGTGTTCATGAAAGTGATGGCGGTGGTCGCACCTCATCTACGCAGATCAGGTGTGAGAAGTTGGCCTGGTACATGCTGTCCTCTAGTTATAGTGGGCACCTTGTACCAGTCCAAACAACCCTTATTGATGAATAGGTTTAAGACACGCTTTATTGTAAGTTGTCCTAGTGGTAGCTATGGAGAGAGTAGGAAAGTGGCCTTGTATATACAGTTCCCAAAAAGGTACAGTGTGCACAGAGTCCACAGAGGTTTGGCAGAGACTAAAGTTAGATATAACCTTACTCTCTAAAGTGGTAGCTTGGTCGAGCAGTAAGGCAGTATCAGAGGACAGTGTAAAGCATTTGTTGCACACACTCAGTCAGCAAATGGTCTCACACACTCGAACTGAACTCTAGGCCAATGGTTTTGTATAAAAATATATCGTTGTTTTATTTTAGAACCAACAATTGATTTCAAAATATACTTTCTCTGAATGAGAGGCATTATATAAATACTTTCAATATGCAGTAGGCTTTTTGAATGCAATAGACAGTTATTGCAATAGGCAACACAATTTCAAACACAATAAACATTGAGCTCAATGGGAATTTCTAGTTAAATGCAATTAGTTACTTTAAGGATTACTTTTCTAACTCCAGGACTGGATCCTAGATTCAGTCCTGGGACAGTTCCTCGAAACAGGTGAGTAAATACGTTTTAGTTACTGTTGTGATTTTTAAGCAATATTTTGGTATTTTAAAAGTTGACACTATCTAATAGAATCCCCAATGTTATCCTATGGGAGGAAATTCACTTAGCAGGTAAGTGGGCTTATCGTTACTTTTTCTAGTTCAGTGTTGGATCTTGGATCCAGCACTAGTGTACCACCTGTAAGCAGTTGAGAGAATGCGTTTAGGCTATACAGGCGATTTTTAACGAATATTTGTAAGTTTGAAAAATCGACACTTAGAAGAAATTTCACAGAAAAACAGTCAATGGTTTCCTAGGGAAGAAAATTGAGTTAGCGGCAAGTATGGTTGTAATTACTTTTCCGGGTCAGTGCTGGCCACCAAGATCCAGCACTGCAATATCTCCTGATAGCAGGTGAGTACTTTCGTTTTCGTTACTCGCTTGATTTTAGGTAAATATTTTAAAGTTTAGAAACTCCACACAGAAGAATTTAAGTGAAACCAGTCAATGTTACCCTATGGAAGAAAAGTGAGTAATCGGCTTTTGGGTAAGTACTGAACAGGCAGAGTTAAGGTTCTGGGCATAGACTCAGGGGCCTCCCAGGGTCAGGTAAGTACAGTTGTTACACCCTCAGCGGCACAGGGGCAGCCGGGTGCAGAGTGAGGTAGGCCCAATGTTATCCTATGGGAGGCAGGGGGCCCGTGGTTGGTGGCTGCTGACTAGCAGACCACGTGACTGTGGGAGCTGGGCTCCTGGTCACTTGCTCAGGGGAAGTAGGTAGGAGTAGAGGTTGCACAGCCAGGGCACTCGGGCGGCTGGGTGCAGGGTGCTTTTGAGCCTTCGGGCACTCAATGTATTGCAATGGAGAAGCTCAAGGACGAACAAAGGCGGGGACGAAGATCCTTCAGGTGTGACCATCACTTCGAGAGGTAAGTTGGGTAGTTGGAGGATAGGTAGGCACCCAGGAGTTGGGCACAGGGGGCCGCCGGGTGCAGGTGTGCCTTTTGGTGTCGGGAAATCTTACCATCTGCTGGTTGTGGTTGGAGAGGTTCCTGGTTCTGCGGCTACAGGCATCGTCAGGAGCGTCGAGGTGGGTCCTTGAGTGCTGGCTGCGGGGTCACAATCGCCGGGGGGACGTCCTCGGGTCTTTGTTCACTTCAGCACAGGCCAGGCTTGGCAGGTGCAGAGTGTGCAGGGTTCGCGGTTCCTGGCTGATGCCAGGGGTCAGTTACTTGCTTTGAGCAGTACCACTGCTTGTGGGAGTCCCAGTTGCTTAGAGTCACAAGGTATCCAGGTCCTCCGGGGTTTGTGAGGTTGCTGGCCACGGGAGATGTCAGAGTTTAGCAGGAGCAGGTTTGAGGGTTGACAGGCCGGTAGGGCTGGGACCAAAGCAGTTGGTGTCTTGCTCTTGTGAGCAGCTGCACGGCAGGTCTTCTTGTCCCTTGATCTTCTTTGCTGTTTCGGAATCTGGATTTAAGGAAGGAAGGTTCAGGGTGCCCCTAAATACTAAATTTAGGGGTGTTACAGGTAAGTAAAGGGCAGGGACCACTGGGTCCATGCCCTGGGGTGGGTACACCCCGTAACCTGCCACTATCCTGTGGGAGGGGGGCAGTGGCCTAGTCCTGATTGGGCAGGGCCCCCCATCTTAAAGATGGCGAGAGCCCGGAGAGGTGCTTCACCTTGCCTCCCCCACCCCACCTGAGGGGTGGGGTTGGCAGAGGCTGGCAAACCCACTGTCCTTCCTTGGAGTTTCCGGACAGTCTTCCCGCCAGAGTGGGTGTTTAGAACCGGTAGGGGCCAGTTGCGGAGTACAGCAAGGAGCCTGGAGAAGCTCACAAAGGCGGCATGCCTTTGAAGCTTCCCCTGCCCATCCTGGGGGAGGAGACCTAGCACCTCGCCCATGTGCATTGTTGCAGGCCCAGGAGAGCGGATGGCTCTCTACCCAGGGGTCCAGCAACATGTCTGCTGTGTGGCAACCTAGGCAGCCCCTCAGACAAGACGTGGATTGTAGGTTAGGTTCAGGGGGCATCTCTAAGATGCCCTCTGTTGTGCATTGTACATTAAATACTGCACTGGTATCAGTGTGGGTTTAATGTGCTGAGAAGTTTGATACCAAACTTCTCAGTCTTCAGTGGAGCCATCATGGTGCTGTGGAGTTTGTGTTGACGATCTCCCAGCACAATATACTTTTAAATGGCAGCACTGCACTTACAGTGCCCAGGAATGGACCTGGGTACTGTAGGGGAACAGGGCTCATGTTCCTGTACCCAACCACTGGCATAGGGCACCCAGCTACAGGGGTGGCTGATGTATGCCAGGGCAGTGTAGGTTGTGGGCATGGCACACAGGGATGTGTGCCATGTGGACTCTTTGTTTTGCCTTGTCCCCAGGAACTCAGCTTGCAAGGGCAGTGTGTTTGTGTTAGGGTACAGGGCCTCTAAGGATGGCACAATAAGTGATGCAGCCCTTAGAGGCCTTCCCTGGTCACAAGGCCCTGGGTACCATTTACCAGGGGCTGACATGTGGCCAGGGTTTGCCAATTTGGGTTTGAGGTTTTTAGGGAAGGAACATAGGCCCTGGGCACCCGATTGGCAGGTCCAGGGCACACTCAGTCAAAGTACATTAAGCAATTCAGCAAAAAGTGGGGGCATACCATGCAAGAAAGATGGCACTCTCTCACACAGGAGAGTAACTCCTTTACTCCAAGGGAGATTCTTCGGTCATCCAACGTTGTGTAGATAGTAGAAGTTCTGGGATTCTGTAGCAGAGTTTCGTCCAGGTAAATCTAAAGCCCTGTAGTCAGGGGTTCCTACTTTATACCCAGGGAAGAGGTGGGACAAACTCTGGGGACCCACCTATGGGAGGGTCAGGAAAGAGGGGTGGCTACACCCATTTCCTTTGTCCAGTTTCGTGCCAGAGCAGGGGCTGGTAGCCCCTGCAACCGGTTTGAGCTGGACTATGCACTGGGGGCACATTTGGTGTCCCTGTGCAGACATCAAAGCACTCCTGGAGTGCACCCAGCCCCAATACACTAAAGCCTGTCTTGGAGGTGGTTACACCTCCGTGACAGGAAACCTATTGTCCTGGCCTCCCCTGCCAGAGTTTCATCCAGCAGCAGGAGGGCAGACTCGTGTCTGTGGCTGGCAGCATCCGTTTCGTGATGCCAGGGTCTGTTAAACTGGTACCAGGTATACCGGTGCTGTCAGGTTTCTCCCTCTAGTAGGGTGGAATCATACCTCACACACCAGTTACAGGTGTGGGGGTATGATTCCAAGGTGTTGGACACCAAACACAACATGTTTCCATGCAGCCAGTCCCAAAGTTAGAATCTACCGCAAGGTTATAATGCACTTAAGAGTATATGGTTTGGCTGCATCACAAACAACCCCGGAATAAAGGTTCCGAAAGCTGCAGAGGGGCTCTGCTAATGCATGGACACCCTCTCACATGAAACCCAGCCTTCAGGATTGTTAGGGCCTGCCATAAGGGTGACTGATAGGTTTACATGTGCAGTGATATGGAGAGATATAGGTAACCTATATCTCAGTAAGGGGTGCATACACCACCTTACACAGGCTGCTGTAGCAGACCTGTTGTGTCATTTTAAATGGCTTCCCAGTGGTGGCACAATACATGCGGCAGCCCCTGGTAGGCCTTTGGGGTACCTATGCCCTGGGTACCTATTATACCATATACTAGGGAATTATATGGGTACCCCAGAATCCAATCTGGAGTGTACCTAAAGTACATGCAATCAATTTAGAGAGGAAGCATAGCAGGGTCCCAGCCAGACTAGTCGAAAAACTGAATCAGCAAAAAGTGGGGGTAACCATAAGAAGCAGATCCTACTCTCCTACACAACCCCTCCCCCCAAACATAAGGACATTAAACTAACCTTGACCAGTTGAGTCATGTTCTAAGTGGAAATATCTGGAGAGTCCATCTGCATTGGCATGGTTCCTCCCAGGTCTATGTTCCACTGTATAGTCCATCCCCTGTAGGGAAATGGACCACCTTAAAAAGTTTGGGGTTTTCACCCTTCATCTGTTTTAGCCATAAGAGGGGATTATGGTCTGTCTGAACAATGAAGTGAGTGCCAAACAAGTATGGCCTCAACTTCTTCAGAGCCGAAACGACAGCAAAGGACTCCCTCTCAATAGCTGACCAACGTTTCTCCCTGGGGTCAGCCTTCTGCTAATAAAAGCTACTGGCTGATCCTGACCATCATTCAATTGTGATAACACAGCTCCTACCCAAAACTCAGATGCATCTGTTTGGACAATGAATTCTTTGGAGTAGTTAGGACTTTACAGAATGAGAGCAGTGCACATGGCCTGCTTCAGGTCATCAAATGCCTTTTGACAGCTGACTGTCCACTGAACGTTCTTGGGCATTTTCTTAGAAGTCAAGTCATTCAAAGGGGTCACTATGGATCCATAACCTTTGACAAATCTTCTATAGCACCCAGTGAGGCCCAAGAAAGCTCTGACCAGAGTTTGGGTGGTTGGAGCAACCCAGTCCATTATGGTCTAGATTTTGGTCTGCAATGGTTGAACCTGGCCTCCACCCAAAAGGTGGCCCAGGTATCCCACCTGACTCTGCCCTATCTGGCACTTAGTGGCCTTGAAAGTTTGGCCTGCTTTTTGCAGGGCCTCCAAAACATTTCTCAGGCGGACCAGGTGATCCTCCGAGGTGGAGCTAAAGACAGCAATATCATCTAGATATGCTGCACTATCGGCTTCCAGACCTGTGAGGACTTAGTTCACCAACCTTTGAAAAGTGGCAGGTGCATTTTTCAAACCAAAGGGCATCACCACAAATTGGTAGTGCCTACTAGGGGTAGAAAATGCTGTCTTTGGCTTTGCATCATCAGCTAGTCTGATCTGCCAGTAGCCAGCTGTCAGGTCAAATGTGCTCAGAAACTTGGCTGAGGCCAAAGTGTCTATAAGCTCATCTGCCCTAGGGATTGGATGGGCATCAGTCCTAGCGACTGCATTGAGACCCCTGTAGTCTACACAAAACCTCATCTGTCTTGCCATCTTTGGTGTGAGGTTTGGGAACTAAGAATACTGGACTAGCCCAAGGGCTATCTGAGGATTCAATAACTCCCAATTCCAACATTTTCTGGACTTCAGCCCTGATACAGTCGCTGACACGGTCAGGTTGCCTGTAAATCTTATTTTTTAACAGGCAGACTGTCCCCAGTGTCCACTTCATGAGTGCACCAGGGTGTCTGACTTGAGTCAGTGAGAACATTTGTCTGAACTGGCTGAGAACTTTTCTGCAGTCCGTTTGTTGCTGGACAGTGAGGCTGCCTGCCAAGGCTACACCATCTACTGATCCATCATCGGGGTTCTGAGAGAGCAGGTCAGGGAGTGGGTCACTCTCTTCCTCCTGTCCCTCATCAGTAGCCCATGTCAGCCTTGTCAACACATGTCTTGAGCCTATTAAACATGGAGCACCCTGTGGGGGCATCTGGGAGTTCCAAGGTCTACCAAGTAGGTAACCTCTCCCTTTTGCTCAATTATGGTATGGGGGCCACTCAACTTATCTTGGAGGGCTGCTGGGGTCACAGGCTCGAACACCCATACTTTCTGCACTGGATGGTAAACAGTCAGCACAGCCTTTTGGTCATCCCAGGCCTTTTGTAATTCCTGGCTAGCCTCAAGGTTTTTAGTTGCCTTCTTCATGTACTCAGCCATCCAGGAGCGGAGACCAAGTACATAGTCTACAATATCCTGTTTAGGGTTTTGAGAGGTAACTCCCATCTCTCCTTCAGCAGACATAATGAACCCCTCACTGGATGTCCAAACAGAAGCTCACATGAGCTGTAACCAACCCCCTTCTCTGGAAATTCTCTGTAGGCAAAGAGAAGGCAGGGCAAAAGTATGTCCCATCTGCGCCTAAGCTTTTCTGGGAGATCTTTGATCATGCGCTTGAGGGTTTTGTTGAACCTTTCAACTAACCCATTGCATTGTGGGCGATAAGGGGTGGTGAATTTATAATTTACACCACACTCCTTCCACATAGCAGTCAAGTAACTAGACATGAAGTTTGTACCTCTGTCTGATGCTACCTCATTAGGGAAACCCACTCTGGAAAAGATTCCAAGTAGGGCCCTTGCCACTACAGGAGCTATAGTGGTCCTAAGGGGAATAGCCTCTGGATACCTAGTGGCATGGTTCACCACTACCAGTATAAACCTGTGCCCAGATGCTGTTTGAGGATCCATGGGACCAACTAGGTCAATCCCAACCCTCTTAAAGGGAACCCCCACCACAGGTAGTGGTATCAGGGGGCCGGTGTTGTACCACCTGCCTTACCACTGGCTTGACAGGTGACACAGGAGCGACAAAACTCCTTGTGTCTTCACACATGTGGGTCCAACAAAAGGGAGGGACAATTCTGTCCCAGGTCTTGTTTTGGCCCAGGTGTCCTACTAAGGGAATATCATGGGCTAGTGTTAATAGGAAGCCCCTGAACTTCAGAGGTATAACCAACCTCCTGGTGCCACCAGGCTAGGGATCTCTACTCTCCTAGTACAGGAGTTAATCATGCCAATATATCTTATGGGCTCCACTAGCATTCCCAGCAGCCTCATCAGCAGCATACTTTCTGAGGGGTTCAAGAGAAGGGCATCTCAGCTACTCCTGGCTCAGATCTACCCTGGAAGGGCCCTCTGTCCCCAAGAACTCAACCTGGTCAGGTTCAAGCTCCTCTGGGACAGTTCCTTCTTCAGGACTGAGAGCATCTCCCTCAAGATACTGATCTGCTTTCTGAGTCAGGGGGGGGGGGGGGAAAGACACTGCCTTACCCCTACTGCTCCTTTTCTTGGGAGGCACCTGGTCCATTCTTCCAGAATCCAGGGCCTGTTCAGCTTTTGACATTTTTGCCTGTGACCTAGTCATAGCAAACATGTGCAGGGATTCCCAACATTTCTGCATGGGTCGTAAGTTCCACTTCAGCCCAAGCTGAAGTTTCTAAATCATTGCCAAGCAAGCATTCAACAGGGAGGTCTGCACTTACCACAACCTTCTTAAGGCCAGTTACCCCTCCCCAGGAGAAATTAACAACTGCCAATGAATGGTCTGTCCTGACATTGCTAGCATTGGTCACTTTGTACATTTTCCCGAGTATGACCTGCTCAGGAGCCACAAGATCTTTTGTCACCATTGTGACACTTGCTCCTGTGTCCCTGAATGCCAAAGCCTCTTTTCCATTTGTCAAAGGCTGCTGTCTGTATTTGCCCAGATTACTGGGACTAACAAATAAGGAGGCCATATCCATGCCTCCATCACAGATCGGTACAGCCTGAGTAGGAACTCTGACTAAGCCAGAGCCCATCTCAGATGCCAGGGTTAACCCTACTACACCCTTCCTTATTCTGAGTACCACCACTTGTAGCTGAACTAGGGGGAACAGGTGCCTTTGTGGCAATGGTGGCTGGAGTTGAGTCTTTGCACTTGGTACAATCACTAGTCCAATGGGTTTTCTGCTTACAGATTTTACACCATGGTTTCTTATGGTCTTTTCCTTTGTTAGATTGGGACTCCCCACCAGATGCAGATTTTTGGGGCCCTTGAGAAGATTTCTGGTCTTTACTCTTTCCCCCAGCCTTATCAGAGTTCTTAGAATCCTGCTTCTTGGAGTCACCACCTTGGTTCTGAACCTTCTGCCTCACTCTGGTTCGGACGCATTTTTCTGCCTTCTGGACCAATTCTTGGGGAGAGGTCAGATCAGAGTCCACCAGGTACTGATGCATCAGTTGATTTTGACATTTAGGATCTGCTCCCTCATAATTAAATTGTACAATCCTTTAAAATCACACACTTTACTGCCAAGTAACCAGCATTCCAGAGCCTTAGTAGCACAATCTATAAAGTCAACCCAGTCTTGAGTCTGTGCCTTTTGGGTGGGTCTGAACTTTCACCTGTATTGTTCAGTGGTTAGGCCAAACCCATCAATCAATGCACTCTTCAAGACTTTGTAATTGTTAGCATCCTCTTCTCTAACAGTGAGGAGCTTGTCTCTAGCTTTCTCTGCAAAGGAGAGCCACAAGATTGCTCCCCACTGCTGCTGAGGGACCCTCTGTACTTTACAGGCCCTCTCAAGTGCAGTTATCCATTTGTGGCTGTCATCCCCACTCTGGTAGGGAGGGACAATCGTGTTCAGGTTCCTATGAGCATGATCTCTACCTCTAGGGACACTGTTGCTGCCACCATAAGGGCTCTAGCCCCAACCTTTTTGAAGCTCTGACGCTCCAGGGATTCCCTGTCTAGGGCCAGCTGCTCTTTCTTGATTCTGAGCTTTGCTCTATCAAAGTCAAGCAGTCTGCACTTCCCGTCATAAGAGGTCTCCCTCCTATGACAGGTAGTGGTCCTATTTGAAACAGAGGTCCCTAAAGATGTACCAGAATGATTAGATTCCTGAGAAGGAGATCTAGATCTTCTTGGTAAACTGTAAACCCTTCCAGGTGGGGTGAAGAGAGGCCTATTAATGTCCTCGTCCTCATCCTCACCTTTAGGAAATATTAGATTGTCAAGGTTAGAATCCTCTTGATCCTCCTGGACAGCTTCAGAGTCCAGGTCCTGGATGTTTTCACTTCCAGGTTTGTAATCTTCTGCTGCCCCACCCAACTTGCCTGCCTCATCAGAGCCTGGAATCTTTCTGAGGTCATCTAAAAGCAAAGCCTCTGAGGCGTTGAGTCCTAGGGTTCTTCCCGGTCTTCAATTTTCTGGATGCACACATTTCTTAATTCTTGAAATGAGAGGTGGTTATACCTGTTCAGCAAGGAGCCACTGGCTTCTGCTCTTGAAGACATACTAGTGTAGGAGGGGTTGCACCTACCTAACCTAGTGGGAACTACTAAACTCTCTTAAGTTGTAAAAGGGTGTGCTAAGCCCTTGGCACACAACTAAGTTCAGCAGAACTTACTGTATTCTAAACTTGATTTATATGTACCTTTGTACCTATAGTGGTTTTCAGTTGGTCACTCAAAGATTATCTGGTAATGCAATAGCAAGCTTGAATCCAACCGCTGCACACCAATGTGAGAAGTTGGCCTGGTATATGCTATCCACTAGTTATAGTGGGCACCTTGTACCAGTCCAAACAACCCTTATTGATGAATAGGTTTAAGACAACCTTTATTGACAGCTATCCTAGTGGTAACTAGGGAGAGGAGTCTTCAGGCTAAGTCTTGAAGGAGTGTAAAGCAGCTTGGTTTACCAGATTATAACCTCTTGAATAACTAAAAGAAAGGAGAACCACACAAGGTGTGTATATATATATATATATATATATATATTCACTGAAAAAAACCATAGGTTTCACACACGTTATAGTTAGGAATTAGCATTTAAAAAACCTTGCAAATTCACTGAAAAAACCAGAGGTTTCACACACGTTATAGTTAGCTGGACATTTTACTCGTATAAAACCAATGAAATTCCCCCGTTATAGTTAGTTCAGCTAACTATAACTCGCGCGCCCGCAATCCACTGCTGATGACGTCACATATTACATCACTCATGACATGGTCAGTGACATCACTGATGAAATCACTGATGACATCTCAAATGACATCTCTGATGACATCATCCAGTGAGTATGTGTTTTTGAAAAATGTCAATATGTTTAATATATATAGGGAAAGGCCTGTTTAAGAATGAGTGGGTGTACAAGTGTGTAAATGGATGATTTTCTGTGGTGCGTAACATGATTCTATAAGTGAGTCATTAAATGTATCTTACTGCAGACTAGTAACTAAACTGTGTAAATGTCTGTATGTGTCTGTATGTGTCTGTATGTTGGTGCATAAGTGGCTGCATGGTTTTGTGAATAGTTATACGAGTGTCTATATGAGTTATTGATTTCTTGTCTCAGTATCTGTATGGGTTCCTGAGTGTTTGTGTGGGTAGGGTGTGTGTGACTATGCATAAATGTGTGAGTGGGTGATTCTATGGGTGCATGGTTTTAAGACTGCATCTGTGATGGACTGTATGGTTGAGTGAGTGAATGTATGGGTGTGTTAGGGATTGAATGTATATCTCAGTGGTACATTTGTGACTAACTACATATGTGAAAGGCAGTATATATGCGTGTAAGAGTATATAAGTGGGTAGATGTGAGAGTGTGTGATTGTGAGAGTGACTGTATGGATGAGTGTGTGCTTGTATCAATGATTCTATAAGAGCGTAAGAATGGGATACTATTTTTATGAGTAAGTGAACTTGAGTGTGTTTCACTGCCTAGGTGAGTAAATTGGAGTGGGATTATTTGCATGACTGACTAGGTGTGAGAGTACCTCTATGGATGATTGGTGGTGTGTGAGTGTCTATATAGGTGTATAAATGCATATGATAGTCTTGTATGGAGTGACTGTAAGTATGAGTGACTGTACAGGTGAATGAGTGGAGGTGTATGTAGACCTAAGAGTTAATAATTGGGTATGTAGTTATTGGTATTGGAGTATGTATGGTTTTGAGAATGGAACTCTTAAATTTTTAGTCGGTGTATCAAAGGTTATATTAGAGTGTGAGAAGATGTGCTACTCTATCACAAGGATGATGTCATTTGAGATGTCATCAGTGATGTCATCAGTGATGTCACTGACCATGTCATGAGTGATGTAATATGTGACGTCATCAGCAGTGGATTGCGGGCGCGCGAGTTATAGTTAGCTGAACTAACTATAACGGGGGAATTTCATTGGTTTTTTACGAGTAAAATGTCCAGCTAACTATAACGTGTGTGAAACCTCTGGTTTTTTCAGTAAATTTGCAAGGTTTTTTAAATGCTAATTCCTAACTATAACGTGTGTGAAACCTATCGTTTTTTCAGTGAATTTGCAAGGTTTTTTAAATGCTAATTTTTGTATTTTTTAATTATATTTATTAAATATTTATTTTTCAAAAATTTCCCTATGTATACATTTATATATTATCTGTATCCTTTAATTTGGTGTGGCTCATTTTTTTAAAAAAGTTTTAATTAAGATAAACTTGAACAGCATAGTTAATATCTTCTATTAAGTTATGTCCACTTTTTTTTTTATAGAAATTCTTAGGGTGCGCGCTCAGAGCGCGCACCTAGTACGTTTGCGTACATTTTTTATGAATTCCGGCGTACGTTATTTACGTACGCATACATACGTTTTACTGCGCGCTCGGAGCGCGCACCTAGTACGCATGCGTACGTACGCATGCTTACGTGCGTCGTACGTACTCCACGCGGTACACTTCCGTATACGCGTAGAGTACGCGCGCTGACGTTCATGCATACGCGCGTGCTGCGTATGCGCGTTACGTACGCACACAAGACTAATGCGCGTTCGCGCATGCGTAATTGCACCGTGCGCGCTGGGAGCTTGCTCCGTGCGCGCTGGGAGCTTGCTCCGTGCGCGCACCTCGGGGTATGTGATGAATTAAACAACACTTTTAATTGGTTTTCATTACTTTCAGTTTCAGATTGTTTTAACACCACACCCAATCCCCTCATGGCAAGTCATGTGATCCAGAAACATCACTTTTCATTGGTTCAAAGTACTTTTAGTTCCAGATTCTTCCAAAATCACACCCACCCCCCTCATTGTTAGTTCTGATTCCCTAGGAGAAGGAGCTAATCTGTGTGTTGAGATACAATGGCAGAGCAGCAGCCATCTACTGAGAGTGAACAGGACACTCTTGAGAGACAGAGGCAGAGGAAGCAGAAAGACTCCTTCATATGGCAGTTTTTCACTTTTCCAGAGTGACAAAAGAAGGTGAATGCACCAAAGGTCACCTGCAAACTGTGTCAGCGCGTCTTGTCACGTGGGAATCCTAACAAGAAGTACTCTTTTAGTATTCATACTATGACGAGGCACATTGAGGCAATGCATCCAGTGACTTTTTGTCGAGCTTCTGGAGCAAACCCTCCACCTGCTCAGCCGACGACATCTGCAGCAGCTCAGCCGAGCACTTCTTCTGCAGTGGTGCCTTCACCTTCTTCCACACCTTTGGATATTCGTCCTTGTTTTGGGAGGATGAGTACACACTGCATGGATTGTGGTCTTCTTATTTCTTTGGGTGAGAGCAGTATTGATCTCATTCAAAGAAAATTTGAGGAGCATCCTTGCGAAAGGCCATAATTTTCTTATGTTTTTTTTTTTTTCGTTTTTCTCTTCCTCTGTCCCTACATTAACTCAAGGGCTCTTTTTAGACCCACCTAAAATCAAAACACAAAAACTTGTTTTTTTAGAATCTATTTTTTTTTTTGTTTTTTTTTGTTAGAGTACGTGCACCCAGCGCGCACCCAATGGGTTTAAAAAAAAAAAAAAAAAAAAATCCTTTTTTTCACCTTTAGTAAACCTTCAGGGACTCCCTGAGAAAGAGAGGGGAGTGGCAAAGTAATTAAAAAAGAGATGGTGTACATTTCACAGATGAAGGGAAGAGAGTCTTGAAACTCTGCATCAGTATTTATGTATAGGTACCCAAAAAAGATAATAGCTCATTTTAGTGCTGCATTAGAATTGCCTGTATTTACAAGGAGAGGAAAAGACACACAAAGAGGCTTATCCTCTCCTTGTAAATATGGAAAAGCACCCTGCGCAACTAGTTCGTCAAGAAAATTGACGTAGTGGTGGCGCAGGTGGCTTGTAAATGTGCCCCAGAGATGTTAAGGAAATTAAGGGTAAAACAGACAAACCAAGAGTGACAGATACAGACACAGAGAGCAAACAACTGAGAAGGAGTAAGGCAGTTAAAAAGACTAAGACATATGGATACAGAAAAAGAAACATGGATGAAAAATTAGTGATGGAGGTAGTAAAGGTAGGGGAGTAGTATAGAAGGAGTGAGGAAGTTACAAAAGAGTAGTAAAGCAGGAAGAGAGAGTGAGAAGAGAAATGAGAAAAGTAGAGTAAGGAGAGGTGAAGAAAAGGAAGCATGAAACGAAACCAGTGACACATACAGATATGTTAAACTTACCTGACCATCAAAATAAATAATTTAGAATTAAATGTTTTTATTTAATTGCAAAGCTAACTGAATAACATCTTCTAAATTTTCTTTCTAGTTCTGAAAAAAAGAAAAAAGTATTAATATTCAACAATACACTTTATTAAACAGTACATGTTTTTTCATATTTAGCAAAGCAATTTTTTGCCCTTTTTTTGCTGTTTTCAGAATGTTTTGATTTTCACTGAAAATAGTGAAATCAATTGTATTCATCATTTAACAGCGGGCAAAAAAAAAAACAATCTGAAAGATTGTTTAAAAAAGCCCCAAATGTATCCTCACTAAAACATACCTTAATAGAAACGTTAAAAATACCTTTTAAGAAGAATAACAATTTCCAAAAAATAACGTCTGTAAACCTTGTTACAAAAGAACATTTTCCAAAATAATATCTGTCAATGTCAAAGAAGTCCACAATTGTTTGTTTTACCTTTCGGCCAAATGGTAAGTTTAAAATCTCTTTTGAGCGAAATATCCAATTTAAATCCTTTTAAATTTTAATAATGCTTTCTTCCAATGATGATGTTAGTATTTAAAATTTGAGTTTCAGAAAAATTAGGTAACAATTGGGTAAATCATAAGGCAAACGTTGCTTGAAAATCAATTGAGAATCATTACACAGTGTCCATCCTTTTTCACATTTAAGATAAACTGTGTAATGACCAGAAGTTATAGAAGGTCCATCATGAAAAATTATTGCAACTGCAACAAAAGTTTTTCCAGATATTGATAATTGTTGTCCTGTAAACTTCTTTATTAAAGTGTCCAATTTTGAACCATCAGCTCTACAACGTTGCATCATTAAAATTACATACTGTCCATATTTCTTTAAAAATAACGTTGACAACATGTCTGATTTACATTGAGTACATTCCATGTTGTGATTAGCATCTTTAACTAATTTACTAAAAGTCACTGTTTTACTCTCTGGTAATGGTAAATATATGAACCTTTCAGAATCAACATTACTACTGCTTGTGTTCATACAGTTATCACAACAATGTTCTCATTTATAAGAGACACCAAATAAATTTTCTACTTCTACCCCTTCATCTTCCAGTACCATCAGGATATACATCAAGAATTCCTGTGCATCTTGCTGGACATTTTGTATAAACTGTGTACGTCCAGAACATACATCTAAAAGATTTCTAACATCAGAAGCACTTTCTATTTTAGTTTTATCATCACTCAGCTTCTCATAGAGGAGACTCAGCAAAGAACAGAATCTTTTTTCATGATTTAGTGTTATCTGCTCTTGCAAAAAATCAAGATAAAATACAACATTCAGCACTACATTTGCGTAGCAGTTGACACCAGAGCTATTTTCAAAATGACAACCAACAACCTCTTCCACACTGTCCTTTTTCTTTTTGCTTGCAGTAACATCACTATCTTTTTGTTTTCTCTTTTGTACACCCTCATTACAGATATTCTCAAATCTCCTTTTTCCGACAAACACGTTTTTCAAACACAGGATACTGACCTAAATGAGGAGCATAGCTTCTTCTTAATCTATTATACTCCTTTACACAGTTTGCATCAGCACTTACTTTTGAATCATCAAAGTCTATCATGAATAAACCAGATAATTTTTTCACGCGTGACAAAGCAACATATGCCATACCTTCTTTAAACACAGTAGATCCAATGTTTACAAAAGCACTATCAACAGTTAATCCTCGAGATTTGTGAATAGTTACAGCATATGCTAGAGAAAACGGAAATTGCTTCCTACGCACATATAAGTCTTTCACAAGCAAGAAACGAACAACGACAAATGTCTTTAACCTCTTGTATCTGATCAAATTTTATTTTTAAACATTCAATTCCAACTTTTTTCTGGTAATTAATAAAACCCACAACTCTTCCCATAGCTCCATTCACTAAACCTTTCTCTACATCCAAATTCCGTCTTAAAATTACTCTACATTTCATACACACAAAGATTCTTTTCCAAACCTGCTGTTTTTGAAATGTTTTTCTCCAGAGAATCCAATTTAGTACCCAATTTGCCTGTCAATATAACAGTTATTCGTTCATGTTCTATTTTATCCACAGCTTCCAGTTTTATGATCTCTTCATTTTCCAATTTCAAAAGTTCTTGATTGAATACAGAGCATTCATGTAGTGTTGGCATTAAGCAGATTACAGTATTTTTTTCCTGCAATTTCCTTGTATATTTTCTCTGGAACTATTTCTTCTGTTGGAAACAAATTACTCAGCAATCGACTCTGTAATGCTTTTCTGCCATGTTCTGTGAGTAGTCCAATTCTTATATCTTTCAGAATACTTGCATAGTCCTCATCATTGGCTTGCCTCATATTGGTAATGAGTTCCTTATACTCAAAATATGTCCAAATATTTACATTGCCTATACTTCCTAATGACTTTTTTGTGTCTTCATGTGTAAGTGTATGGAATACCGGTTGTCCTTTAACTGGAGTAAGTTGCAAAAGATCTCCAAAAACTATGACGCGATTTCCTCCAAATAGGACGTCAAAGTCTGTCTTCAGAATTTGCTGCATTCTTAAATGCACAAAGGCAAGCATTAAGTTTTATACCATGCTAACCTCATCAATAATGAGTACTTTCATTTTCTTCAATACTCTTGAAACTTTCAAGCATGCTTCTCCTGCTAGTTTGTGGTACTGTATTTTGTTCTCATGCTCTACTGGTAACATTAGCAAACGATGTAAGGTAACTCCTTTGATGTTATACGCTGCTATCCCAGTTGGAGCAGTAACAACACAAGACAAAATGGAATCCATTTTCTTCTGTAGGTAGCTTCTAATTACATTAATTAAGAAACTTTTTCCAGTTCCTGCTTGTCCACTTACATACATTCTCATTGGTTCAAAAGATGTGCATGAGCACTCTTTATTTTCATGTAGTAATCCGTGATCAATTTTTTGTCTGACTTCTTCATAAATTTGTTTTTGTTCTTCATTCAGTTGCTCCTCCAAATATGTTAAGTCTACTAAATCTTCCTGAGCTTGATTCATAGCTGTTTCCACTTCGTTCATAGCTATTGCTGCTTCATTTTCGATGATCGGTTGTCCTAGAGGAACTTGACTGAATGTCCCAGAACTTTGACTGTCTTGAGAACTGTCTCTAGCTACTTCAGCTGCAATTGTTGCTTCTTGTTCAATTTCTTCATTTAACATTTGAACATAAGTTGTGAAAGTACTGCATTCTACGCTGTCTTTGCTAGCATTGAAGGAATCTTCATAGCTCTGAAATTCTCCAAGTAGTTCGTCCTCTGAACGCCATGGTTTAAACAGCTGCAAAAGTGCCAAGTAGTAAAATTCCTTTTTATCAGGAGTGTCGCAACTCAGCTTCCGGTGATTTATCAAACTTCCTTTTGTTTGCTTCACCAAACATCCTTCCTCACCAATGACTTTATATTTTCCATTGTTGATATCTTCTGTGACATTCCGTTTAAAAATAAAGTTCTGCAGCACTTCATAGAGACATGTTCTCAAGGTGATGACTTCTTTGTGGGTAATATGTGTCTAACATGTTTGTTCTTAAAATGTCTGTACTTTCTGGTTCGAACTCTGCTAAATACTCAATTTCTCGAATAGATTTCAGTACCCGATTTCGCATTCCTGCAAGACCTAAACTTGCCCAAATTATTCTTCTGGATTTTGAGTACAGACTTGCAGATGATAACCTATCTGAGCATTCGTAGGATCCAATTTCTCGATGCGATAACATCTTTAAACTGAAACTGTATAGCTTCTTACTGACAGTCTTCTCGTGAGAAATCTCTTCCCACATTTCCTTCAATTCCGTTTTCTCAGATTTAGTGATGTAAGATGTGACATAGCGAGCAACAGAAATAGAATTGTCAGCCACATACTGTATATCCATGTAAGCATTCCACATGGATAAAATGACTGGGTTGTAGTCATTTATATATTTTGACTCTTCTTTTCTTCTTAGATTGTAGGTATTTTTAGGCGATTTTCTTGTAATAGTATGTTGCACAGCTGACATAAAACTGTTTACTCTTCCTTTTGAAAGAACAGGTCGTGGAAATCCAAATCGACATTTTGTGTAGAATTTATCTTTACTCTTGTACTTTCGCCGACAGTATTTTCCACACCGATGACTTAGGAAACGTAAAACTTGCTCTTTTAAATTTTTCTCTTCTGTGCTTTTAGGTATAGCACATGTTGCATATCCTTCGATGAAACTTAAAACTGCATCATCAGAATCTGTTCCAAATTTTGGAGCATCCTTGATCCACAACAGCATATGAATATGAGGAGCACCTCTGGCTTGGTACTCTTTTCTCCAAAAGAAATCCACAACTTCTCCAAGAGGTGGATTTTTTTTATTGCAGATGAAGGACATCATAGCCTCAAATCTATGATTGAAATATCTGCAAACATTAACCGGATCCAATGAGCACAATTCTCCTGCTGTCTTGTATTGGATGTTTTCAATATTTGAATTTGCCTCTCGAAGAAAATCCAGAAGATCATCCCAAGCGTACTCAGCACAGCTTAGGGTAAGGAACCATGTAAATTTAACACTCTTTTTACTATATTCTCTTAGAAAGTCACGTAATTTATCAATAGATTCCTGACGCACAGTACAAATACTACTACAATTCCAAGTGTACACTGGGGCTTTAGGACGTCTTCCCATAACCTCATCAGCCATCACTTATTCCTCATTTCTTGGAACCATTTTCTCCTTTTCCATTACACAACCATCCTTAACTTCATAAGCTCTACCATTGGTGTCAACTGCATGCAACAAACTATTACTTTGAAGATAACTCTCTTCATTAAAAAATGGTTCAGTACTTGAACTATGCTTCCATTCTCCTAAGAACACTTTACAAAAGTTTTTTTTTTTACTTCTCTTTTCCTTTTGCTTTGTGACTTCATTGCATTCACTAATTTATCTAATCTATGCATCCTGTTCAAAATTAAAATGAATAGTTTTTTTTTATTTCTAATGCCTTGGTAGCAATACTTTCAATTAATTTCTTTTTCTTATAAAATTTCGTTTTTTTCTTATATTTTCTCACATCCTTCAGCAAATTTAACATCACTCTTCTCTGAAACATTTTTCGACGAATGTTTTTAAAATCTATTTTCCGTGTTAAGTCACTCTTCCTAACTTCTGAGTCTATATTAGCATTTTGTTTTTGCTGTCGACTCTGTTGTTGTTTTGTACTTGAAACACTGTTTGAATGTATCTTTCGATCATTTTTTTTTTTTTGGAAGATATTTTTTAAAAATTCTTTAGTTTGCTTACCAGAAGACTTTTTCTGTTTTCCAACACATGCTTCGCCTCCTATTTTTTTTTTTATCAGTCGTCTTCAAATATAGTTGTTGTTTCTTTTCTTTTCTTGACTTTATAGGCATCTTTATATTTTTTCACTGTTGCTCAGCAATACCTGCAAAACACAAAAAAAAAATACCTTTATGTAATTTAAATTCATTACAATTTTTTTTTAACTTTTCAAATCCTATCACATGAGCTGATCCTTTCCCACGAGTCAAACTCTTACAAAATAGAAGAAACATGAATTAAATGTCTGACAACAATTCCTGTGTGCACACAGCCTCGTGGTGTGATTCTAGGCAGAAAAAGATATTTGGTTGGCAATTTGAATGCACATTTACTTCTGTTGAGGAGCAAGTGATAATTACTGTAACAGCCTGACACATGTTCCTTCTAGTTTAGACAGGCAGAAAGGAGCACATGTCCTAACAGCTCCTTGAGACCATGACCATGTGTAAGATGGTGAGTGATTAGACTAGAGCAAAGGAAATGAGCCTTGGTGACGTTGAATCTGTTTGCGTAACACGACTGCTATCTGAAACACCACAAAGAGCTGACTATTACGCATGAGAGTGTAGCAGAAGCTGCTGCGTGTGTGCAAAGAGGGTGTTTCTGGAGACTGTGTATTGTCAGCTGCAAGAGAGATCTGCATGGAGACTCCCACAACTGCATGAAGAGTACAGACGTGTGTAAGAGTACATGTGTGGTAAGGGTTAATTGGAGTTTTCAACATGTAGAAACCACCTCAGCCATTGCAAGAATTGATGAAAAATCTACCATGCTATTTTCAAATGTGTTTGCATTTGCCTCACATTTTTGAGATACTGATTTCTGCTGAGTGCTAACCAGCACATTGGAAGAAAACAAGATGGGCCTTTCCTGAATGTGAAAGTTTTACAGAGCAACAGCAACACAAATTAAAACGCTGACAACAATTCCTGTGTGCACACAGACTCATGGTCTGATTCTAGGCAGAAAGCGATATTTCCTTTGGCAATTTGAAAGCACATTTACTACTGGGGTAGAGAAAGTGATAATTACTGTAACAGCCTGACACATGTTCCTTCTACTTTAGACAGGCAGAAAGGAGCACATGTCCTAACAGCTCCTTGAGACCATGACCATGTGTTAGAGGGCGAGTGATTAGACTAGAGCAAAGGAAATGAGCCTTGGTGACGTTGAATCTGTCTGCGTTACACACTGCTATCTGAAACACCACACAGAGCTGACTATTACGCATGGGAGTGTAGCAGAAGCTGCTGCGTGTGTGCAAAGAGTGTGTTTCTGGAGACTGTGTATTGTCAGCTGCAAGAGAGATCTGCATGGAGACTCCCACAAAAGAGTTGGGTTGTGGAGTCAGAGTTAGTCCTCTCCCTATTCCTATTGCTGAATCGTCATGGATCTCCTTCATTTCCAATTTATATGCTGGGAACGGCGCAGTGTTGGGAAGTGAGCTGCCATTTAGAGCCATTCGAGACGTTGAGTTTTCCATTGAAGCACCTTCAGAGAAAACCATTGAAATGGCTACTAAAGATATGCGTTCCTCTGGAGCAATGGGGCCTGACGAACTTCCCATCTCGATATTGAAGTTAGACCCTGTTTCATGGAGCAAGATACTTTTTCCTTTATTTAGAGCGTGTTTCCGTAGTAGAACGGTGCCTTCTTCTTGGAAAGGGAGCATTTTGGTTCCTATATTCAAGAAAGGCGATCGGGATAAACCAATGAACTATCGCCAAATAGCCCTTCTTGATGCTATCGGAAAAGTTTTCTCCAAATGTCTCCTATCACTAATTACTGATTGGGTTGAGGTGAATCAGATATTACCCCTCGAACAAACTGGTTTCCGTAAGGGGCATGGTACTTTGGATAACCTTACAGCCCTGCAGGTTATTTTGGATAAATACGTAAGAGTTCGGGGAGGAGGAGTGTATGCGGCTTTTATTGATTTCTCCACAGCATTCGACAAAGTAGATAGTCTTTTGCTGTGGAGAAAGTTAGCAGTTTTGGGTATGCCCCCACTTCTATTAGACCTAGTTCGATCCTTACATACAGACACTTGGTGTCGAGTGCTACAGGGTGGAGAAAGGGGCTTATCACGGGCTATACCATCTATTAATGGATTAAAACAGGGCTGTCTTCTGGCACCATTACTGTTCTTTCTGTATATTGCTGAGCTTCCAGCTTCACTTGCATCTTGTGTTGGCATAGCCCCGGTAGTGGGGGGCTCTTCTATCTCCTGCCTTTTATATGCAGACGATATTCTTATCCTAGACTTAACTCCTAAAGGCTTAGCTAATCGTCTGCAGGCTTTACATCATTTTGCAGAGACCCACTTCATGAGGATAAATGCCACAAAAAGTAAAATTATGTGCATTACAGGGAGACAAAAATCTAAATCTGAGAATTTTGGCTGGTCAGTCGGTGGTCAGAAATTGGAGGTGGTTAAAACATATACCTTTTTAGGAAAAATAATTTCTTCAAACCTGAGTGAGAAACCTCATATCGATAATAATTCTCGTAAAGCCCTGTCCCAAGGTAAAAGTTTGAGTGCTCTTTATTCCGCTACAGGGAGAAGACACTTTGCATGTTTACTTGAGGTTTATAGGGCAAAAATTCCATCAACTCTCCTGTATGGAATAGAAGTGGTCGATTTAAAGCATTGGGGTTTTCTACAGACGGTCGAAGGAAAATTATTAAGGTCTATAACCTCTCTTAATTCTGCTTGTTCTGTAGCTTCCTGTAGACTTGAGTTCGGTCTTCGTAGCAGCTGGGTGCAGGGCCTATCTGCCTTAATACGATGGGTCGCCAGCCTCGCTAGAGGTGAAATGGGGACTCTGAGAGCCCTTCTCAAGGGGGAATTGTTGGGAAGTTTTAAAGAGTTCTCCCAAGTTGTTAAAAACTTCAGAAAGGCTGTGGCTCTTCTGGAATTAGATGAGAGCACTATTTTTATTATTTCTCTCTCCCAGCTAAAATCTCTTCTGAAACAGGCTTCCTGGACTCTTTGTTTTATGTTGGACAAAAAGTCCATGGTAGCTAAGAAGGGAGGTGTTCTTCTGACTGATACATATCTAAGGAAGTTTGTCCAACCTTATGTTATTTGGAATTTACCTCATGGTATTCGGAGATTTTGGTTCCTCTGGAGGCAGGACCTATTGCCACTTAATACTCTTTTGGCAAAATGGTATGGGTCCTCTCCTTTATGTAACTTATGTAATATGTCTGTACAGGATCGTAATCATGTATTGTTTAAATGCCCAGTATTGCGTCCACTTCGCTTAAAGTGGTTAAGATCAATATGTTTGCAATTGGGTATTTTGGATATGAACTCATTTCTGCAGGCTTTATATACTCCTCCAAATGAAATGTTTTGCTTCAATATTTTTAACTTTTTTAAAGGTTTTTTAGCTATTTATTGATGAAATATGGAGGTTTGTGTCGTAATCTGTCTTTTTCAGCGGAGAGCGTCGTAATTGTTATTTTTCTTTGGGAATATGTATCTATATTTGTGTACTTTGTATTTTGTTTGTGGCCCTCTTCGGAGTGCCAAAACATAAATAAAATTAAAAATGGAAGAAAAAAAAAAAAATTGCATGAAGAGTACAGACGTGTGTAAGAGTACATGTGTGGTAAGGGTTAATTGGAGTTTTCAACATGTAGAAACCACCTCAGCCATTGCAAGAATTGATGAAAAATCTACCATGCTATTTTCAAATGTGTTTGCATTTGCCTCACATTTTTGTGATACTGATTTCTGCTGAGTGCTAACCAACACATTTTTAGAACATTTGCTGGGCCTTTCCTGAATGTGCAAGTTTTACAGAACAACAGCAACACAAATTAAAACGCTGACAACAATTCCTGTGTGCACACACTCATGGTCTGATTCTAGGCAGAAAGCGATATTTCCTTTGGCAATTTGAAAGCACATTTACTACTGGGGTAGAGCAAGTGATAATTACTGTAACAGCCTGACACATGTTCCTTCTACTTTAGACAGGCAGAAAGGAGCACATGTCCTAACAGCTCCTTGAGACCATCACCATGTGTTACAAAAAACAAGCTGCCCCTTTCCTGCGAGTGCAAGAGTAATAGAGCAAGACCAACCCGAATCAAATCTCTGTTTACATTTCCTGTGTGCTCACTGTCTCATGGTATGATTCTAGGTAGAAAACAGTATTCCTGGATGATACCAGTACACATTAATTTATAATGAAGACATACTCCATAATATATAACATGTTCAAGCCACTTAAATATCTTCCTTAACATAAAATGTAAAACACAACTTTTAAAGTGGTAGGAAAATGTACCATACTATTTTCAAATGTGTTTGCATTTGCCTCTCATTGGGCAGTAAATGATTTCTGCTGAATGCTAACCATCACACTTTAAGATAACAAACTACCCCTTTTCTGCGAGTGCAAGGCTAACAGAACAAAAGAAACACAAATTAAATCTGTCAACAAATCCTGTGTGCAGGCAGACTCATGATGTGATTCTAGGCACAAAACAATATTCCTCACTGATACCACTACACCTTAACTTACAGTGAAGACATACTCCATAATATCTTACAAGTTCAAGATAGTTAAATATCTTCTAAACCACAAAATGTAAAACACAACTTTAAAACAAGAATGACAATTCTATTATTTATATCAAAATACACCACATACTTCCCCTCTCAAACTCATAACTCACCTTTAAAATTAATTAGTTGAGAAAGAAATGTGGCACTCAAACAGCAGATTATCAGAGCCAGAATCTCAGAGCTGTACACCTCTCTCCACAACCAGTAAATGGCAATTTTTCCCTCTCTTTTTCCCCATATATACATGTTAATGTAAAATCACAGTCCTTCCCACATTTTTTCAAATGGAATCACACATTTCTATTGGTTGCAACTTTCAACCCCTTTGCAAATCATCCCTTCCCCCAACATGACTTCTGCCTGCTACCATAGCAACAGCTCATGGAACACAGGTGTGAGCAGAGAGGTCAAAAGTTCAGCAGACAATGTTTCAAATCCAAAGACCAAGAGTGCTTGACTTTTCAAACCTTACAGCAAATCCAAAGTAATGTTCAGTGGGAACACATTTTTCTGAACCAATCCAAAACATGCTTTTAAAAATGTAAACATACAGCCTAGTTTTTAGTGTAGAATGGTTTGAAACAGCCAATGAGTTCTTTTTATTAAAAAAAAGTATGTATGCCTCCATTTTTCAACTGTCTTTCTTTTCATATTGCCATTCTACTGAAAGACACCTCCTGAGTGCATCCTGTTCTCCTTGAAAGATGTTCACAGTGTGGATTGTAGGTCATAGCTATGTCTTATGGAGTGAAAAATTTGCAGAAAAAAGAGGTATGGTGGGAGACCTTGCTTTGCCAAATGTAGACATTAAATGGATTGGTCAGAGAGGGTTAAAGTGGCACCAATTAATGCCTTTGGTGAAAACCTTTCTACATCTCCCACAGCCTAACCTTATTGTGCACTGTGGTGGAAATGACCTAGGCACTTTAACTGGGGCAGGTCTGGAAATGCTTATTAAGGACACCTTTGTGCAATTGATGTCACTTTTTCCACAAACTGCCTTTGTATATTCTAATATATGCCAAAGGCAAAAGTGGAACTGGTCCAACTAATTTTGTCCGCAGATTGACAAAGCAAGAAAGCACGTCAATAAGTCTGTTTCTGCTTTCCTCAGAGACTATGGTATGGGTTCTATATACCACAACAACTTGCGTTACAACATGCAAGACATTTATAGAGGAGACGGTGTACATTTCAATGATGAAGGGAACAGAGTCTTCCTCTTGAACTTTAGACTCTGCATCGGTACTTACTTGTAGGTACCAAAAAACACTCAATGAACACAAGGGCTCTTTTTAGAGCCACCTAATATCTAAACACTTAAAAGTGATTTTTATTTCTATTTTTTTTAAGGCTTTTTTTGGGTGCGCGCACCTCGTGATGTTTCTATGGTATGGGTTCTATATACCACAACAACTTGCGTTACAACATGCAAGACATTTATAGAGGAGACGGTGTACATTTCAATGATGAAGGGAACAGAGTCTTCCTCTTGAACTTTAGACTCTGGGAAGCTGGGCGCATAGGTGTCAAATGGTGTCGGGAATCATTGTTGATTTCAATGGCAATGCACTGCAAAGTGCTGCTGCTGTGGAGAGGAGAAGTGTCCGGTGTGATCCAAGCCTGGATCAAAGATGTGAAGAACCTGAAAGCAGAGGGGACAGAGTCTGGGTCATTGTTGAGTGCTGGGGGGGTCAGTTTCCGGATTGGAGACCAACAAGCCTTGGCAACTGCAACCCACGCGGTGAGAGGAAAATGGCTTCGGTGTGGACCAGCAAGGTCCTGTGGACTCCCCAAGCAATGGAGTCAGGCCACGTCTGGAGCAACCAGGAAAGCCCGTTGAAAGTAAAAGTACCCTTCTCAGGTATACACAGGTCGACGGACAAGGGATCGCGAAAGGGCCCCCCCTGCCCCCGAGAGGAATCACTGGATACCAGCCCACGGGTCACTCGAGGAGTGTAGGCCGGGAATCTTCAGTGGAATCACTGCTCGGTGTCTGGACTACAAGTAGCCCAAAGCACAGCCTGAGGGATCGCCAAGAAGCATATGCTGCTGTAAATGGTCGCGGTGTCCAGGGGTTCGGTTTGCACGTCCCCACGAGAGCTTTGGATCTCAGAATTGCTGAGAGCACGGATCGGCCTCGGGGAAGCTTGGAAACCCACCTCCTGTGTTGCAAAATCATCGGTGTACTTCGGGAGTAGCATCAATGCAAACCGGACAGATGTGTCTTTGGTGCCTGCCTTGCAGGGGAGTAACTCCTTTACTCCAAGGGAGAATCTTCGGTCATCCAACGTCGTGTAGATAGTAGAACTTCTGGGATTCTGTAGAAGAGTTTCGTCCAGGTAAATCTAAAGTCCTGTAGTCAGGGGTGGGACAAACTCTGGGGACCCACCTATGGGAGGGTCAGGAAAGAGGGGTGGCTTCACCTATTTCCTTTGTCCAGTTTCGTGCCAGAGCAGGGGCTGGTTTGATCTGGACTATGCACAGGGACACCAAATGTGCCCCAAGTGCAGACATGAAAGCACTCTGAGTGCACTCACACAGCCGCAATACACTAAAGCCTGTCTGGGAGGTGGTTACACCTCCCTGTGACAGGAAAGGAAACCTATTGTCCAGGCCTCCCCTGCCGGAGTTTCGTCCAGCAGGAGGGCATCTGTGGCTGGCAGCATCCATTTTGTGATGCCAGTGTCTTAAGATGGTGCTGTCATGTTTCTCCCTCTAGTAGGGTGGAATCATACCCCCACATCAGTTAGGTATGATTCCAAGGTTTTTTACACCAAACACGACATGTTTCCATGCAGCCATTCCAAAGTTAGCATTTACCGCGAGGTTATAATGCACTTAAGAGTGTATGGTTTGGCTGCATCACAAACAATCCCGGATAAAGATTCCGAAAGCTGCAGAGGGGCTCTGCTCATGCATGGGCACCCTCTCACATGAAACCCAGCACCCTGCCTTCAGGATTGTTAAGGCCTGCCATGGGGTGACTGATAGATTTACATGTACAGTGATATGGAGAGATATAGGTAACCTATATCTCAGTAAGGGGTGCATACGCCACCTTACACAGGCTGCTGTAGCAGACCTGCTGTGTCATTTTAAATGGCTTAACAGCAGTGGCACAATACATGCTGCAGCCCCTGGTAGGCCTCTGGGGTACCTATGCCCTGGGTACATAGTGAGCCATATGCTTGGGACTTATAAGGGTACCCTTGAATCCAATCTGGAGTGTACCTAAAGTACATGCAATCAATTTAGAGAGGAAGCAGCTAGGCAGGGGCCCTGAATAGCAGGGTCCCAGCCAGACTAAAGTCAAAAAATTGTAAATCAGCAAAAAGTGGGAGTAACCATAAGAAGCAGATCCTACTCGACTACACAACCCCTCCCCCCCAAACGTAAGGACAGTAAACTAACCTTGACCAGTTAAGTCTTCATGGTCTAAGTGGAAATATCTGGAGAGTCCATCTGCATTGGCATGGTTACTCCCAGGTCTATGTTCCACTGTGTAGTCCATCCCCTGTAGGGAAATGGACCACCTGAGCAATTTGGGATTTTTACCCTTCATCTGTTTTAGCCATAAAAGGGGCTTATGGTCTGTCTGAACAATGAAGTGAGTGCCAAACAAGTATGGCCTCTACTTCAGAGCCCAAACTACAGCAAAAAGTGGGGGTAACCATAAGAAGCAGATCCTACTCTCATACATCAGGGGTTCCAGTCTTCCCCTATCTCGACTGGCTGTTGAAGGCAGGATCACCCCAGGCTGTCGTCTCCCACCTCCAGACTATGGCAGACCTCCTGCACTCGTTGAACAAGTTACTTACCTTCAGTAACGATACATCTGTTACAAACATAGGTTAGTTATAGATTCCTTTTCCTAGAATTACCCCCAGGGGTCAGACTGGATCCGGAAAGTTTTTCGTTAGCAGTACCCCTGCGCGTCGGAAGGTGGCATCGATCCACTCCGCGCTTTTCGTCGGTGTCGTGGTCGCCGGGATGACGTCGCGGTAGCTACATAGACACTGGCTTGCCCGATGATGTCAGTTCTGTACACTACTTTCCACTCCAGAAGCGCAGAGCCATGCAAGACAAGGACCACTGGTGCACAAAACTAGGGCCCTGAAAGGAAGTCCTTAACCCTAGAAGTCAGTTCGCAGAACAGGGAGGATGGGTGAGGCGGTAAGGAATCTATAACTAACCTATGTTTCTTACAGATATATCGTTACCGAAGGCAAGTAACTTGTTCATCTGAAAGAAACAGTTATAGATTACTTACCTTAGAATAGATACCCCACCAATACCAACCCCAGAGGTGGGTCTGCGAACTAAGTTCACACCAGAAAGCCCTGGAGAACAGAACGGCCAAAGAAGCAGTCTCTCCGGACTTGGCTGTCAGGCAGTAGTGTTTGGTGAACGTGTGCAGCGAACCCCACGTAGCTGCCTGACAGATGTCATTTAGGGGGACTCCTCATCCCAAAACAGTAGTAGCTGCCGTCGCCCTGGTGGAATGGGTGCGTAGCCCCACTGGAGGCTTCTTCTTTGCCAAGGAATAGCAGGCTTTGATGGACAGAACGGCCCACTTGGAGATGGTACATTTGTGCACGGCACAACCTTTCTTAGCGCCCACGTAACCAAAGAGCTGGTCGTCCACCCAGAATTGTTTGGTGCAATCCAAGTAGAAGGAAAGCGCACGTTTTGGATCCAGACGGTGGAGCTTCTCTTTCTCTTTCGAAGGATGCAGAGGCGGAAAGAAGGTGGGCAAAGTGATGGTTTGGGCAATGTGGAAAGAAGTAACCACCTTGGGAAGAAAGGAAGGTCTAGTTCTAAAGATGACCTTGTCCGGATGGACAGCCAAAAAGGGAGGCTTGGAAGAAAGCTTGTAGCTCACTCACCTTGCGTGCAGAGGTGATGGCCACCAGAAATGAAGTTTTCAAAGTCAGATGTCTGAGCGGACAGTTAAGTAGCGGCTCAAAGGGAGCACACATTAGATAAGTTAGAACTAAGTTAAAGTTCCACTGGGGCATCATGAAGGAAACAGGAAGAAAAGATGAGTAATGCCCTTAAGGAATCTATTTACAACAGAGAACTTGAAAAGAGAAGGCTGATCAGGAAGCCTAAGGAAGGTTGAAATGGCCGAGAGGTAGCCCTTTAGAGTGCTCAGAGCAGAGCCCTGCTGGGCCAAAGAAGGGAGGAACAAGCGAACCTCAGAAAGATGGGCGTAAAGGGGATCCACAGCCTTTGCTGTGCACCATGCCACAAATTTGTTCCATCTGCAGGAATATACCGTCTTAGAGGAGGGACGCATGGCTGCCAAGTTAACATCACAAACTTCGGGAGGCAGGTCAATTGAAGTCAACTGCCACCGCTCAATCTCCACGATAGGAGGTAGAGGCTGGACAAGTTTGGGTGGAGGACCGTCCCCTGCTGCTGCGACAGAAGATCCTCCCGAAGTGGCAGTCGGATCGAAGGCTCGATGGCTATGTGTGGCAGCTTGGGATACTAGACTCTTTGAGCCCAATCCGGAGCCACAAGTATGACTTGAGACTGGTCGCGCTTGATCTTCTTCAGCACTATGGGCAGAAGTGGTATAGGCGGAAAAGCATATAGAAGACCACAACTCCACTCGCAACAAAAAGCATCACCTAGGGAGTGCCGCCCTGGAAATTCCAACGCACAGAACTGCTGACGTGCGTTCTCTTTGGTGGCGTATTGATCTAAACAAGGCTCTCCCCACTGCTGACAGACTTTGCACTACCTGAAGACGCCATTCATGATCCATCATGCACCTGCGGCTGAGTTTGTCCACCCTGGTGTTTAGGGAACCTGCCAGGTGTTGAACCACCAGGGATATGCCCTGATGTTCCAGCCATGTCCAGAGGCGGAGGGCCTCCTGACATAGGGTCCCAGACCCCAACCCGCCCTGTTTGTTGCAGTACCACATGGCGGTGGTGTGGTCCGTGAACACCTACACTACTCTTCCCCGGACAGAGGGAAGGAATGCTTTGAGTGCAAGACGAATCGCCAGAAGCTTCAGAAGGTTGATATGGAGCCCAGACTCCGCCAGAGGCCTCTGATCTCAGTCTCCCCCATGTGGCCGCCCCATCCCAGAAGTGATGCATTGGTCACCACTGTGAACTCTGGTTGAGGAAGGGAGAGGGATCTGCAGTCGACCCAATACTGGTTCATTTGCCACCACTGCAATTGGTGTGCAGTGCCCTCCAAGATCTGGACGCAATCGGACAGGTTCCCCTGGTGTTGGGCACACTGGAACTTCAGGACCCACTGCAGAGCCCGCATATGCCATCTGGCATGGTCCACCAGCAGGATACAGGAGGCAATCCGACCCAGTAGCCGGAGGCTCATCCTTACCGAAACCCGGGATAGAGGCTGAAAGATCGGAATCACAGCCCGAACATCCCGGACTCGCTGTTCGGGAGGACAGACCCGAAACTGCGTCGTGTCCAGAATCGCTCCAATGAAGAAGAGTTTGAGAGGAAGTCAGGTGCGACTTCGGCACGTTGATTGATAACCTCAGCAAATGCAGGAGGTCGGCCGTAGTCTGGAGATGGGAGACGACAGCCTGGGGCGAGCCCGCGTTCAACAGCCTGTCGGCGAGATAGGGGAAGACTGGAACCCCTGATCTGTGCAGATGAGCTGCAACCACCGCCATCAATTTTGTGAACAGCCAAGTGGCGCTGGTAAGGCCAAAGGGGAGTACGGTAAACTGAAAATGCTTGTGGCCTACCGTGAACCGCAGGTAGGGGCGGTGGGCTGACAAGACAAGACAGAAATATGAAAGTAAGCGTCCTGCAAGTCCATCCAGTCTCCAGGGTCGAGGGCAGATAGGACATAAGCAAGCGTCAACATTTTGAACTTCTCCTTCCGGAGGAAGCGGTTGAAGATCCTGAGATCCAAGATAAGACGCAGGCCTTTGTACTTCTTGGGTACCAGAAAGTGGGAATAGCAACCACGACCTACTTCTGGGAGAGAAATGCGTTCGATGGCAACCTTGGCCAAGAGTGCCAAAACTTCCTGTTGGAGAAGGGCCAGATGATCATCCGACATGCGATGGTACTGAGGTGGTATGGATGGAGGGGCAGTCTCAAAGGGGAGGGAGTAGCCCCTTCGGACTATCTGCAAAACCCACCAGTCCGACGTGATGGTGCGCCAGTGGGGGAAGTGATGGCGAATCCTGCCACCCACTGGCATTTGGTGGCCCTGAAGGGTCGGACTAGGAGGGTTTGGAGGCTGCTGCAGAGGGGGCTGTGGTGGACTGGCCAGCCCGCTGGCCCCCAGAACCACGGCGCTGGTTCCCACGTCCCCGGCTGCGGAGAGGCTGAACAGCTTGCGCCAGCCTGTGGCTCTGGGCGTAACGTGGCAGGGAACCCCTTCTGAAGCCACGAAAGGGGCCAAAGGCAGATGCGCAGGGCGGGCGGTGGAGAGGCCCAAGGACCTGGCCGTAGCTCGAGAGTCCTTAAAATGCTATAGCGCTTTGTCTGCCTTGTCGCCGAAAAGGCGATGGCCATCAAAGGGCATGTCCATAAGAGTGGATAGGACATCCCCCAAAAAACCAGTCGACCTCAACCAGGCGTAGCGTCGAAAGGCTACCGACGTGGAAACCAGGCTACCGACGTGGAAACCGTCCTGACTAGTGAGTCGGCAGTATCCAGCCCACAGCGGATGGTAAACTTCGCTGCGTCTCAACTCTGCGACTCTCCGTGAGAGCATGGCCCGGGCTTCCTCCGGGCACTGAGGCAGCACCTGCACTACCGTATCCTACACAGAGTGGGTGTAAAGGCCCAAGAGACATGCAGGGTTTACAGACCGCAGTCCCAAGCGGGAGTTTTTTGGGTTCCCTATCGGGTGGTGCGTTAGGGAATGCGCCTTTGGACATAGAGGCTTGGACAACCAAGCTCTCAGGTGTGGGGTGTTGGAAGAGGAAAGTGGGGTCACCTGTGGCCGAGCGGTGGCGTTGGGCAATTATCCTGTCCAGAGGGAGCCCCTGTGTTGGGCATTTAACCAGGTGCCCAAAAGGATGTCCGTAAGGGTTTCATTAAACGGTAGCAGGGGCTCCAAAGAGCTTGCTGCCAGTTGAAGCACCTGTCAGGAGGTTAGTCCTGACTGCCACCATAGGTAGCTCGAGGTGGAGAGCCTCGGCTGCCCAACGTAACACCACTGCGTATGGCGCTCCCTGCTCCGTAGCCACTGTAGGAGGAGACAACATGCCAAGGACTGGGAGGTACCTAGACCACTGGCTTCCCCCAGTTCCTCTCTCTAGTCGAGTCATAACCTAACTGGTCGGTTAAAGGGTCCCCAGACCCCTCCCAGTCCTCCTCACCCTCCACTGGCTGCCAATCTGGTCTCAAAGAGCCAGGGTAGAACAGGGGCACAAAAGTATCCATTGGCGTCAGTCGATGCCGATCCGGCTCAGTGTCTACCCCAAGGTGGAGGCCTGGGTCAACGTTGGCTGGGGACACAGCCATCGCTTCGTAAAATTGGCGAAGCTGGACAGGGGTCATTCCAGATCCCTGGAGTTGACCCTTCGGGCACCGCACGCAGAGCCGCAGGAGGGGCCACACACATCCCTCATTGCGTCGGCCGACAGACAGGGAGAATTCTAAGAGCGACAATGCTTCTTCGACTTTTTGTGCTTAGTCTTACCTGACCCCGAGTGCGAAGACTTGGATGAAGAATGGTGGTGGCTCCGTGACCGGTTCATTGACCTCCTGTGCGACCGGGGCCTCAAGCGACGTGGAGCCGATGGCTAGGCCTCAAGTAGCTTTCGGGATCGCTCCCGCAAAGACTTCGGGGCCATGGTCTGGCAGTCTGAGCACGACTTCGGGTCGTGGTCGCACTCCAGGCATTAGAGGCACACAGTGCGGATCCGTCACCGACATAAGTCGGTTACAGGAACCGCAAGCCTTGAAGCCGGGCATCCTACGAGCACCAGGAGTCTATGGTCTCAAAAAAACGACGTCGACAAAAGTCGAGAAAAAGTCAGTCAAAAAGTGACTGGAGGTACAGCTCTCCCCGGATCTGCGCTTGCTGGCCCGGTAAAAGAAGGAACTGACGTCAGCGCAGGAGCGCAGCGTTTATGTAGCTACCACGACGTCATCCCGGTGACCACGACGTCTAACGCGGAGTCGACCGATGCCACCTTCCGACACGCAGGGGTACTGCTGACTAAAAACTTTCCAGATCCAGTCTGACGCCTGGGGGTAATTCTAAGGTAAGGAATCTATAACTAACTTTCTTTCAGATGGTGTTCACTATCAACGTGCCTAAGTCACACCCGACTCCCTCTCAGAAGCTCCTTTTCATCAGAGCAGTTCTGGATACACCTCAGTTTTGGGCTCATCTTCCTGAGCTGCGAGTCTGGGATATTCGGGCTATGATACCAATATTTCAGCCTCTATCGGGAATTTCAGTGAGAATGACCCAGAAGCTGCTGGCCCTCATGGCCTCCAGCATCCTGCTGGTAGATCATGCCAGATGGCATATGTGGCCTCTGCAGTGGGACCTAAAGTTCTAATGGGCGCAGCATCAGGGGAATCTTTCCGACTATGTCCAGATCTTAGAGGGGACTGCACAACAACTGCAGGGGTGGCTAACGAACCAGGCTTGGGTCAGAGGCAGATCCCTCTCCCTTCCCCAACCTGACTTCACAGTGGTGACAGATTCGTCACTCCTGGGATGGCGTAGCCATTTGGGAGAGGTGGAGATCAGAGGAGTCTGGTCTCTGGTGGAGTCCGGACTCCATATCAACCTGCTGGAGTTCCGGGCGTCTGGCACTGAAGGCATTCCTTCCCTCTCTCAAAGGGAAGGTAGTGCAGGTGTTCACAGATAACACTACCGCCATGTGGTACTGTAAAAAGCAGGACAGAGTGAGGTCGTGGACCCTATGTCATGAGGCTCTTCGTCTCTGGACATGGCTGGAACTTCAGGCCATGTCCCAGGTGGTTCAACACCTGGCAGGTTCTCTGAACACCAGGGCGGACAAACTCCGCTGCCAGTGCCAGGTGGATCACGAATGGAGTCTTCACTCGGAGGTGGTGCAAGGTCAGCAGTGGGGAGAGCCTTGGTTAAATCTGTTCGCGACCTAAGAGAACGCGCAATGTCAGCAATTCTGCGTGTTGGAATTTCCAAGGTGGCACTCGCTCAGCAACGCTTTTCGTCGCAAGTGGAACTGTGGCCTCCTGTACGCCTTTGTCTGTACAACTTCTGCCCGGAGTGCTGAAGATCAAGCGTTTCCGAATCCAGCCACCAGCCCACGCAAACTACCCAGCCTCTGCGTGGCCGTGGAACCAAACGATGAGGGCACATTCCTGTGTATCCAGACTGGGCACAAAGAGTCTGGTACCCCAGAGCTCTTGAGCATGGCCATCGATCCTCTGATCAGACTGCCCCTACGGGAGGATCTTCTGTCGCAGCAGCAGGGAACGGTCCTCCACCCGAACCTGTCCAGCCTCCACCTCCTTGCATGGAGATTAGGCGGCGATAGTTGACAGCTTTTGACCATCCTCCTGAAGTCGGTAAAGTCATCTTGGCAGCCAGGCGTCCCTCCACTAAAACGGTATACACCTGCAGATGGAACAAGTTTGTGGCATGGTGCACAGCAAAGGCTGTGGATCCCCTTTCTGCACCCCTTTCGGAGGTTCTCTTGTATATACTTTCATCGGCCCAGCAGGGCTCTGCCCTGGGCACTCCTAAAGGCTACCTTTCAGCCATGTCTGCCTTTCTTCACCTTCCTGATCAGCCTTCTCTTTTCAAGTCCCCTATTGTAAACAGATTTCTAAAGAGCATTACTCACCTCTTTCCTCCTTCTCTGATCATAATTCACCAGTGGGACTTGAACCTGATCTCAACCTATCTTACGTGTGCTCCCTTTGAGCATCTTCACAACTGTCCTCTGTGGCTCTTCACTCTGAAGAAAGCTTTCCTTGTTACCATCACCTCTGCTCGCCAGTGGGTGAGCTTCAGGCTGTGTCTTTACAACCTCCTTTTCTTGCTGTTCATTCGGACAAATTAGTTCTTCGCACAAGGCCCTCTTTTCTTCCCAAAGTGGTTACCTCTTTCCATATAGGACAGACTCCCGCAAAAACTTCGGGCTCATGGTCCAACAGTCTGAGCACGACTTCGGGTCGTGTTCGCGCTCCAGGCACCAGAGGCACACGGGGTGAGGGTCCGTGACAGACATCTGCTTGTGACAGAAGTCACAAGGCTTGAATCCGGTTCTATGAAGGGACACCCCTCGTGCCCTAGGAGTCGAGGACTCGAAAAAGGTTAGTAAAAAATTGAGTAAGGGACAAGCTCCAGATCTGCGCTAGGCTGGCGTGGAAAAAGAAAGAACTGACATCAGCGTGCAGGGGCGGTGTCTAAATAGACACCGTGACGTCATCCTGGCGAACATGACGCAGGCGACGGACGTGGAGCGCCAACGCCACCTACCGACGTTCAGGGGTACTGCTAAAGAAAAAATCTCCAGATGCAGTCTGACGCCTGGGGGTAATTCTACAGGTAAGGAATCTATAACTATAGTCTCTTTCAGATATGAAGACCAGGAGGGGTCAGTCAACACTGGACTTGGATTCAGGATCGCTGGGGATCCTTTTCTGGGTCAGTGGGCCACCTGGACAAAGGCCGAAGGCGCCAGGTGCAAAGTGGTCAGGGATTGCGGATCCGGAGGACACCAGAGTCCTTTGTGTTTCTTTCTTGTGGACAGAGCCACAGTCCTCAGGAGTTCTGGCCTTCTTCAAAGGCAGGCAGTCCCCCTAGGGTTGTGGAGGTCACTGACTGCAGCTTCAGGTGTCGTTTATATGCCGGATCTGCGAGGCCTGTAGACAGGCCGGTAGGGCTGGATACAGTCAGTGGTCGTCAGTGTTCTTTGCACAGTGCCTTCTTCGTCCTTCTTAGGCCTGCCGATTTTCCCATCCAGAGTGGAGGTCTAAACCAGGGGCTGCCATCTGCTGCTAGCAGCAGAGGCTGGGAGTCACAACACAAAGGTAACAGGCCTTTGAAGCTTCCCTCTCGAGCATTGTGCCCATCCTGAGGGAGGCGGTGTGACACCTGCACCTAGGATGTTCTTTGTCTCTGGTCCCAGAGAGTGGGGGCTCTCGACCAAGGGTTTCAGAACAGGTCTGGTGGTGGTGCTACAGCCAGTCTGTGAACACACCACGGTTGGTCAAAAGATCTCAAACTGGCATCAGTGTGGGTTTGAGAGGAGCAGTTTGGTACCAAACACTCCTGTGATCAGACCATATTGGTGCTATGGAACGAGAGTTGTCGAGTATCCAGCCCATGTACTCTACTGCTTTCCTGGAACTTACAATATCTAAGAATAGACTTTATTGTTGGGGCATATCTGCTCATGCCGATATGCCCACACCTATGACATAGTGCACTCTGCCTTAGTGCAGTGAGGCCTGCTAGAGGGGTGCCTTACCTATACCATAGGCAGTGCTAGTTGGAATGGCACACAGGCAGTGTGCCATGTCAACTTTGTTTTGTCTGCACCAGCGCATGCATGCTGCAGTGGCAGTCCGCATGGCCTAGGTGAGGTGTTCCTAGGTGTCCCTTGTCAGTATCAATGCCTTAGATACCAAGGTACCATTTACTAGGGACTTAGAGGAGGCTTTAAGGGCCAATTGCAGAAAAGTTTTAGTGAAGGACTGGCACAGGGGACTTGATTGGCAGGGACCCTGTGCAGTACAATCAAAACCACATCATTTTCCAGGCAAAACAAAAGGGGGGCTAACCATATCAAAAGAGGCACTTTTTCACACCCCATTTCTAACATCCAACAACATCAACAAAACTGAACAGAGAAGGACTGCTACTAAAGAAAATGAGTTACTTACCTGTAACTACGGTTCTCCAGTATTGGTATCTTTCATTGATTCACATGCTTGAATAATTCCAGTCGTTGTAGTGGGAGTCCCATGGTATACATATAAAAGCAGTAGATAATATTACCATAGGCTACCCTGCAATAAAAAGTCAGTGCCATAGCCTATCCACCTTCTTTTGTAAAAACAACCAAATCCAACCAACAGAGTAGCTAGTAGTTTCCTAGACATGCATGTTTAATAATATCGTATTATCACCTTTGTACCTTAGAGAATGGTGGGCTATACCATACATGCTAGAGTAGGAACATTCATAATGAGAGAACATTTAACATATCCATTGATAAGTATATGAAAGCTGTATAAAATTATATACATATAACAAACAAAAAATCTCTAGAGGCCTACCTTATTGAAATAGATGGCGCAAGACTGCCTGTACCACTGCTGCTTCGCTGTAAGATGCCATGTCCAGGCAATAGTTCCACGTGAAGGTATGAGCATTCTTACAGGTAGCGGCACGGCAAATCTTGTCCAGAGGGACGTCAAAGAGAGCAGCATCAGAAGATACTGCTCTTGTGGAATGCCCCTTTGTTCTGGTTGTAAGCAGTTTACCCGCTTTCACATGACAGTTTAATAGTAGCAGCAATCCAAAGTGCAACAGTTTTTTTTTGTAACCACAGATCCTAGCTTAACACGTCCATAGGATACTAGGAATTGATCTGTTCTGCGCAGGTGCTTTGTTCTTTGCAAATAGAATTTAAGGCATCTTTTTACATCTAAGGAGTGAAGAGAATTCTCCACTGGAGATAAAGGATGCCGGAAAAAGATGCGCAGAATTACTAGTTCATTAAGGTGAAACTGGGATGGTACCTTTGGAATAAATTTAGGATTTGTTCGTAACATCACAATCCTCTGTGAAACGCGAGAAAGGCTCTTTGATGGCGAAGGCTTGGATTTCACTTACTCTTCTAGCTGATGTAAGCGCGAGAAGCAAAGCTACTTTCCATGAGAGAAATTTGAGCTCTATCTTGTGGATCGGCTCAAAAGGCGGCTTCATTAATTGTAACAAGACTATATTAAGATGTCATTCAGGAGGAGGAGGCCTTATAGGAAGAAAAGTTCTGAAAAGACCTTTCATAAACTGTTTAATGATTCGAGCAGAGCAAAGAGAAGAAGAGTCCGATGCTCTACTATATCGTGAGATGGCTGCAAGATGGACTCTTATTGAAGCATAAGCCAGACCTGATCTTGCCAGGGATAAAAGGTAAGGCAGGATTTTTTCTGGGGGAAGAGTCAAAAGGGTGAATACCATTACGATGGCACCAAGAACAAAAACGTTTCCATTTCAGTCTATATGTTTTTGACGTAGACTCGGCTCTTGCCCTGGACAAAATACATTTACAATCCCGAGGGATGACTAAATCCTTGTACTCATTGTGCTCAGGTTCCAGGCATGCAATTGCAGAGAAGCTGGATGAGGATGCAGGATCTGTTCCTTGTTCATCATCAGCAGTGTGGTTGACGGAGGAAGGCAATAAGGACTAGACAGCGACAGCAGGAGCTCTGTGAACCAGTGTTGACAAGGCCAACGTGGAGCAATGAGGGTGAGCTGGCACGGTTCCCTCTTAATTTTCATCAACACTCTGGAGATTAGAGGACATGGGGGAAAAGCGTAAGCAAGGATTCCTGACCATCTGATCAAACACGCATTCTCCCATGACCCTGTCTGAGGTTCCCTGCTGGCAAAGAACCGGCATTTCTGGTTCTCCTGAGACACAAATAGGTCCAAGTTGGGTGTTCCCAGTTTTTTAAATATGCGGTTGAGAACAGTTTGGTTTAGTTCCCACTCGTGATTAGATTAAATTAACCTGCTCAATGTGTCTGCTAGGTTGTTTTTTATTCCTGGGAGATGCTCCACTTTGATGGTTAGCTGATGCTGTAATGCCCATTCCCATATCTTTTGAGCTTCCCAAGATAAAATCAGGGATCTTGTCCCTCCCTGCTTATTCAGATAATGCATGCAGGCAGTGTTGTTCGTGCGTATGAGGACTGAGGATGCTTTTATCCTTGGGAGGAATGATTTAAGGGCTAGAGAAATTGTCTGCAGTTCCAGAAAATTGCATGTGAGAGAGAGAGCGAGAGAGCGAGAGAGCGAGAGAGCGACTCCATTTGCCGCTTACTTGTAGATCTTGAAGATGTGCACCCCAGCCTTCCAAAGATGCATCTGTTGTCAGAACAAACTCTGGAAGAGGAGAAAGGAATGACAGTCCCATAGGGAGATTGTGAGGAGACAGCAAAGAAGTGCCTCTTTCATGATCGGAATTATCCGAACTGTCGTCGAATTATCCTGATATTTGAAGCCATTGGGCGTCTAACTGCTCTTGAAATGGTCTCATTCTCAACCGAGCATGAGGAACCATGAGAATGGCGGAAGACAACATCCCGAGAAAGGATTTGAGGAGACGTACAGAAGCGCACTTTCTTTGGTGAAGGTCGTGAGCCAGAGACAAGATGGCATTCAGTCTTTCCGTTGATAAGTATACTTTGTTTTGCAGTGTCTCGATCAATGCTCCTAGAAATGTTAACCTCTGAGAAGAAGCTAGAATGGATTTTCGAAGATTGACTGCCAGACCCAGAGAGCGGAACAATTGTAGGCAGAAAGAGATGTCTTCTGAAGCCTGACGAAGATAAGAAGCTTTTACCCGCCAATCGTCGAGGTATGGGAAGATTTGTAAGCCTTTCAGCCGTAGGAATGCTGCCATGGGGGCAAGGCACTTGGTAAAAACCTGGGTAGCTGAGCAAAGGCCAAACGGAAGGACCTTGAACTGATAATGCACGCCTGCCACTGTGAACAGTAGAAATTTGCGATGCTTGGGGTGAATCGGGATATGGAAGTAAGCATCTTCCAGATCCAGGCTTGCTAAAAAATCTGAGTGGTTCAGAAGATGTAAAATCTCTTGCAGAGTGACCATGCAAAAGTATTTCTTCAGCAGGTATTTTTTTGAGTTTTCTGAGGTCTAAAATGGGACCCCAATCCCCCAGCCTCTTTTTTATGATGTAAAAACCCTTCCCCTGTCTGAAAACGTGGAACAAGCTCCATTGATCCTTTTAGCAGCATTATTAAAGCCTCCATCTTTAATAACTGAAGATGAGTTGTTGATCTTTGGGGTGGATGATGAGGTGGCGTTGTGGTAAACTCTAAGGTATGGCCATACTTTATTATATCTAGGACCCACTTGTCTGACATTCTATTTTTCTATTGATTCAAGAAATGAGAGAGAGGGATATTCTTTCGAGAATTCAGGGTAGCAGCAGGCGGTGAAACAGTCACCGCTTACAGCCTGTATCTGTGGGCTGAGCCTGTTTTCTTCTAGGTGGTCTAGAGAAAGCAACCTGTGGACGTGCGCGATATTGCGGTTGCTGCTGGTAGGACGGCCCGGTAGGAAGTGTATGATATAGGTTGGTACCTTTGATAACCTCCTCGAAAAGAATAATTTCCTCTGCCTGCCGCTCCACGAAAGGGGGTTTTCCTGAATTAGAGCGCTCCAAGGGCCTTAGCCGTGTCAGCATCTGTTTTGATGGTTTGTAAAGCATCATCAACATGCTTGCCGAAGAGTGACTCGCAATCAAACTGCTTATCCAAAATTTTACCTTGTACTTCAGGGCAGAACATGGTTGCTTTCAGCCAACCTTGGCGTCTCAAAACAGTGGCTCCAGCCAGCTTGCAGAAACACGACAACGCAATATCCATGGATACGTCGATAATTTCGGAAGCTGACCTCTCTCTCGCCTTCAAGTAGGATTTTCCTCGCTTCTATTTTTTTGTCTTCTGGAAGTAGATCTAAAAATTGGGCACTATCCGACCACATCTGTCGATTGTACCTGGCTAGAATCTCAAGAGCGTTGGCAGCTCGAACATTTGCCCCTGATGTGGTTGTAAACCTCATTCCAATATTGTCCATACGCTTCCCTTCCTTGTCAGGAAGAGCAGTGATGGGCGTTAGAGGATTCCTCGGTCTCCGTTGTACAGCCTGTGAGATGACAGAATCAGGCTTAGGATGACTTATAAGGCACGCTGGAGCATCGTCCGGAGCCTTGTATTGTTTGTCAATTCTAGGCAAAACCGGAACAGTGGCTGGTGTTCTCATCACCTTTAATCCTTCTTCCCATATGTGGTCAACAATAGGGATAGATCTAACCGATTTCCTAGATGTGTCTTTAAAATCATAAAGCAAGCAGTCTGATTGCTTTACTGTAAGAGATAGTTGGAAACGTGCTGCTGCTCTCTGAATTAAAGCCGCCGATGTCCTCTGGCGGAGATTCTATCATTTGAGAAGATGGAGAAGCTTGTGTAGATATGACTAGTCCTCTCACTCATCCCGTATTTGAGGCTCGCTCTGAGGCGGAGTATTCTCAATCTCTCCCTCATCAGACGTATCTGGATGCAGTTGGAGCCCACTAGTATCTCCCATCGGACACAGGCACAGAAGTAGGAGGTGGTGTAGAGACTGGCGGTGGAAGTTGAGGAGGTGTAGGAACAGGTGCTGAAGGAAAACTTGTACGATCTTCACGTAACCAATATTGAAGATCTTGAATCATTGCAACAGGAAGGTGAACCATAGGTTCGGAAACTGGCTCCATATATTGTATTTTTGCATGAGGGGCATATTCCTGTTGATGGTATACACCATAGTCCTCGTCATCATCTTCCTGATACTTTACATGTAATTGGGAAGGACTATCTGCAGGTCCAAACATCGCTTTATCATCAGATTACTCCAAGAATGTTGAAGGAGGTAAAGGAGAAATTATCCCAGGATTTTGCAAATATTGTCTGGTCGACAGCGTCATCGACGAGAACGTCATCGATGGATACATTGGTGTAAGCTGCAGGGAAGATAGACACTTACAGCCAGGCGTGGTGTAGAACAACTCTGTCAACGGTAAAGGTGTCCGCATTGTCGACGAGGACATGAAAGGACCAGATTCAGCAGTCGTCTGTATCGTCAACGAGCTTGTTGTCGGTATCGCCGTCGAGATTGTAGTCATCGTGGTCGTAGACGTCGATGGAACCACTATCAACAGGACTACCATCGTCGACAGGACCCCAGTCATTGACGAGGACGCCGACGAAAAAGTTGCAGCAGTCGTCGATGTTGTCATTTGCGATGAGATAGTTGGCGGTACAGCACTAGTCACCTGAAACGTCGCCGACGGGACCGGTGTCGAATCCCTTGATGGCGAAGGAGATTTCTTCCACGGCGAAGGAGAAACTTGTTTTGAGAATGGTTTTCTTGATGACGAAGACTCCGAAATTAACGCAGTCGGCGGTAAAAGCTTCTTAGAGACAGATATTTTCATGGACTGAAAATAAGAATATTTGTCTTTGTCTTTAAGGCTTTTTTCCTCAGCAGGAAATGGAAGCTTTCCTTTTTGTGAGGTACTTTCTTCCTCATGAAGAGATTTCTTTGATGTCTTCTTTTTAGACACCTCAGGAGATTCAAGTGATCTTTCTCTCCTTATAGGTGTTTCTTTAGAAGTCAATGAGGTAGAACTCTCCTCATCCTCCGAGAGAACATCAGGTTTCGCCTTAAGTTTGAGACCAAATCAGTAGTCTACCCTCCCTGTCTTTGAGGGTCTTAGTAGAAAAGGTTCTACATATCTTGCAATCTTTTACCTTGTGTTGAGGGTAAAGGCAGTAGATGCAGTCCTTATGTGGGTCTTCAGAATGCAGCCTCTTATTTCCAGACGACCTGAAGAGACCCTTCTTAGAAGATTCAGACATGTTTGAAGAGATACTGGTAAGAAACTTGAAGAAACAGAGAAAAACTGAGCAGAGGTCAGGGAGACTCCCTTTCACACGACGTGTGGTAGAAAATATGAGGAACCTAGCCTCTCTTGGAATTGTTCTAAAGAGTGCCAGCGCCCGATTAGCTATTGGTTGGATTTGGTTCTTTTTAAAAAAAGAAGGTGGATATGCTATGGCACTGACTTTTCATTGCATGGTAGCTTATTGTAATTTTATCTACTGTTTTATATGTATACTGTGGGAATCTCACTACAACGACTGGGATGATTCAAGCATGTGAATCTATGAAAGATCCAATACTAGAGAACAAAAGAATTCCTGACCCGACCACAAGATAGCGAAATAATGAACAGCATATGAATCGGTATCGGACTAATCATGAACGGCATCACAATCCAATTCAATCTGATCTCAATCAGTAGTACTGACACTGAGGAAGCAGAACTGCCTGGCAATCCTTCCAAGTAGTGGGCTGTGCTTTGGTCACCTCATAATGGGTCATCAGCGGAGGACGACTCAATGATCCAAAAAAAGATGTCAGGGTTGCATCTGGAGTAGGTACCACTGGGGCAGTCTGCTGCTGAGGAGGCTAGTATGGCCTTTACTGCGGGTGTAGCGGTATGGGCTGGGTGGTGGTCAAACAGGGGCTAAATGGAGTAATTTAGCATGAGAGCAGGACTTGAATGCAGAAATTTTACTCTAGGCCCATGCGGTTCTATGAGGCCCTACTGCTCTCTAGAGGTAAATGATGTCACAAGGAAGAGGTGCAGCATAGCCTCCTTAAAGGTTTTTGCTTGCAGCAGGGTTAACAAAGGCCCAGGCAATGCTAATACATTGCAGAGATGATCCAGTTCCAAACTCGGGAATAGGCTCAGAGTCAGATGATGGGGTGTAGAGAGTGGAGTCCTTCTCCTGCAGAATGTGTGCCTTTTCCCTACAGCAGTGACAGAGAAGTCCCACTTGGACTTCTTTTGTTTATGGCAGAACTTTTTCCTAGGCTTTGTCTTTGACTTGCCCGAGAACGGTGACTTGGAGCAAAATCGAGTCTGTAGTTTGGAGTGTGATCTGCATCACAACTTGGATGACAAAAGTACATGAGACCACATGTTGGACGAAATAAAGCAATCATTACCATGATAAGACTAATCTCATGAAGGTGTACATCAGCAAAAGGATCTTAAGTTGAAGAAGGGGTCAATAAAATGTATAATCGAGCTATGCTGAAGGAAACAACATTAGTTAAAAGATTTACTTTATACTGATATGGTCAAAGTTTCATAAAATTATGGGTGACTAGGATGTATATCTTACTTTATACAGAGGTATTCCGTATTTATGAGCATACTTGTATAAAAATATCCAGGGGTGTGGAATTCCTGTAGCCTGACTTCCAGGACACATTGTTTGGGGTCAAGGACAACACGTTTTCATGTTTATTTTGCCCTTGGGAAATGCAAAAACAACAATTGATAGACAGAATGCAGAACAATGTCATACATTCACCCCAGTACAGAGATCTGGGCCTAAATCCATCGTTTTTTTGCTCACCGTGCCATTCCAGTTTGAACCCAGCCATATGCAAATCAGTCTTGACCCTGTGCCCCATGGGAACAGTCCAGCCCGAACTGCCAAGCCAGGTCCTTCCTGGACTGGAAACAAGCATCCTAGGACCGGTTTCGGGCTTTCAGCCCTCGTCAGCCAGGATAGCTTGATTCCAGTGGCATGGAGAGCACGGGACTCACGTCTGAGCATACCCGTCCCACTCGGGGTGACAAATGCAAAAACAACAATTGATGGACAGAATGCAGAACAATGTCATACATTCACCCCAGTACAGAGATCTGGGCCTAAATCCATCGTTTTTTTGCTCACCATGCCATTCCAATTTGAACCCAGCCATATGCAAATCAGTCTTGACCCTGTGCCCCATGGGAACAGTCCATCCCGAACTGCCAAGCCAGGTCCTCCCTGGACTGGAAACAAGCATCCTAGGACCGGTTTCGGGCTTTCAGCCCGGGTCAGCCAGGATAGCTTGATTCCAGTGGCATGGAGAGCACGGGACTCACGTCTGAGCTTACCCGTCCCACTCGTGGGTGACTGGGGGAGAATGTCTGCATTGTCAGCATTCCGTCCATCATTTGTTTGTTGTAACGCTTTTCGCCCCAAGTGGGATGGGTATGCCCAGACGTGGGTCCCTTGCTCACTACGCCACTGGAGTCAAGCTATCCTGGCTGATGACGGCTGATAGCCAGAAACCGGTCCTAGGATGCTTGATTCCGGTCCAGGGAAGACATGGCTTGGCAGTTCGGGCTGGACTGTTCCCATGAGGCACAGGGTCAAGACTGATTTGCATATGGCCATGTCTGAACTGGGGTGGCGTAGTGGGCAAAAGAACAATGGATTTAACCCAGATCTCTTGACTGGGGGAGAATGTCTGCATTGTCAGCATTCCGTCCATCATTTGTTTGTTGTAATATTTTGCCCTTGGGACAACTAGGCCTAACACCCTGCAGCACAAACCCTTTGACTACCAGTTTACAGTACCACATTATGGATCAGAGAAGGGCAATATCTGCAGTTAAGGACATATTGGTGCCCAGATGTTAATGTCGTTTTAATCTGTATTCATGGTACATTAATGAAAAGCCTTTATTATTAGGGTGAGCGCTCTTACGAAATATTGTAAGCTCTGACTGCATTGCTGACAGTGGTCCTGGTGTAAAAATGTATACACACGTTAACAAGTTTAACAATGAGGCTACGTATAATGCTCCCAAAATGCCCTTTGCTTAGATGCAAATATGCGCAGAAGTTTGAAAGCAAGACTGATTAGTCTTTGCTTTTAAAATAAAACGTTCACTAACAAATTCACTTGGGAAAGAAAACATTTTGCTAAACTACTGTGAAATGTTAGGTACCATTTAGTTGAAGCATCATCTAATAAAATATGTTGATGTATGCTAGTATTCCCAAAAAATATTCAGAATGCAAAATCAGTGCAACCAGTTTCAAGAAGAGTATGGGAAACACAAAAATAAACATTAATTGGCAAAATAAACAATAATTGGCAAAGTTCAATAGATCTAACATTGGTCTTCAGACTATTGTAAAACTTCATTATTGGAGCTGCCAGGGCCTCACCTTTATAACAAACATTAGCAAAAAGCAATAATATTTTTCGGTCTCAAAAAGCACACATTGCCACAGCAGTCCCTGGCACTTAACAGGGCTGATATGCTCCTTGTAAAAGAACAGAATGCTGTCACACGCAATGAAGCCAGCCTGCACATAAAGAAAGCCTTAATAAAAACAAAAGGTCTTCGTTAGCTCAAGACCTAATTTGAGGCCCAATTCTTAAATTACCTCACAAAAGCTCACCTATGGTATATGTCCTAGGAGTAGTGTAGATTTACAGCTTGCATGAATTCATAATAATTTACAGAAGCAGGCCGGGAAATCTTACTACTAGACACTATTTGGACACTGCATTTTAGCATGAGCAAATATGCATGGGTAGATTTGCTCATGCGAAAATCTTTTGAGCATTTACAAGTTCACTTTCCCTCCGACCACGTATGTCCCCCCAACCCTGGAAGAAGTTTTACTTCTGCCCTTGTCCAGAGTAAATTTCTAACCTTTCTAAATGCGGGGAAATATTAGAGAAGAGCTGGTGAAAACTCCTATAACTTGCAAGTTAGTAGGTTTGCACAGACTCAAAAGGGCATTCACACCCAGAACTATTGTTCAACATTATTTCCAGCACCAAAAAGGGAATTGCTAGAATTCAAACCCTACTCTAGTATTCTACCTGGCATAATCAGAGAGGCTATTATCAGAGCTCTTATATAAGGAGATTGCTACCATAATTTGTAGCCGCACTACGTGGCACCAAAGAGACAAGTAGATATATTAAGCAACCTGTCCCATGGACAAGTAGATATTTTATTAAATTCCACACCGTCGCAGGCAGTATAGCAGATGGATAAGCACAGAAGGTAATTTAAGCAGTGTGGAGCAAATATTAATGAACTTTAATGTATAAGATGCTTCCCCCATACAGTTAAAGTTTGTGGAAGGGTCAGGTTTTTCAATTACTTCTATTTTTATTTTTTTTTAATATTGTATAGGACGCTGTGTTATTTTAGCACAACTCTAAATAGAAGGCTCACAGGCTGTAGCCTGTTTGTGGCAATGAAAACCATGCTTTAAACCAGTGTTGCATTGCAGGGTACCAAAGAAGGATGGCAAAAACCTACTTGAAAATAATTGAAAAAGTACAAAAACATGGAAGAACTAAATGTGATGAGCAGCTCAGCCCACACCTGGCAAGGGATCTCATCTTTGCACAAAATGGGAAAGTTATGACACCTGCACTGCACCACTTGTGAATCACAGTGAAGTGACGGTCTTTGAAAAGCAGTTTCTGGTCATGACACAGAGTGGTAAGGTAAACCTTGAGTTAGATCTATGAAATACCCTGGACACAGGTAAACAACTGATATTCTTAATATTCAGATTAAAGGACAAACCATCAGCCCAGAATTTCCTTTGAGTTTTCAGTCTAGCAAATAATGAAAAAATGAAAAATAAAGAATACAACTTTGAAAACCAAGAAGAACACAACATTTTAATTCCAATATTTAAAAGTACAGAAAACTTGTGAATATTGAAAACAAGCCACTTGACCTCCATGGGCCATTCAGTGTGCGCTTCTACTGTAAAAACATACAAAGCGATTTGTTTAAAATCCTGTACATATGCTTTCCCTGCCTGCAGGCAAACAAGGGGAAATACTGTTCATTGTAGGAAAAAATGCTCTTTGAAGCTGCTGGCAGCGCCCTCTTGTCCAATTAAGGAGATGGGCCGTAGACGAGGCAAGCCACTGTAGTGTTCAACAAGCCAGCAGCATGGATAACAAACTTTTCTTTTTACCAGAAATAGTTGCAGTGAGTGTGGAAGAGCAACAGATACAAAGCTGGAAAAATGCTGCTAGAAAACGAGTACAAAATATTGAAAAAAAACATTCTTTCTTTTCAATAGCAATCTTTAGGTAGAGGAGGAAATCTATCACAGCCCTGAATAGATGCAAAAACCAAAGAGATAAACGTGGCAATAGATGTCGATTGAGCACTTGGAAAGAGCTTTTTTTACCCTCTCGCCTTTTCATGTTTTCCAAAAGCACTAGAAAATTATGGCTTGAGTTTCAACATAAAATACAGACAGTGGGCTTGTTTGGGGGTCAGATAATCGACTGCTGCTTATGTTTGGGGGTCAAATACTTGACTGCTGCTTATCACATTTCAGATGTCATCATTCAGCCACACGAACTCCATTCCATGATAGTGAGGGTGCAGCAATGATAGCTTTCAGAGTTGAAGTGTGTGACACTGTATAACGGAATTATTACGTTCTTCTAGTCACTGGGCGGTATGGGTTTACCTTCTGCCCATACATCCTCAGACCACTTGTCTTTTTTTTATATTGATCATTCTGACCAGAGTAAAATTCACCACTTTTCTAAAACTACAAGAGCTAAGGAGGGTTTTGGAGGTCAACCTCCCTCAATCACGGAATGCTTTTCCATACATGGCTCTGGTAAGAGAAGATAGCCAAATTTCAAGACAGCCTTTGGGAATAAATACACAACCAACCACAGTGCTACATTTTCATTCACTTGCAATTCTCCTGTCAGCCAATGTACCTCAGAAAAAGGGGTGGGTGGGGGACTGTTCGAGAGGATGAGCTATTATAGTTGAGTCCCTTCAGAATTCCATAACTGGAAATGCTGCATGAATTCAGAGGAAGAAAGCACTAAACAAGATTAAACAGGAGTTAAGGTTTTAGTACACATTTCAAAGGAATGGATTTATAAACATGGAATTCCACAGGTTGCATAGGTAACTATCTCCAAGGTCATTTAAGCATCCTTGAATGACCTCCCTGGAGCTAGAGTGCTAGTGGGCAGAAGGCTGTAATGGGTTGTCTTCAAGTTCTTCCCAAGTGTCCTGCTTATGAGAATCTCAAGTGAATAAAAGAAGAAATGAAGTAAGGAAGAGGTAAAACAAGAGACAAGTCAAACATTTCATCTTACATCCTTATCTTGTAAAAAGCAAACTTCCAAAGAAAATCATAACACCTGCAGATATGCTTTTGTTTTAGAACTCACGAGTGCAGATATAGGACAATCAACAGCACCAACGGTGCACTGGAAATGCAGATGCCCCTCCGTGATCTTGTGCATTTAGAAAAGTAAAAGGGGGATGAGAGCTCATCCTCTCAACTTTCCAGCAGTTATTCAACGCCTGTACGTTGATCCACAAACCTCAACACATCAGTGCTTTAACAACACAACAAACATGCCCAACACGAGGATGCACAAATGAGGTCATTTCTCCTTCAAAGAGACCATCTTTGGGCAGTCAATATCCAACAAGTCCTTTTCGCCATTTCCAGTCTCCGACTTTGATTTTATGCAGCAGTGCTAATTTCTCAGGCAGACGATGGGTTAAAGGGAAGAAAACGAAGGCGGAAGAAAGAAGTATCCTGTTCGTTAGCACATTCAAAGTACAGTAAAACACAGTGGAGAGCCACCAGGAACATGGAGAGGAAACTGAATCACAAAGCAAATAATAAGCAGGTCACTGAGCTAGGCACTTTATCTGTCAGGAAAGGTACGGTCGGCAACATCCTTGCCCTTCCAGATAAATGCCCTTCCAACCATCGAATAAGAGGTTAGCTTTAGAACGTTGGGGCATTCAGCCACTGGACACTATTTTGAAGTGCCCCCCATCAACATAAACATGGAACCAGAAACCCAGTTAGTTGCTCCACAAACAAAGTCTGATCAGTCTATTTCAGCTCCCACTTTTCACACACCAGAGAAGGAACAATCTCATGCAGATGCTTAATTGGTCTCCTAGCCCTGAAGTCGGTCAAGGGCAGAAACTGAAGAGCAGAATCAAAAGGTTAAAGTTAGAGTAGCTATTGGTTCACCACCACCCATACATCCCAGTCTTCTAAACTCGTTCTAACTTGTTTACAAATAGGAGTTGATTACCAAGTGCATACATGAGAAATAATCTTGTGTTAAAGACTTCGAATTTAGACCAAAACTGTCTTTTAGATCTCTTTGTAGAATGTGTGGGTTGTACACAACACCACCACATAAGTCTGAAACCGATGAGGATAATAGAAACGTAAGCGTAATTTGGGTCTATTCTAAGTTTTAAACTTTTTGCCAAAAATACAAACCTTCATAGGTCAGATACCAAACAGTGTCTGTAGAGGATATCAAACAGTGTCTGTAGAGGATAATCAAATCAGCACAGGTAAACAGCAAACATTTAATCAAACACCTGCAAAGACTAACTATTGTTAAGAAAATCTAAGTCACTTAGAATAACAATTAAACTGCAGGGTGAGGTGCATAAAACTGGAAGATCCTTGTAAATACAAGGCATCTACTACTCTACCTTAATATACGTAATTCCGAATTTATAAAGGGCATGCAGAAAGCCAGTTATTTTTGTTCTTTTGAAAGTGCAACTTACTTGCAAGTCCTCACGTATAGTAATCCTGCTCTACGTCTGCTCGGTCAGTGGCCTTGCTAACCATCCCATGCATTACCGCATTCCCATTGTTTTCGCACTTTGTTCAGTCTACCCCTTTTTCACACTTCCATCCCAAAACAATCAATGCCCCATCAATATTTTGCTCTAGTGTTTCTCTGTGACAAACTGTACTTCTGGTTTGACGTTCGAGAAGTTAACTTTACTTATCCATTCCAAAGTCCATTTTGACTGTACTGCAAAAAACACCATTGCAGAAATAAATTGATTAAAAACAAAAGAATTATTAAATTTTATATTACATATACATACAAATCTAGAACTGGATATTTACAAGTGCTTCAGAACCGTCATTTGCTACAAGGTGGCTACAAAGGCTGAACGGTGCCTTCGCAGGTACCCAAGAAAAGACTCAAGGGAATGAAACGGGGTCTTACAGGAGTATGCGCAATCTTGTGAAGTGGAAATGTCCCCCCAGACAGTATAGCTTGCCTTGCTGAATCACGATGAAGGCACAGCTTCTTTACCAAATGATCCTTCAAAGATACTAAGGAGAAGACTATCAGAAAATTAGTATTAGGCCTTTTGAAAAAGCAAGTCTCACCTGGCCAAGTTCAATCTTTCAGTTGGTCTTTCCCAAAAACCTTAAAGGCAGTATTTAGCTTATGGATATTTAGGGATTACCTCACTTAGCTTAATACAGCCACAGCTTGTATACTGGCTGCAACTGAATTGAGTTTATAGATTGTGCAAGAAAGTACAACTACGAATGAACTCGGATACTGTCTCGATGCTTTATGGGGACACTAACACATAAGAAATGTTTGCCCTGTGTAAAAGTTGGTCTATTGCATGGGAAGCAAGACCAAACGAACAGAAAAACTGATTAAAGTTAATAAACTATTGTTCCCATTTGAGGATTTGATTGCTGCCATGTTACAGTTATAGCAGGTCACATTCTTAGCAAAAATCACTCCTTTTGAAGTTGACTTGCAGCTTGCAGGCACCAGTCATAACAGTTTAAAGAGACTTGAAGGGGCATGATCGGAACCTCTTTCAAGACCCAAATCTCAGCAACTGCAATGATGCACAGGCAAATCCATCTGTTTTGGGAGGCGTTTCCATCTTCTGTACAACTATTATGAGGTATGGAGAAGAAACCCTAAACTAGGGCTTGAGCACAGTGCACAACTTACAGGGCAAGTTCGCAAACAGTGATATATATATATATATATATATATATATACACACACACATATATATATGCGCACAAATACACTTCAGAAAATGCCTTGATTTAAAATAGAAAACTGCATCAAATCCCTGCTTAAGACTAGAACCTGAATAAGAAGTGTATGCTAATCCTGCTGCTGTGGCTCTCCACTCCACTAAACATACATCAGACAAGCACAAATAAAAGCCTTCACATTAAAGTCCAAAATAAATGACTCTAAAAAAAAAAAAAAAACAAGTCTTCCAAATAAATAGATGTTTCAAAAACAAAATGAATTAAAAAGGTCAATTAAAATATTTTCCAAATAAATTACTGATGAGAACGAAACCCTCATCCCCTCCAAATAATTAGCTGAGATGCTACTGGCAATAAAAAGCTCTTGGGACCCTGAGGAGAAGCTGGCTTCAGTTCCTGATTCCCCTGGCCCCATCCTTATTGCTGAGAGGGTGTGGCACAGTGAAACACGGAGTCCTCTTCCCTTTGTTCGTCAAGCAGTGTTCCATACGCCAGAGTGAAGCACGGCCATCCAGGGCCGAGGCGAAACAGCAGCTCCAGGCTCTGCTGACCACAAGCTGGTATGCGCAGGACACGCAGTGACTGCACTGCGACGTTACACAAAGAAACGCGTTTGGCTGTGGCGGTTCAGCTTCAGGATCTTCCCGAGCCGCTGCTTGGCTGTTGCCATTCCTTTCTTTGGCCGTTTGCCTGTGAACAGAAAGCGCGTTGTTACTTCCAATGAAGAGAGAAGTCTGGCACATGTAAACCCATGCAGACAAGCAGAGCTGGGTCATTTTATAGACAGTTAACAAAATCCATAAGCCCTCCGTGCCATCTAAGCCCGTGTGGGCTCAGAGGTCAGCGGCGTGGCTTCATGGGAGGAGCTTGGGGTGTCACACCCCCCCTAAAAAAGTATTCTTTAGTAAATCGATAGGTACAAGTGCTCTCAGTTGGGTATGGCAAAGTGTTTGCCGAATTTCGTCTTGGATTTTCACATACACAGACAAAACACACACTCGCTCTTTTGTCTCTGTTTAGAATTTCTCAAAAAATGTTGGTTAGTTTGAAAAATATTATGTTTCAAGTACTCCTAACACACTGCCTAACACACTGCCCATTAAGCCCCCTCATGCCCTGCTTATCATATAATGTATTTTCACAAGATGCTACGGCGTGAATGTTGGGAAATCTGAAGTTCACACTTCCAATCTTGCTGACAAAGCTACGCCCCTAACAGAGGTCCTTAAAGTCATAACACTCAGCATTTCGGTTACGCATTTAGCTGGACTTGCTATTCAGCAAAGATGCGGACCGCAACTTCATGTTGTCCTCTCCAAGAATTGCAGCTGCTATACTTTGTGTACAGCAGCGGCCATCTTGGGAGAAGCACTCCCTCACTTGTCTACACTGCTTAGATATGTTCAGTTAACTCTCCAACTCATCCCCTCTATTTAAACCCTGGAAGCTCTGCCCTCCCCCATTTTGTCCCTTCCGTTTATTTACCTTCTTATGTAGTTTTATAACATGGCCCCTCCCACACACTGGCCAATGTCTGATAATCACCACCACTCTGTCAACTACATGTTTCTGTGATCTGGACTAGGACACACTCACGTGCGCCCAACCTCCCCCTCCAATCGTTCATTGTGTCCCTGTATCATACATTTGCCTTAACACTCAACTACATCCTCGTTCCGGTGGTTAAACTCAAGAAAAACGTTTTGTTTTTTTTTTTAAATTCAAATAATGCCAGGAAAACAGTCCCCCTTGACAAAGGACTACTTAGACATTCTTTTGTGGCCACCAAGTCAATAATCTCACTTCTGATGTGCCTAATTTCTTCATTCGCACCTCCTCACAATCTGGGATACCTCAGCAGGATATATCCTCCAGTAATGAACGCCTACTCAGTTATTTTGCTGCTCTCAAATCACCTCTCTAAGTCAGGTCATAAAGCCTGTAAAATCCCCTATGACTTGCCCACCCCACACACACCACCACCCCAAACCTAACTAAACATGGATCCAAAAAGACAGTTACTATGGAATTTCTATAGGTGCCGGCGAGACCAGTATAACTAGGGCTGAAAGGAATGCCTAAAAATAGACCATCTCTCTTCTCTATTATTCAATTGAAAATAGTTTTTACCAACTCACTTGATGTTACAGGAGGAAGAAAAATGTCCTATGGAATGGCACGCTCCAAGAAACCTTCCTTTTATCCATGGAAGTGCATCAATCTTCAATCAATCTCCATTTTCAACAATGAAAAATTAGGGTTCCAGCATTGGATGACACTTGCCAATTTGATTTTAAATTTCACCTGCCCCTACAGAGAAAATGTTTGCAACCCTCGCAAGCCCCCCAACTTCAACACAATGCCCGACCCAACGAACTGATAGCAGCTTTCATTTTTCTACATTTGTCAACCTCATCCACCAAAAATCTCGCGCTGCTCCGCTCACTTACATGATACACAGAGCTGACAACCTCACCTCCCTCTCACTAGGTCCTTTGTCCTACTCCTCAGTCATGGTCCCTCACAAACCACTTTCAACCAGGCACACAACTCCTAGCCCCAATTGTTCTCTGTTAACCTTTTTCCATGGCTCCTTATAATCAGGTTCCAACATGATCTCTGCCCTACTCCAATATGCCAGCTTTCCCCTTGATCAACATAGCCAGCTTTCCATACTGCTCTCTTCTCACATCACCACTCAGATCTCAGCCCCATCTTGTGACACAACCATCTCACCCTAAGCTCTCCCCCTGACTCACTGCCCCCTATCTCCCACAGCTCTCTCCAAATTCAGCATTGAACATTACCTCCATCTTGAACAAAATCAAAGCCCTCACTACACAATTCTTCTTCCTTAATGTACCATTCTCTCATTTGCCCTTGCATGTTCATAATGACCTTTGAAGAAAGTGTCAATACCCACCTTCTCTCCTGCTCCTTCAATGCCACTCCTAAATGTCAATTGAAATCTATTTGTAGGACACTGGCTCTGTATATACTATACCACAGTGAGGTATAGTGTGAACAGAGTCCAGTGGAACTCCAAAGGTAGACAGAGGTAAAGTTAGATAGCCCGTCACTCTCTATTTGTGGTAGTGTGGTCGAGCAGCAAGGGTTTATCAGAGGACAGTGTTAAGCATTTGTTGTACACAGTCAGCAAATTAATTCACACACTCAAAGACTGAACTTTAGACCAATTGTTTTTGTATAAAAATATTCTTTTAGGTATTGTATTTCCTAGAACCAAGTTACTTTTGAGATTACTTTTCTTACCTGGATACTACACTGGGACATTTCCTGCAAACAGGTACGTAAAATCGTTTTTGTTAGTTGGTACAATTTTAAAGAATTTCTTTAGGTTTTCAAACTCCACACTTAGAAACTTTTCCAAGACAGTCAATGTTATCCTATGGAGGCAAATAGTGTTATCGGTTTTAAGGTAAGTATTTGGTAGTGGGAGTTGAGGTTCTGGGGGTAGACTCAGGGGTCCCCCGGGTGTCAAGGATGTACTTTTGTTACACCCTCAGTGGCACTTGGGCGGCCAGGTGCTCAGGCCCAATGTTATCCAAAGGGGGATAGAGGGCCTCCAGTTTGTGGCTGCTGGCGAGCAGGCCACTTGGTTGTGGGAGCAAAGCTCCTGGACTCCAGCTCAGGGTAAATTGGGAAAAAAAGTAGCACCAAAGGTACACCCTCAGCAGCACAGGGCAGCCGGGTGCAGTTTCGACATTGGGTGCCCTATTGTTTGCAATGAAGAAGCTACGATTTGCAAAGGCACTGCAGGCTTGGGGACAAAGGTCTTCTGGGTGCGACCAGCACTTCGAGAGGCAAGTTGGGATGTTGGGGGTTGGTTAGGAAGCATCTGTTGGCTCACCCAAGGCCGTGGGGCATCGGGTGCCTTTTAGGGTCGGATCTTCTTACCAGCTCCTGGTCGCAGTTGGGGGGGGGACCTTCCGGATTTAGGCTGCAGGCGTCAGCTGGAGGCTTGAGGTAGGTCAGGGCTCGCCAGATCTCGGTTCAAGATCGCCCGGGGAGACAACCTTGTGGTGTTTGCCCACTCGAGCTTGGGCCGTGGACAGCAGTTGGAGTGGTGTGGATTATGTCTTAAGATAGATGGACTAGCTATGAATTTCTAGCTGGTACGTTATATAGGTATCATGTTTTTAACAGCATGTGTTTTTAGGATTACTTTTCTGTATACAATTGTATCATATGAAATTTTAGATTTCGCTTACTGTCTTATGTGGGTTTTTTTTATTTATTTTTAATCAGCCCTGACGAAGTTCCACTGTCCATGGGATGAAACGAATTGGCAGTGTCTACGTCCTATTCGTAATTGTTAAGATGAGAATAAAGAATACCAATTTTGACTATACGTGAAACCATGTCTATTTGGAGGTTTGACTAATAAGTCTGTTGCATTTATAAGAGATATTTTGATCTCGCTCCGATAAGGCTGAAGGTTTTGTTAATGCTTACTAAGCACTTCTCCCAATGCCTTATGCTGGAGACAAAAAGGTTAACTTGATGCAATAAAAATACATCACACTTATGGCTGTTCGGCTTAACCCAATTCTGACCCATCCAGTTACCACTGAAAAAGGAAAGCCTGATGCTTAGATTTGAGATTTGCACAACACCCAATTAGGCTGTTTACAGCATATGAAGCTACAGGGACAAAATCAGGCAAATGGACTATATACACAGATAAAATAGAAGGGAGATACAGATGACACCAGGTACTCAACATGTAACTGGAAGCACTTGGGGTAAATGAGATCACTTGCATGCAGCCCAATAAAAAGAATGAACTCCATGGGAGGACACTACAGACCAGGTCTATCTCAGGCAGGTGATCCACTTAGTGTTCATGGTGGATGTTGCAGGGATTCCGGTATTTACACTGCAACCATCCAGGGACACCCAACTGTTGTACCAGAGCAGGTACCGATTGTGTACCATGTAAAAATCTCAAGCTTAATTTGAGGGCAGAGATGATTCAATTAAAAACATTTCTGCAGCTGATCCATAGCTGCCCACTTCTACATCTGTATACTATACCACTGAAATACCCTATACTGTACCCTGCAACCAAAAAATGCAAGGACCATAACCTGAAAGATGATGTAGTGTCAGCTGAACAGAAATTTAACCAATACCTTTTGTTGCTTGGTTGCTGATGGGCGGAGGGTTTGATGCAGGTCTCTTGGTTGGGTGGAGAGGTACCGTCAACGAGGTCTCGCTGTACAGCCTATCAGGACTGAGACTTCCCTCACTCAGTCGGTCACTGCCACTACTCTCAATGGAATCTTGAGTGCATTCACTGTTGCCAATACGGTCTCTGACCCGGCAATCATCTGTACTCTCCATTGAGTCCTGAGTGCATTCACTGTTGTGCGGGCTACAGCCATCCCAACTCTCGCTCTCAGCATCACTTCCAGTTTGTCTTGCTTGTCGTATTCTCTCAGTACAGTTTCCATATGTGGATTTCTTGTCATTACTTGCATCCTATAAAGGCGACATGCAAAAAGGTTAGACACTGCAGAGTATTCAACTTTATACACACTGTCATTTTCACTATGAGGGTTTCGGTAAATTTGAATGGCCAGAGACATAATAAAAGCAATTTATGGAGTCGAGTCAGTATAATCAATTGGTAACATTCAAGATGGGAAGAATATAATTTATTAAATGGTTACCAGAGCTTTTGGGTATGGTTTCTAGCAGAATTTTTTTTTCAATCAAAGTGTACTAATCCCAAGGATCTTTGTCAAAGACCCAAAAAAGGTGGATATTGCTGGTATGTGTTAGTTGGGAAGGACTGTGGTATGGGATCTAGAGGGTCCAGCGGAATTTGTTACTTATGAGCGGGCGAATATCTGTGATTTACGTTGTGGTGCAAGGACAGTGCACTGGGGGGTGTTTGTTTCTTTATTATTTCATTTTTGTAAAATGCTTATATTAAAAGTAAACGCAATACTTCTATTTATCATGTAGCAGTCCGCCTCTGGCATTGTATTTGACGATTGACGCAATAAAAATTGATGTTAAAAAAAAAAAGGAAGAAAACACCCTTACATTGACTGATCATTATGGAAAGGGGCAAGTTTTTTTCGGATCAATTATGAATGCTCCAGCTGCTGCAATTAATCTAGATTTTAAAATTACATTTTTGTGGTAAAACAGCATTATTCATGCACATCTGTCATTATTAAGATTAAGCTTATAAAAGTGAATGGTAAACACTGGCAATATTGTTAACACTGACAAAGATCTAATGAAGGTTAAATCTGATCTCCTATTAAGCTTCCCCCAAGACAGCAGTATCCATCTCTTGAGAAACAAGTGCATATCGTTCAAAGTGTCAAATTTGATCCCATTGCCAAAAAGGAATTGACCCTACCTGCTGTCAAACCCTGCCTCCTGTGTTGGGTATTTGTTAAAGCTTCACATGTTAATTAAACTCACTGCCAATTAATTACATTTATTCCCAAAAAGTAACTATTGCATATTTGCTGGTGAAAAAAAAAAGGTGTTTAATTGGTATCTTACACGCTTCAAACTCCAGAAGGAAAAGATTATGTACCCTTTAATCATCTATGTATAGATTATATTGCTGTGGATTCACATGCTCTACATACTCCTGTTATCTAGCGCTGAGCGTGGGCATGTGAAAGTTTTCTTTTCTTTGAAGTTTCAACTCACAAGACTATGTTACTCCACCTTTAGCCCACAATGCACCTGGACACAGACACCAGCTCAGAAGGTCTTCCCCAGCAGGCGAGTAATGTTGGTGAAGTGTACGAATAAGAAATAAATTATCATGTGCAATAAAATCTGTTACCTTCTTGATAAAAAAAAATGCACCTGAAGGAATAAGTATTAATTCCATGACAGCAAAGCCTTCCACAGCAGCTTTAACTCGCGGAGTACCTGTAGAAAACATATGCAGAGTAGCTGCTTGGTCTTCTCTTCATACCTTTGCTAAGCATTACTATTTGCATTCTGGTGACAAGACGATCACTTTGCCCTCTCTGTACTTCAAGATTTGCTAACCCAAATGGCTTTTTCTCAACACCCTCCTCCTCCTAGTTACTGCTTGGGAATCTTTTCAAATTTGGGGAATATACAGGTAGAATATCCGTCAGAGGGAAACGTACTTACCTTCGAGAACATTCTTTCTGGTGCATACTCTACCTGCAGATTCCTCAATGACCCTGCCACCATCCACTCATTGCAACCTTCCCCTTTTTTGATAAACTACAGAGTTAGTTATGCACTACACCAATAAAGTTTCAGTCTTCTCAAATACGCTGCAAAAGTTGTGGCAAAAATAGAGCAGAACTGGTGTTAGGGCACTAGTCTTGAGGCTTTATGACTCCGATTACATCACTTTACCTCTGATGTCGGAACAGAGCGGACACAACTGCCCATGCCAGAGAGAGCTACTGCAAAAGTTTTCAGGATCCAATCTGAGCATGGGATATTCAAAGGTGAGGAATCAGCAGTTAGAGTATCCACCAGAAAGGTCGTTACCAAAGGTAAGTACATTTTCCCAAGCCGGGGAGTGACAAACTTCAGTCTTTAAAGTTGTCTGCTTTGGTCTTAAGCATGCTTCTTCTGAGCATGAGGAGAAATTGGACATATTTTTGTTGGCTACATCATATTGTGTTTTACCTCGTGGGGTGGTGCTTCTCACTGTATGACTGCTTAGTACCCAGTGGTATTGTTGGGTGGGGAGACCTTAGGGATCCAACTAAGGATCGTTGTCAGGGTCCGCTTGATAACCTGCTTTGGGTTATCTCCTTTCATGGATGTGACATGGTTAGAGTCAGAATAGGAGTCTTTGGGATAAAAGGGGACTGCATTGGTCCAAATAAGTCGGGTCAGAGTGAGAGGATGACTGTGGTGATTTAAGAGGTGGAGGAAAATCGGGGAGTTCTAGTGTGATTGGGACCGCAACTCAATTCATTCTTTGTAATCTAGGCCGGTTTCATTTCAGACTCAAACTGGATTTCTGCTCTGAGGCTAACCCTTGGTGATCTTCGGGTCCGCAGCATGGCTCAATGGTACTGCTTGGTGCTTTGCCAGATGTTTACTTGGGGCCAAACTGAGTCTGTGCCTGGAGCTGTCCCTAAAGATCTGTTCCTCCTCAGGCTAGTCTCAGAGCTATATGCCCAACTCTCTCGGGAGTAATACTCAGCCTCGATCTTAGGGCCCAGGGTGTAACCTTTGTCCTGTGACCCGTGTTGAGGCATTAGAGGAGAGAACCTCTGGGCTCTGCACTCTTCAAGACCCGCGCTCTTCTCCCTACCTTCAAGATGGCCTCAGGCTCGATAAGGTCCAGTGTTTCAGGAGACCCTGCAATTTGAGGTGAGCTCAATGGCATTCACATTCGTGCCAGAAGGCTTGCCTGCACCTAAGCTCTTTATACATCAGCAGGTTGACGTGATAAAGTCCGACAACAAAGACTGCATACCTGGGGCGGATTGGACAAGGGCAAATTTTGTTTTGCATTCAGAGCAAATTGGGAATGTGTCCACTCCATATTAACCCCCAACCCCACACAGATTTCCTTGAGCTGCCTGCTAAAGTTCAACCCATCGCTGTCATCGCAAGCTTAAAGACAGGAAGGCAGTTGGTGTCTGGTGAAAGCCAACAGGTCTCGTATATGCAAGTGCAATTGGGTTTTGCCAAAGTCTTTTAGGTAGGTTGTAGACAAAAGGACTACAAGCGACAGCGTAAGCGTTGTCTATGCAAGACCTAAAGATGAAGAAAAAAGGAAATAAGAAATAACGAATAGTTTCTTACCTGTCGGTGTAGTTTTGCAGCTTGAAGATCTTTCTGGATTCACTATGCTGTGCATTATTCCGCGAACTTGTGGTTGGGTCCGGATTCGTAGTCTTTCTTTTGTTTTTTTTTGGTTTTTTTAGTAGCCCAGGTGGGCGTCGACGTCCCACCATTTGGTGTACCTCTCGTGACGTTGGCGCGCTTCCTGCGGAAGTCCCACCTTGGGTGCACCTTCTTCGGGTTCTTTTTTCCCTTGTTTTGTTCTTTTTTGTTTTTTTTAACCCCAGGCGGTTTTAGTCTTGTTTATTCTCCAAGTCTCTTTTCAGTATTTTATTCTTCTCAACCTCACTTGTTATTCCACCTTGCTCTCCTGCCTCATCTTTCTGGCGGAGGTGGGTGGGTCCGCTAGTGAATCCAGAAAGATCTTCAAGCTGCAAAACTACACCTACAGGTAAGAAACTATTCGTTTTGCAGCGTGAATCTTTCTGGATTCACTATGCTGTGCATAGACTTTGTAGCGGTTTGCTATTTTTGTGGCGGCTGGGTGGAAGATGAGCGTTGGTCGTTGAATATATGTTGGAGCACCTTCTGTCCTACTTGTGCTTCCTTGTTCATCTGTATGTCCACGCAGTAGTGCTTAGTGAACGTGTGCACTGAAGCCCAGGTTGCCGCCAGGCATTTGTCCTGAATGGGAGTGTTTGCCAGAAAGGCAATTGTTGCCCCCTTCTTCCTTGTGGAGTGTGCCTGTGCCCCCTCCGATAGTTCTTGTCCTGCCTGCCTGTGGCAGAATTGTATTGTTAGCGCGATCCATCGTGCGATGGTGCCCTTGGTCACTGGTCTACCCAGGAAACTGGTAGCGAATGACACGAAAAGCTGTTTTGTTTTCCTATGTTCCTTAGTTCTCTCTATGTAGTGCAACACCGCCCTTCTGGCGTCGAGAGTGTGAAGTGCCCTCTCTGCGCCCGTTGTCGGGTTTTGGAAGAAACTTGGTATTTGAATGGTCTGGTTCATATGGAAAGCGGACACCACCTTTGGCATGAAGTGTGGGTCCGTCCTCATGACGACTCTGTCCTTGTGGATCTGTATGTAGGGCTCCTGTAGCGTTAACGCCTGCAGTTCGCTTACCCTGCGTAGCGATGTAATTGCTACCAGGAAGGCGGTTTTCATGCTCAGCATTTTGTAGTGAGGCTTTGTGTATGGGCTCAAAGGGCGCCTTCATGAGTTGAGTCAGGACTAAATTGAGGTTCCATGCCGGCGGCGGCACTCTTTTCGGTGGTGCTAATCTTTTAGCTCCCTCGAGGAATCTCTTTACTACCCGAGAGGTAAAGAAACTTCCGCCGCTAGACTGAGGCTCTCTGGCTCTGGGTGTAGAACCTCTCCGTTCTGCATGGAGAGTAAGTCTGATTTTTTTGAATTTGTGTGGAGGGCCCTCTGCCATCTCCACTATCTGCGGGTACCACGTTTGTCTTGCCCACTGTGGTGCTACTAGAATCAGCGTCATGTTGCTTGTCCTGCATTTGTTGAGTACCCTGTGCATCAGTGGTATTGGTGGAAAAGCGTAGGCAAATGTTTTTGACCAGCTTATCCATAGGGCATTCCCCTGGGATTGTTTTTCTGGTTGTCTGGATGCGAAGTTTTGGCATTTTGCATTCTGGCGTGTTGCAAATAGGTCTATTGTAGGTTTCCCCCACCTTCTAAATAGTTTTTGAGTTTCCCATCCATTGAGCTCCCACTCGTGGGATGCCGAAGTCTGCCTGCTGAGCCAGTCCACTTCCACATTGTCCTTTCCTGGAAGGTGTATGGCCAGCAGGTCTATTTTCAGTGGGATTGCACATCTCCAGATCTCCTGAGCCAGTTTGGATAGGGGGGGGGAACGATTGCGTTCCTCCCTGCTTGTTGATGTAGAACATCTTCTTAGTATTGTCTGTTTGTATCAACACTCTTTGGTTGTACAGCTGCCTCTGGAAAGCCTTCAGGGCTAGCAGTACGGTCTTCAATTCCAGGTAGTTGATGTGTTTGACCGCATCCGTTGGAGTCCACAGACCTCTCACTCTGAGCTTGTTCATGTGTGCACCCCATCCCCTCTGGGATGCGTCTGTGGTGATGGTCACAGTTGGGTTTGGAGGTGTCAAGGGTTTCCCTGTTGTGATGTTTTCCCTGTTCCACCATGTTATCTCTTCCTGCACTGCGTGCGTTACAACAACTAGATCCTCCCAACTTCCGTTTGCTTGTGACCATTGTTGTTGCAGCCATTCTTGGAATGGTCTCATGTGTAGGCGTACATTGGGGACTAGGTGTATGCATGACGCCATCATCCCCATGATCTTGCTCGCCGTTCTCACTGTCAGAGCTCGCCCCTTATGGTAGAGACGTGTCTCCTTCAGCAGGGCTTCTGTTCTCCTGTTGCTGGGCATGACTGTGTTGTTTATGGTGTTGATCTGTGCCCCCAGGAAGATCTTCACCTGTTCTGGTTCCATTGATGATTTCCCCCAGTGAATCGAGAACCCTAGACTTGTTAGTGTATTTGTCACTATTTCTGCGTGTTCCTCGCACTTGTCGCGAGTACTTGCTTTGATAAGCCAGTCGTCCAGGTAAGGGTATACATGGATCCCTTCCCTCCAAAGGTATGCTGCTACCGCTGCCAGGCATTTTGTGAAAACCCTTGGCGCGGACTTGAGGCCGAATGCCAGGGTTGTGAATTGGTAGTGATCCTCGTTGACGGTGAACATTACCAGGTTTTTGTGTCAACCGTTCATCGGGATGTGCAGGTAGGCATCTTTGAGATCCACCGTGGACATGAAGTCTCCTCCTCGTAACTGGGGCAGCACTTCTTGCAGCGATGTCATTTTGAATCTCTGAGTTTTTATGAATCTGTTTAGGAACCGTAGATCCAGGATGGGTCTTAGTGTTTCGTCCACCTTTGGGACCAGGAAGTAGTTTGAGTACACTCCCTTGTTCCTTTCTCTGTATGGCACCGGTTCTATGGCCTTCTTTTGGAGCAGTTGCAGAGTCTCCTTTTTGAGTTGAGCAAGCTCCTGCCCGGAGCGTTGCCTTCTTTTTGGTTTCTTGTTTGGAGGCCTTTTCTCTAGCTCTATACAGTACCCGTACTGTATGACGTTCAGAATCCATTTGTCTGATGTTATTTTTTGCCATTGTTGAAGGTAACGTTTTAGTCTTTCGCCTAATGGTGTTGCATGCTCGTAGGCGTTTGGTTTGTGAACCCCCCCTACTGTGTTCACTATGCGCTTCACCCCCTGGGGTATCCTGAGGGTGAGCCTCTTCTTTCGATGGAAGTCACTTTGAGGAGGGTTGGTCTCCCCCTCTTCTTCTCTGTCCACGTCAGTTTCCCCTCCCGCGAAAGGACTGGCCCAGAGGTTGGTACTGCCAGTTCTGCTTCTGCTGGCTCTGCTGGCTGTGACCTTCACTCTGCTGTCCTTGCTGGAAAGTCTGGTGTGACGTTCCCGGCTGGTTTCCTCCCCTTCCGAAGGGTCTCCGAGCTGTGGTGCCTCTTCGCATCCCTCTGAATTGCAGGGCCCCCATGGACCTAGCCGTTTCATTTTCCTTCTTCAGCTGGGAGAGTTTTTCGTCCACCGTGGCACCGAACAGCGTCTCACCGTTGAATGGTGTGTTCAGTATGTTGTTCTGGACCTCCTGTTTGAAGCCAGAAATTCGGAGCCAGGCTTGCCTCCTCTCCGTGATACCAATAGCCATCAGCCTGCTAGATGTCCCTGCCCCATCCAATGCAGTCTTAATGCATGTGTTAGAAATGTTTTTGCCTTCCTCGACCAGATGGGAAGCTCTGTCTGTACTGCTCTGGGAGATGCTTAATTAGGTCTCCCATCTCGTCCCAGTGTTGGTGCTGGTGCCTGTTCAGAAGGGCATTGGAGTTGGCCATGCGCCAGTGCATGGCCGCATTTCTCTCCACCTTCCTCCCGGTGAGGTCCATTCTTCTGCTCTCCTTGTCGGGAGGCGGCCCTGAGGTAGCCGGCACATTGGCCCTCTTCCTGGCCGTGGAAGCAATGATGGAGTCAGCTGATCCCTTGATATATGGAGGATCCTGTGAAGAGTGCTTGTACTTCTTTTCAGTTCTTGGAGTGATGGATCTGCAAGTTCCGGGCTCCTTTAATGCCTCCTTCCCTTGGTTCATCACGCTTTGGAGCATGGGGAGGAACTGGCTCCTAGTCTGGATGGGGAGCAGTGTTTCCAGTAGAAAGTCTGCTTTCTGCTTCTCCTCGTCCAATTTCACCCCAAAGGCCGCTGCTGCGCTCCTGACGACCATGTTGTATGCTCCAATGTCGTCTGGCGGCGAAGGCCTCGAAGGATGTGTCTCCACGGGCTCCTCGGGACTTTCGGCGTCGAGGTCTTGCCATTCTATCTCCTGAGTCGTCGACGGCGCTGAGCAGTAGATCGACTGCTGCTCGTCTTCTTCTCCCTCATAGTAGGCTTCCTCCTCCTCCTCTTCGGGATCTCTCGACAGATCTTCGGTGTCGAAGTCCTCCTGTTCCTCGACGACCTCGGTCGGCGGCCTTACTGGGATCTTGTACGGTCTCATTTTTTCGTCGAACTCCTTCTTCCTCAGAAGGATACTCTCCATCTCCGCTTCGAGCCTTCTCTTTTTCTTCTCCATTTCGGAGGCGGGATCGGCGTAGAGCGCTGGTCTCTTCGACAGAGCTTGCGTCGACGCGGCCTTTTCCTTCGTCGTCAGGCTGCTCACCTCGAGGCCCTGCTTCGACGAACCCTGCTTTTCGGCGGGCTTCGGCACCTGGGAGTCCTTCTCGAAGGATCCGCCGGGCCTTTCGTCTTTGGATCCACTTACGTTCGTCGAAATTTTCGGCGCCGGTGTTCCTTTCGAGGACTTTGACTCTGTTTTTCGAGAGTCACTCTCAGGTTTTCGGGGCCCTTTCGGGGCTTTCGTACTCGAAGAGTCTCCTACCTTGTCAGGCGTTTTCTTATCGGTCTCTGCGACCGCGAAGATGTCGGGTCCTTCGGCGATGTTGTCCTCATCGTCGGTGGAGAGGCCCAGCTCGTACAGCGACGGGGCCTTACCCTTGCCTTCCATGTTGAAGTTGGCTCTTCTCTGCCTTTCTCTCACTCGGAGCGTCTTCGGCGTGAAGACGGCGCAGGCGTTGCAATCCTTGCTCACGTGGTCGATCGGCAGGCAAAGGTTGCAGACTGGATGCTGATCCTTCTGCGCGTATTTGTGGTGGCAGTTACGGCAGAATTTGAATGGTGTCTTGTCCATTGCGCTCAGAGTCTGAGTGCGCATTTTCCAATGGGCGTCGAAGTTTCCGTGGAACTCCACTTTCTTCGTCGTCCCAGCTGTATGTTCTTCTTCTCTGTAGTCTTGAATACTTTCTCCTACGATGAAACACGCGTATTTATCTTTTCCTTCGTTCAACTCTGGAGCTTCTCGATGACGATCCAGACCCAACAGCAGAAAAAAGAATCTGAAGATGGCGCACCCAAGGTGGGACTTCATCAGGAAGCGCGCCGACGTCACGAGAGGTACACCAAATGGTGGGACGTCGACGCCCACCTGGGCTACGAAAAAAAAAAAAAAAAGAAAGAAAGACTACGAATCCGGACCCAACCACAAGATCGCGGAATAATGCACAGCATAGTGAATCCAGAAAGATTCACGCTGCAAAACACTACAAACAAACATGGACGATGTGCCACCAAATAGCGTTGATCGCTGTGGGGGATTCACTTTAGCTAAACTGCATCGTTTTTACCAGTCTGCAGACTTTGAACCCCTTTGAAACCCTGCTTTAGGTGGACGCAACCTTGGGGGCAGACATCCATTCTATGAACCTGCCGGAGCTGCATGGGAGTGAGGATAGAGCACAATAGCGTTCTGTACAAAAAAAGAACATTGTTCTCAGACTCCTGCAGTGAAATGTATGACGATTAGAGAACAAAACGGCTATGTGAGCAACACTGCGTAAAAATACATCCATTCATTCATCCCATGCAGCTCCTTCACCATCTCTAATAGTCTCAGCAACACACCAGCAGCTGATGCTTTTTTATAGAGCCCAAAGTCAAAGCAAAATAGTCGTCCCTGCTGCTCCAATTAACTCTGCTTTCACATTAGCCAGCCTGTCACATGACCTGCACAACTAATTGGGGAAAGGGCGGGAAGAAACATGGATGAGGGGATGGGGAGAAGAAATAGACAAGAGGGTGGGTGGGGGGGGAGGGGTTGGGAGGTGGGTGGACGGATAAGATACATCAGGGGTGAGGAAAGTAACGGGGGAGGAGGGGGAGAGACAATCACTCGTATGGATTGCTTAAAAACAAAGAAAAAAAGATACCGAAGGGGAGTTGGGAGGGAAATGCAGCACCATGAGTGGGGATATGGGAGAGCCTGAATACGCACTCGTGCAGTGCTTGAAAGAATAAAAGGTAGCTCCAAACACGGAAGCAGTGGAAGGACATAGGTACTTCGTCTACGCTGCAGGGGAGGGACCAACTCGAGAGATATGACGCACACATGCTATGTCAAATAGAAAAGAAGCAAATGCGAACCACACTAAAGCAAAGCAATGGTAAGCCTATGGGCAGGATGTATCTCACTAACTGTAAACATGTGTCGAAGAAACAGAGCTTGAGTGGTCTAAGCAAGACTTACAAACCGCTTGCACATGTCCACCACTAAATGGCAGGAGTATGCAGAACATACATTTGCACATGCTACAAATGATATTTCAGCAAATCTTTCAAAACGAAACCACAATACGTTAACATACACCACTTGATTTGACCTTTTAGCTGCCACAGTCAGCACCATCTCCAATTTATACTGATGCTCAGATGGGAGGCCCAAAAGGACATCTGATCGCTTTTCTGCTATCCTATTGCCACAAGCCTCAACACTGGAAGCTTCAAATTAACCGTTGTACAGTCAACATTTCTCTTCAATAGGCTGCAAAAATGGCATTATATGGAAATACATGAAAAACCTACCATTGGATAGTATGAAGGAGAGGGCTAGAGGCACTCAACTCACCAGGGCATAATCAGTCTTACAAATCAAAGTAAACTCACCTGTGGGATTAGTCTGGAAGCTGCCTCCATCTGTCTGACCCATACAGATGTCACTTCCGGAACTAGCTCCTCCTTCGCATGACCTTCTGAGGAGGGACAAAGAATGCGAGAAGGTATTTAACAGGGGCTACAACCATATCATACAGCACCAGTAGAGCGAGTAACCTAACCTTCAAATAGAACTAGAATGGAGACCATTTTTAGGGAATGGATCTCATGTTCATGCTGCTCTTGTACTACTGAACCTCACTGGGCCAACAAGTACGATAGAATAACCAGCCTCCTGGTAAGCCATCACCAAGATAACGTGCCTACTGGGACATGTGTGAGATCTGCAAGTTGAGGGTCTCAGGAGTAACACATGTCCGTAATATTAGAACCACAGAGTTTGAGATAACTTGTCTGCCCAAAGCACACAGGCGAGTTGAGGTCTGGCATCCTCGCCAACCTCCCAGAAGAACTCATTACTTGAGCAGAATGGAATCCGGCTGCAGCCCTCTGACAACATGCACCCCTGCAGCAGCACCAGAGCACACATAACCTGCCATGTCAGCACATTCACATGCTATGACACCACACTTCATGTCCGTGTCCCAGAGATGAAACGAGGTCTGCACACATGCTCTAGTCCACCAAGCACCTTTCAATCAGCTGGATTACCTACAGTGTGAAGACGCACTTACGCAAACGTTAACTTTCCCACTGAACTGATCGAACCTAGACTTAACTACTACTATCACCGAGATCATCGGGTCACAACAGCATAGAACAGGGGCGTCCCCTACCCAGACCTACTGTCTGGCACGCAGTAGAATTACCCAGAGCCTTGAAGTTCCAAGACACACTACTGCTGTATCAAGAAACCCGGGTACAAGGCCACTAACAGATAACGCGGGGTCTCACCATGCAGATTCACTACACTGCACTCAGCATTACCGGCCATCAGCATTGCGAGCAGACAACAAATCCGGATTTACCAAGGGAAGCAAAACACTTCAACCCCTAAATGCTCCTCTGCATGCTAAATATAACTGCATACTGTGCAGTTAATTTCACAGTACTATATCAGAATTGCAAAGACCTACAGATCACCTCATCCTGTGCAGGAACAATGGTCTGCCACGGTCATGCATACCCAACAGTACTTGAAAACAAGGGCTGTCGAAACAGACTGCTGCTATAAACCCAGGTAATGTACTAACCATGGGCATAAGACAAATTTAACACTAGCTAGATGTTTTTAACGTTCAGGTCAAGAGCTGACTCTGGCATTAAGGCAATTTCAACAGTGTCCAGCAGCTAATAAAGTTGGAGATGCAAGTAAAGACTTCCAGCCTGAGCTCCGAAGTCCTCTAGATATTGCTCCGCTCAGGGTATACATCATTGCCATCCCATCCTCACCACACTCCTCGTTTTCGATGCGATGGAAGGATGCCCTTTCCTCCTGCATGAGTGGCGAAGCGTTGCTGCAGCCCTGAGGGGACGCTCTTCTCTCCATGCAGCTGTTGGGTAAGCATGTGGTGTAGCGCAATCCTGCCATGGACAGCATGCCCTGGATAGCTTCTTCTTCCATGGGGGTGGACGAGGAACAATGCCTGAGGAATAGATCAGCAGATGTTAGCTGGCATCAATCATAGCTGCATGAAAAGAGAGCAGAAAGAATGAATGCCTCCCACCTGGTACTTGGGGTTTCATTCCAAGACTGCAGCATGCTGGGGTCTGATGGGTGTCGCTGTGCGGGGGGCTCTGCTTTAGCTTCATCCCCCGAGCTATCAGATTCGTCTGTAGAGGAATCCTTCTGTGCAAGGAAAGAATCAAAACATGTCTTCGCTTTACACTGATCACGATTTCTCAGATCATCTTCTCCGACTCGTTAGCACTTTCAGACCATACGATTTAGGAGGCATGAACATTTCTAATTCTCCAGCTTATGCCCCAAGAATGGCCTGCTTTACCTTTTATTGCAGAGCCCAACAAACCAACTTTGCATTTTGGAATTTGCATGAAAACTCCTTACTATCCACTTCAAATGATACATCCTCTTGTGTGGGATGAGTCGTAAAAACGCTTTGGCTTATTGAAATAAAAAACAAACACTCCCCTACAGTATCCTTTACTTCAAGAGGATCTGATGCTCATTGAATCTCCAGAGTTTCTTCTTTACAGGTTTTAGATAAACTTCGGTCTGTCATACCCAAGCTTTCTTTCACGTCTCTAGTCCTTTGAGCACCGCCCGCCTGTGCACAGATGGGCAACACCTCCAGCGCCAGGAGAAGGCAAGCTCCGTCGGTCATGCGGACACTACAATGTCGCATGACACCTCTCCACTGCGCATCTTACATGCCTTCCACATCTCTGGTGTCATTGCACAGCCTGGACTCTAAGAGGCGTGGCTACTTTAGTTCTTTCTTAAACGCTTTAAAGGAGCTCCTGCATCTTTCCTCAGCACTGCTGTACCGTGGCACCACAAATGTAACTAACATTGGCAGCACTGCTGCTCAGATTCTTGTAACGCCTACAATCTTTGTTAGTGGGAACCTGGTTTCCTTACACACTGATGGCACTCCTCAGTATCCTATTTAAAGCTTAGCACCCAGCCTATAGTTTACAGGCCAAAAAGTCCTTTCAACTTCATCCTAAGTGTCAAACATCCAATTAACTGCCCTCGCTTCATATCTCTTTCTACTTTATAGGCAAAAGGTCTTTTCATAGCTCAATATTTCACCTCTCTTCACTTCCACTAGGTTCCCACAATATCTGATATTTGGGGCACTAGCTCCCTCTCTTTGACTTCCTCATTTGAGTTCCATGTTCTACCACATTCCTTCATCTCTCCCCAATGTGCAAATATTCTATTCACCTGTTAATTCCTCTCCTGATGAATTGCTTTCCCTTGAATGTCACCCATGCAAGCCTCTTTCAAAATCCGCCTACTTCATCTCTCCCCGACATCCTGCTCCAAAATGGGGTTCTCTCCCATCCATGCATAGTACAACTTCAGCAACTCTCAATTTTACCTGGCTAGTGCAAGTGGCATCCGAAACCTCTGAATCGGAAATGTCAGAGTATTTCAAGGATCCATTCCTGAGGTCTGGTTTCACGTTATCGAAAAACACTGCAAGACAAACAGTTGAGTCAGATTTCAAATATGATCAAGTATGTTTCATGCATTCAACAGGCTACAGTTCTGCAGCTCCCAGAGACTGAACGGACTCAGTCAGCACCCACTCACAAATACTGCCAGACAGCTGTCTTTCTACAAGACAACCTATAAAGGCTCCAGCATGCCTAGTCCACAGCTAAGCTCAAATTCTCTCATTCCTATTTGTTGCAGCAGTGCATCTACCTGCTTCGGCGTACACATGCACAGGTTCATTGACTTACCAGCCACAAACGGTGTGTGTGTGTGTATACATACATACATACATACACCCCTCCATATATGCATACACAGATATATACATACACACACACCCAGGACTATTTTGGACAGCATATAAAGGATGGTGCAATGCGCGCAGATCACCCCTACCCTGAAATTTTGCACCATAAAACTAGATAGTTGTGTCATTTCTATGCTGCCCATTAAGCAAGCCAGAAGTTACTAATTCAGCACACAAAGGAGTGAGGCAAAGTGAATACTAACAGTTTAGTGGCTTCTGGATTTCGTCTTTTCCTTCGTCACACGACCCTGAACACGGCTCTTCCACCTTTAAGTCTTCAGTTTTCGCCCTTGTTCGGCCGTCCTCATCCTCGCTGTCTGCTGTGTACAGGCTGCTGTCCCTGAATGGATTTCTTTCATCACTGTGTGGACAACACAAAAGATTCCCAAATTGGTGCCCATTTCCCATTCACAAATAAAATGTCAGTCAATGGTCAAAAGACATAAAACTCAGACGCTGCCACATATAATATGGAGGATGAATGGGCTCTGCAGCTGAATGACAATGTGCCACTGACTACTGCACAATGAGGCTTCAGAATGGGCTTTGGCAGCAGCTTCAGAAGCAAGATAGATGTGGCCCAACCGGCCCTGGATGGAACAGATTATGTGCTACTGAACTCGAATGCAACACCAAGTCCTTCAGGCGGACATGATCTAAAGTTCCATCCAACAAGATATTTCTTTAAAACAAAATCACAAAAATGAGACAGGCTTTGACTTTAACAAGTTAGGACTGCTGAAGAAAAGCACAAAAAAAGGAAAAAATAATGCAGAGTAATACCATATGTTCTTCCCTTACCAGCATGCACATCTCCGGGCGCTCGCCATCTTTAAGATGGGAGGCCCTGCCCAATCAGGACTAGGCTACTGCCCCCCTTCCACAGGAGAGTGGCAGGATAGTCACCCCAGGGCAGGCACCCATTGGTCCATGCCCTTTACCTACCTGTAACACCCCTAAATCTAGTATTTAGAGGCACCCTGAACCTTCCTTCTGAAGATTCCAGATTCCGAAAAGGCAAAGAAGTGCAAGAAGAAAGAAGACCCGCAGCTGCTAAGAAGAGGAAGACGCCAACTGCTTTGGCCCCCAGCCCTACTGGCCTGTCGACCCTCGAACCTGCTCCTGTTAAATCCCGGCACTTCTTGTGGCCAGCAACCTCCCAAACCCCGGAGGACCTGGCTACCTTGTAACACTGCGCATCTGGGACTCCCATGAGCAGTGGCTCTGCTCAAAACAAGTTTCTAACCCCTGGCACCAGCCCGGAACCGCGAACCCTGCACACTCTGCACCCGCCAAGCCGGGCCTGTGCAGGAGTGGACAAAGACCCCGAGGACATCGCCCCGGTGACTGTGACCCCGAATCCGGCCCCCAAGGACTCACCTCAACGCTCCGGACGACGCCTGCAGCCTCAGAACCAGGGACCCCCCCCCCCCCAACCGCGATCAACGGAGGGTAAGATTTCGCGACACCAAAAGGCACCCCTGCACCCGGCGCCCTGTGGCCACCTGTGCCAGACTCCTGGGTACCTACCTATACTCCAACTACCCAACTTACCTCTCGAAGTGGTGGGGGCACCTGAAGCATCTTCCTCCCCGAGCTTGCAGCCTTTGTTCAACCTGGAGCACCCTGCACCCAGCTGCACGAGTGGCCCGGACAGTGTAACTTCTACTCCTATCTACTTCCCCATTTGCCCTGAGCAAGTGACCAGGATCCCAGCTCCCACAGCCACGTGGCCTGCTAGTCAGCAGCCACCAACCAAGGCCCCCCCTGCCTTCCATAGGATAACATTGGGCCTAATTCACTCTGCACCCGGCCGCCCCAGTGCCGCTGAGGGTGTAATAACTGTAGCAACCTGACCCTGGGAGACCCTTAAGTCTGTGCCCAGAACCTTAACTCTGCCAGTCGAGTACTTACCCAAAAGCCGATAACCCGATTTTCTTCCATAGGGTAACATTGACTGTTTTTTTCTGAAATTTCTTCAAAGTGTGAAGTGTCTAAAACTTAAAATATTCACCTAAACTCACCCGAGTAACGAAAACTGAAATACTCACCTGCTATTAGGAGAGATCCCAGTGCTGGATCTTGGTGCCCAGCACTGACCCTGAAAAGTACTCGCAACCGTACTTACCAGTAACCCAATTTCCTTCCATAGGAAACCATTGACTGTTTTTCTGTGAAATTTCTTCTAAAAGTGTCGATTTTTGCAAATTACAAATATTCTTTAAAAATCGTAGCAACTGTGAAAACGTAATTACTTACCTGTTTTAGAGGTCCCAGTACTGAGCCTAGGAGCCCAGCCCTGGATTACAAAAGTAACCAAAACATACTTTACCTGTAACTTGAATTTTCTCCCCTAGGGAATCATTGACTGTTTTCTATAAAATTTCTTCTAAGTGTCAGCTTTTAAAATAGCAAAATATTGCCTAAAAATCATAACAGTAACTGAAACAAATGTACTCACTTGTTCCAAGACCTGTCCCAGGACTGAATCTAGGATCCAGTACTGGAATTAGAAAAGTAATCCTGAAAGTAATCTATTGCAAATAACTTAAAAACTGACATTGAGCTCAATGTATTATTGTGTTTGAAATTGTGTTGCCTATTGCAACAACCTGTAACTATTGACTACAAAAGTCAATTGCATATTGCAAAAGTATTTAACTAAAGCCTCTCATTCTGAGAAAGTATATTTTCATACCTATTGTTGGTTCTAAAATAAAACAAGCATATATTTTTTATATAAACCATTGGCCTACAGTTCAGTTCTTGAGTGTGTGAGACCATTTGCTGACTGAGTGTGTACAACAAATGCTTTACACTGTCCTCTGATGCTGCCTTACTGCTCGACCAAGCTACCACTTTAGAGAGTAAGGTTATATCTAACTTTAGCCTCTGTCAAACCTCTGGGGACTGTGGACTCTGTACACACTGTACCTATTTGGGAACAGTATATACAGAGCCACTTTCTCACACTTCCCTTCGGTAAATATTTATCTGTAAGAAACATTAGTTAGTGATAGATTCTTTACCTTCGAATTACCCTCTGGCGTCAGACTGGATCCGGAAAGTTATCGTCAGCAGTACACCTGTGTGTCGGAAGGTGGCGTCGTGCGGCTCAGCGTCCGTTGTTGGTGCCGTGGTCACCGAAATGACATCACGGCAGCTACTTAAGACGCCACCCTCGCGGGCTGACGTCTGTTCTGTACACAACTTTCTGCGCCAGGCACGCAGAGCCATGCAAGATACTTACCACTGGTGCATTGAAACTAGGGCCCTGAAAGGGATGACCTTAACCATAGAAATCAGTTCGCAGAACGGGGAGGATGGGTGGGGCGGTAAGGAATCTATCACTAACTAATGTTTCTTACAGATACATCATTACCAAAGGTCAGTAACTTGTACATCTGAACGAAACACGTTAGTGATAGATTCCTTACCCTAGAATAGATACCCCAGCAATACCAACCCCGGTGGTGGGTCTGCAAAACAAAATCACACCAGGAAGTCCCGGAGAACAGAACGGCCAAAGAAGCTGTCTCTCCGGACTTGGCTGTCCAGGCAATAGTGCTTAGGAAAGTGTGCAGTGAGGTCAACGTAGCTGCTTGACAGATGTCTTGTAAGGGGACACCACGTCCCAACACAGTAGTGGCTGCAGTCACCCTGGTGGAATGGGCGTCCCGGCCCATCGGAGGCTCCTTTTTCACCAGAGAATAACAGGCTTTCATACACAAGACGACCCATCGGGAGATAGTCCGCTTGTGTACGGCCCGACCTTTTTTGGCACCTACGTAGCCAGCAAAGAGCTGGTCATTCACCCGAACTGTTGTGTGCGATTCAGGTAAAATGAAAAGAGCCCATGTTTGGGTCCAGATGGTGGAGCCTCTCTTCCTCTCTGGAAGGATGCGGAGGTGGAAAGAAGGTGGGCAAAGTGATGGTTTGCCCGAATTGAAAAGCAGTGACAACCTTTGGCAGAAAGAATGGACGTGTTCTGAGCACAACCTTGTCCGGATGGACAGACAGAAAAGGAGGTTTGCAATAAAGAGCATGGACCTCACTCACTCTTCCAGCGGAGGTGATGGCAACCAGGAAAGCAGTCTTCAAAGTTAACAGACGAAGAGGACAGTTGTGAAGAGGCTCAAAGGGAGCGCACATCAAATATGTGAGAACCAGGTTCAAGTTCCACTGTGGCATTACAGAGGGAATAGGAGGGAAAAGGGGAGTTATGCCTTGGCGGAATCTATTTACAACAGGGGACTTGAAAAGAGAGGGCTGATCAGGCCTAAGAAAAGCTGAAATAGCAGAAAGTTAGCCCATGAAAGTGCCCATAGCAGAGCCCTGCTGGGCCAAAGAAAGAAGGAATAGTAATACTTCTGAAAGAGGGGCAAAAAGGAGATACACAGTCTTTACTGTGCACCATGCCACAAACTTGTTCCACCTGCAGGCGTATACCAACATAGTGGAGGGACGCCCGGCTGCCAAAATGACATCACAGACTTCAGGCGGCTAGTCAAAAGGAATCAACTGTCGCCGCACAATCTCCGCGCAAGGAGGTGGAGACTGGACAGGTTCGGGTGGAGGACCGTCCCCTGCTGCTGCGACAGAAGATCCTCCCGAAGAGGCAGTCAGATCGGGGGATCGATGGTCATACTGAGTAGCTCAGGATACCAAACTCTTCGAGCCCAGTCCGGAGCCACAAGAATGACTTTGGCCCGGTCGTGCCTGATCTTCAGCACTCTGGGCAGAAGTGATATAGGTGGAAAGGCGTACAACAGATCGCAACTCCACTCACGACGAAAAGCGTCGCAGAGCAAGTGCCGCCTTGGAAATTTCAATGCACAGAATTGCTGACATTGCACGTTCTCTTCGGTGGCGAACAGATCTAACCAAGGCTCTCCCCACTGTTGAAAGAGACCTTGCGCCACCTCCGAGTGAAGACGCCATTGGTGATCCATCATGCACCTGTGGCTGAGTTAGTCTGCCCTGGCGTTCAGTGAACCTGCCAGGTTTTGAACAACCAGGGAAATGCCCTGGTGTTCAAGCCATGTCCAGAGGCACAGAGGCTCCTGACATAGGGTCCACAAACCCACCCCGCCCTGTTTGTTGCAATACCACATGGCAGTGGTGTTGTCTGTGAACACCTGCACTACTCTCCCCTTGAAAGAGGGAAGGAATGCCTTCAGTGCAAGTCGGATCGCCCGAAGCTCCAGAAGGTTGATATGGAGCCTGGACTATGCCGGAGACCAGAGCTTCTGATCTCCGCCGCTCCCATGTGGCCGCCCCATCCCAGGAGGTACGCATCCGTCACCACTGTGTACTCCGGTTGGGGAAGGGAGAGGGATCTGCCATAGACCCAATGCCGGTTTGTGAGCCACCACTGCAATTGCTGTGCCCTCTGAGATCTGGACGTGTTCGGACAGGTTCCCCTGATGCTGCGCCCACTAGAACTTCAGGTCCCACTGCAGAGCCCGCATATGCCATCTGGTATGATCGACCAGCAGGAGGCCATGAGGCCCAGCAGCTTTAGGGTCATCCTGACCAAAACCCAGGCTAGAGGCGGAAAGATGGGAATGAGAGCCTGACTATCCTGGACTCGCTGTTCGGGAGGATAGACCCGAAAGTGCGTCTTATCCAGAACCGCTCCGATGAAAAGAAGCTTCTGAGAGGGAATCGGGTGCGACTTCGGCACATTGATGGAGAACCCCAGCAAATGCAGGAGGTCGGCCGTAGTCTGGAGGTGGGAGACGACCGTCCGGGGCGAGCCCGCCTTCAACAGCCAGTCGTCGAGAAAGGGGCAGAGTGGAACCCCTGATCTGCGCAGATGAGCTGCGACCACCGTCATCACCTTCGTGAACAACCGAGGGGCGGTGGTAAGGCCAAAGGAGAGCATGGTAAACTGAAAGTGCTCATGGCCTACCATAAACCGCAGGTAACGTCGGTGGGCCGGCATGACGGGAATATGGAAATATGCGTACTGCAGGTCCAATGCTACCATCCAGTCTCCGGGGTTTAGGGCAGACAAGACCTGAACCAGAGTTAACATCTTGACCTTCTCCTTCCGGAGGAAGTGATTGACATCCCTGAGGTCCAAGATAGGACGCAAGCCCTTGTCCTTCTTGGGCACCAGAAAGTAGTGGGAGTAACAACCACGTCCTACTTCTGGCGCAGGAAAGCACTTGATGGCCCCCTTGGCCAAGAGGGCCACAACTTCCTGTTGAAGAAGTGCCAAGTGATCCCCGACATGCGGTGGTACTGGGGTGGCATGGCTGGAGGGGTAGTCGTAGTCTCGAAGGGGAGGGAGTAGCCCCTTAGGACTATTTGTAAACCCCACCTGTCTGAAGTGATAGTGCGCCAGCGAGGGAGGTGATGGCAAATCCTGCGGCCCACTGGCATTTGATGGGCCTGAAAAACCGGACTAGGAAGGTTTGGAGGCAGTGGTTGCTAGACTGGGGTGGAGGTGGACCGACCCATCCGCTGGACCACATACCAGGTGGGTCCCACGTCCGCGGCCCTGCTAAGACTGTTGCTGCGCAGGCCTGTGGCTCTGAAATGAATGTGTCGGGGTACCCCTTCCGTGGCCACGAAAGGAGCGAAAAGCACAAGGCGGAGGAGGGCACGTGGAGGAAAGGCCCAGGGACTTGGCCGTAGCCCGCGAGTCCTTAAAGCGTTCGAACGCACTTTGTTGCCGAAAAGGTGAATGCCATCAAAGGGCATGTCCATCAAAGTGTACTGGCCATCCACAGAAAAAAAAGTCATCCTCAGCCAGGCGTGGCAACGGAGCGCCACCGTCATGGAAATCGCCCTGCCCAGCTAGTCGGCAGTGTCAAGGCCACAACGAATAGTGAACTTGGCTGCATCCCTCCCTTCAGCAATAGCTTCAGAGAGCACTGTCCAGGCCTCCTCCAAACACTGAGGCAGCACTTGCGCCACCGTATTCCACACAGAGTGGGAATAACGGCCCAAGAGGCATGCATTGTTCACAGACCGCAGCCCTGAACTGGCGGAAGAAAAAAAGTCTTCTTACCAAATTGCTCCAGTTTCTTGGATTCCCTGTCTGGTAGTGCGGTAGGGAATGCGCTCGGGGACGCAGAGGCTTGGACAACCAGGCTCTCAGGGGTGGGGTGTTGGGAAAATGGGGTCGGCCGGGGCCGGGCGATGGCATCGGGCCACATTCATATCCACAGGAGCCCCTATGTTGGGCCTGGACCAGGTGTCCAAGAGAACGTCCGAAAGTGCATCGTTAAACAGCAGTAGTGGCTCTGCAGAGGTAGCCGCTGGCTGAAGCACTTCTGTCAGGAGGTTAGTCCTGACGGCCACTGTAGGGAGCTCGAGGTGAAGAGCCTCGGCCGCCCTACCCAACACCACTGCATAAGTTGCACCCTCCTCCGTAGCCACGATAATGAGGAGACAGCATGCCAAGGTCAGGAGAGATATCAAGACCACTGGCATCCACAAACTCCTCTGCCCAGTCCGGGTCAAACTCACATTGTGCTGTGAGAGGGTCCTCAGACCCCTCCCAGTTCTCCCCTTCCTCCGAAGGCTGATAAACAGACCGAAAATAAGGAGGCTGGACATAGGGATAGAAATTGCCCATCTGCGTCTGAATTGGCGTTGAGCGACGCTGTTCCGGCGCCGTATCCACATCGGGGCTGAAACAGGGGACGACGACGTCCGGCGAGCCGGGCGACGTCAGAGGTGGTGCCGACGTCAGTGGAGGTGTCACAAGGTCAACCGGCGTCAACCGGGATCCAGGCTTGGATCCATGGGGGGCCTGCGACGCTGGGGCCGGAGCAGACAGTGATGCCGGAGCCGCCGACAGTAAATGGCTAGAACACCCAGTCTGGCCCGCGGGGCCCAAAGACGCACTGGCAGGGCCCAACGAGGCGAGCCATGGCTGACAGAAATTACTGCAGCTGGGCCGGAGACGCGGGGGAGGCACCACACGCACCCTCATCGCACGAGGTGCCAAGCCTCCTCCCCCAGGATGGGCAGGGTTCACAAAGGGAGAGCTTCAAAGGCTTGCCACCTTTGTGAGCTTCCCGAGAGCACTTGCTGCTTTCAGCAACTGGTCTCCACTGGTTCTGATCTCCACTTTGGGCGGGAGAATCGTCGGGAAAAACAAGTGAGGTAGAGAGGTGTGCCCACCTCTGCCAACTTCACCCCTCTGGGGGTGGGGGGGGCGAGGTGAAGCACAACTCCCAGTCCCCGCCATCCTGCAGATGGGGGGGGACTCAGCCAACCAGGGACAAGCTCATGCCCCTCTACCACTGGAGGGTGGCATAATAGGGGGTGTACCTACCCCCGGGAAGAGACCCATTGGTCCCTGCCTTTTACCTACCTGTAACGCCCCTAAATCTAGTATTTAGGGGCAGCCCTGAACCTTGCTTCCTCAGACAAGAAGAAACTAGAAGAAGGACCGAACAGCCGTGCATCAGCTAACAAGAGGAAGACGCCCATTAACTTGGCCCCAGCCCTACCGGCCTATCTACCCCTCGAACCTGCTCCTGCGAAATCCCGTTGTGTCCTGCAGCCAGCAACCTCGAAAACCCCGGAGGACCTGCCTGCCTTCAAGAACAAAGACTTTGTCTCCCGTGAACACCGGATTTGTTCATCTGCAACCTCTGGCTCCGGCCGGACACCGCAAATCCACCTGTGCACCCCTCTAGTAACTTGGCACAGAGCAGCAGGCTCATCAAAAGAGGCAACGTGTGAAGTAATTGTGCAACACACATTATCACAATGAATACACCACAAAAAGATTACACGGTTTAGAAAAATAGGGAATACTTATCCGATTAAAACGAGACCAGATCAATAAAAATACAGTGAATACTTTGCGGAACAGGCCCATTTTCAAATGCATGTAAAAATAAGCCTCTCTTAGGTTATAAACATATGAAAGTACAATTAAATCACAGTGTTCTAGGATTTTGAGTGCGGGCAAACACTCGCATTTTCGTAGGTTATGCATGGTCACTTAGACCGGGTTGCATTGAGTTCGGTCTCGTAAAACAGAGGCTCTGGAGTTCTGCGGCTGGCAAGTAGTTGTGCAAATCATGCCCAACAGGCACAGGAGATCCTTAATGAGTACCCTGGGTCCGCATCGGTCCTTTGTACACAGTACCTTCACCAGGTGCTCAACTCCAGCAGACAAACTGCTGACTAGGGATCCTCATAAACGAGGTTCACGATGTAGCAATAGTCTGCCTGGGGCCATGCTGTGTCTGTGCACGTGCGGCACTACGGCAGTCTCATTTCCGAAGGGAAGGCGGGAACCAGCATTCCCCGGCGACGCTCTGAATCCGCACGTGGTGACTCTCGGCTGCAGTAGGTACAGGCTAGGGAAGGCACCAAGCTCTCCCAACAAAGTGCGTGTTTGGAGCCCAGCTCAAGCAGTCGATCAGGCACAGTCCGCTATAAACACAAAAAGGGCGTAGATCTCTCTCCCAATAAATGCACCTTTTGAGCACAGCACAAGTGGACGATCAGGCACAATCTGATCATCATGAGTCCAGCAACTACACTTGACTTGCTACAGAGTCCCATAGCATTGATAAAGCCCTTGGTGACCCTGAGGCTTCGAAACTGGGTGCAAGCCAACAAGCCCTTGGAAAGCACGTTCTAGGTAGCACAGACAAAGGTAGCAAGCAGCAGGCCAACACAGCAAAGCAGTTAGAGTGGCAGTCCCTCCTGGTGCCACAGCAGTCCTTCGGCAATGTGCAGATGTAGAGCCAGCAGTGTCTGGTTACAAGTCCAATGAAGTGTCTGATTAGATGGGGTAAGAGAACTAATACTTATACCCAAGTGCCTTTGATGTGGGGGAGGTGGGTGACTTCAAAAAAACTCTGAAGTACACAGGTCCCCTTTCAGTCCAGTTCGGTCCTGTTTGCCAGCCTAGCTATGTATGTAAATCAGTCCTTTGTGTGGAGACAGGACACTACCTATTCAAGTGAAGTGCTACCTCCCGATACCCTCCTGCCCAGGATAACCCATTAGTATGGAGATGCATTTGAGTGTCAAGTGTTGTAGCAGTCTAGAGGGAATATACAAATGTAGCCGTCACCTAGCCCAGGAGTGTATTGGAGACAGGCTGTCAAGTGCACAGAGCAGTAAGTGCAGAGAAATGTCCACTTTCTAAAAGGGGCATTTCTAAAATAGTAAAGTTAAATCCATCCTCACCAGTAAGTAAAATTTATTAATACCATTCCAAACATATGAAGCATCAAGATGCTACTCCCCTCTCATCAGGAATTAAAGCTTAAAAATGATTAAGTAATTCAGAATGCTACCCTATGAGAGGGGTAGGCCACACACTAGTAACAAAATTAAATGAGCTGTTTGTCACTACCAGGACATGCAAAACATAAAGGCCCATGTCCTACCTTTTGCTTACATAGCACCCTTCCCTTAGGGCTACCTAGGGCCTACAGTAGGGGTGACTTGCATGCAATAGAAAGGGGAGTTTAAGGCTTGAGAAGGAGGCTCTAAATGGAAAGTTGAATTGGCAGTAAACTGCGCACACAGGCCCTGCAGTGGCAGGCCTGAGACAGGTTTGAAAGGCTACTTCTGTGGGTGGCAAAATCAGTGCTTCAGCCAACTAGTAGCATTTAACTTACCGCCCTGGGTATATAGTTTACCACTATACAGGGGACTTATGAGTAAATGAAATATGTAAATCATGTATACACACATGTTTAGGTAAGAAGCACATGCACTTAAGCACTAATTAGCAAAGGTAAAGTGCTAAGAGTCCTAAGGCCAGCAAAAAAACACAGCATTTCATGGAGGTAAAAAGCAAACAAATTGGGGCAAGACCACCTCCAGTATGCCAGGTCTAACACTTTCCAATTCCATTCATACAGTAGACTTTACTAAGGTAGTACTGGTAATGTCCGCAAAAAGGGTTGTGCTATTTGTCACAGTATACCTTGGGACTGGGCTGGAGGTAGTGGGAGGCTTGAGGAATGGCCAGTGAGAGACCAGAGGTCTCACAAAGCCTAGTTATTCATAGATGTAGTCCCATTTGTGTTTGTTATTACTTTGGGGCATCCCAGAGGTTCAAAAAGTATACTGGGACATACACAACTTCCAAGCACATAAGCCAAGTGTTTCCTGCATTTTCCAGTGATCTTCAAATTACCAGCAATGAAAGTCTCTACTAACCGTATTATCTTTCCATTTGACAACAGCAAACGAAGGTTATTGGCCTGCAACCTTTGTTCAGGCACTGTTGAAGGTAGTAGAGGCCTGTTAAACTTCCCAATCAGTTTTGAGTTTGCCAAGTCCTGTAAAAAAAAAAAGCAACAAGTACAATAGATAAATTTAAAAAAGGTAAATATGACTTAAGTCTCCGAATACTGCAGAGTTATTAAAATACGCAGAAATGCCATTAGATACATTACTGACAATATTTGGATACTTGTTTAAAGCAATCAGAATGGTTATCCAATCTAGGACTGTTCAATCATCCATGTACTTGGCAGCTAGCATGAGAGCACCAACAGCGCACTAACTGCTCCCCTTACTCCACACTGCACGTACTTCTATACAAGGCCTTACTCCAGGCCCAGAGCAACCAGTACAACAATGATACTTCCCCCAAACAGCTGCAACAGGAAACAAACACTTTTTTCCATGAAAGGCCATTGTCAAAAACATTGCCATGATAGACATGCATATGCTGAAGTATGGTAGACACTGATGGAAGTCTGGCAAGCTTTCTTTATTTTTTTTTAGCTAAAATGTTTTCCCTCTAGTATCACAAGATAATTGCAATGTAGTAGGAAACTACAATGAATAATTGGATCACTACAAGTGCTAAATCACACACATTATGTTTAGGTATACTAACTTATTGCTCTAAGTTAGTCTCTCATTACCAACGAGTAGACAGAACTGCTGCTAAATATCACTAGCTATTACATAATTCAGTTCCATTTTCAGTAGGTGGAAAGATAAGACAGGAGAGCAAGCATTTGCAAAACCAAATTGTCCCGCTTTTGGCACCTACTGGATTTGCTAATGTCTTTTTTAGCAATGCTGTACAGTGTCTGGGGGTGGGCTAAGGGGTGGGAGAGACCAAAAAGCACAAAAGTGCACAATTAGAAAAAGGATGTGTAGCAATGAAGGTGTGGGAGGAAGCAACGCACAAGTGAGACAACATCAAAGGACAGGGAGAGAATCATAAGATGGAAAGAACAACACAGCTGAGGAGAGAAGCACACGTGAACACTGGGTCCGGGGAGAAGCAAATGAAGGGGGAAAGCATTGTATGGGTAGAAGCATCTGAGGGCACGAGTAACAGCACTGGGGAGGAGGTTAGTATAAGAAAGCAGCACACTTGTGAGAGCAAGAGATCATAGGGGGTGGGCATTTGGTGTGGGGCTCACAAGGGAGAGACCTGGAAAACATGCACTCTCATGGAGACTATGTCCATGTGCTACACACATTTATGCGTAGCGGCGTGCTCGCCCTTGTCACATGATTTATGAGATTGAGCCAGACGGTCTTTCTACCCCGCGTCGTGCTGTAGTACTGCGACTTAACCAGGAAATCTACCAGTAAGTGGATGGTTTCTTCGGGCCCCTGCCACCTCTTTGACTGGTTTTACCAAATAGTCACACATAGCCGTGTACTTCCGACTTCGTTGTTTTTGTTTTTTAAGCCTATAGACATTAATAAATCGAGCCTGGGAACTAATGGTATTGCCCCTAAGAAGTTATATACTTTCCTTGGAAGTGCTGCCACGATATTTATTTGAGTGGAACAGTATATATTTCCACACTATACTGGGCCTTCCATACATGTGGGGCTTTAAATTACTTTTGTACTGTGCCTGAACAGGATTTCCAGTTTCTTGTCCCCGCAGAATAATTTACATCAGGACAGTTGTACTTCAGGCACTGTTCTATCCCTGTCCTTGAGACAGTCGGATTGATAAGAGGTTTTTTGTCTCGCCTTTTTCTCCGCCGATGTCTTCTTCCAATGGACTCCCAGCTCCCCCTGTTCTTTTTAGGTCGAGCATACAGCAGCGCATGCGCTGTTGCTCGACTTTTAGTAAGTGGGGTTTTAAAAGTGCTTCCCACCGGCTTTTGCTGGCCTAATGCTTGCGTCACGTGAACGTGCACAGCTGCCAGCTCTCTGATTACTTTCACTTTGGGCGCTGCTGCTCGTGCACCACTCGCGTGTTTGCCAGCGCGCGCACGCGTGCACACAACTCCCTCCGCCTCTCTTCCGCTGCAGCCCCCATCTTTGCATTCCCTGCGACCAATGCTTGTTACACATAGTAATACTGCCCGGGCAAAGATTTTACCTAATTAGTACCCGTTTAACAGCCAAATACATAAGCAACTGAAAGATGTGGCAAATCCTTAATTATGCGCAAAAAGTAGCTGCCACAGAATCGCATACTAGTGGCCCTGTGATTGTGTGCAGTATACTGTCCTGACATGGGCAATTTATTAATGCACTTCTTTCTTATCAACTGTATAACTAAAAGGAGTCACTACCCTACATAAACCGGTTTAAATTTACCACAAAATTCCCAAAACATTGTTATGGTTTTGTTTCTTTGTATTTGCCAATTTGGGATCATTAATGATAAGACAGTAGAACTACTATCTCCTCTTATAGTTAACATCGTGCTTGATAGTTGTTTGAATTTACTCGAGCTGAAGTGATACTTAATTTTTTTTAATCAGAAATACATGACGTCCTTGGGTGAAAGCCTGATTTATGGCAATACAAGTTCATTGGAATTACAGGTTTAAAGCATTGGATTTGAAATGTGTTTTCCTCGTGTGAAAGACACGCGTTCTTGTGAACGTGCCACTTGTCTCCTTGCTATTCTTATTGCTTTATCAGCAGTGGCATCTGGTGGCTATGACTAAAAAAAATTATTGAGCTATGAAGAGGTCAATTTATCCCAGCAGAGGCTCACTTATCACTTTTGCCTGATCAAATGTTAATGGCTGAAACAACACTGCGTGAAGCATCTACAGATTAACTAAACATGTCCTGTTAATTTGAAGTGTATCACTACCATGTGCATGATGCCACTAACCAGTGCAATTGTATTTTATTTGATGATTCTTTTATTTATTTAGTTGAGTTTAGATGGTAGGTGCTGGGGCCATCAAGGAGCTAGGGGCCAAGTATTCTTGACTCTGGTCGGTAAGGACACTCCTAAACAGTCAGTTTTTCGGGTACGGCTCCTTAAAAGCAGCTGTCTCCTGAAGGGTCCTCCTGCAAGAGCACAGCAAGCATTGGCATAGCCAATAGGTCTCCCCTTTGGGACATGCAACAGTTGATGTTGTTGCACCAAGGATATTCTGCTGGATAACCAAACACTTAAGGTCCCAAAGGCGATACCTATTGGCTATGCCAATGCTTGTTGAATCTGAAACTCATCTAGCAGAGCCCGAACTGCATGGCCGATTCCCGGTGGAGCTGCACCGACAGCTATAGGGGAGATTGGCCCTGGCACACCACTTTGGCCGTCACCTACCCAGTCGGACTTCAGACATGTGTCTCGCCTTTCTCTCCGCCGCTGTCTCCTTCCAATGGACTCCCAGCTCCCCCTGTTCTTTTTTAATCCTGACACTTGTCCTGCCAATAACTCCTGTATTGAATTTGTAATTTTTCTGTAATTAATGTGAATTTTTCTGTAACTGGTAACACGATGTTTCCTTATGTAAAGCGCTCTGATACCTCTGGCTCTAGCTAGCGCTATATAAAACTCTCTAAATGAAATAAATAAGTAAAAGAGGTTGGTGGCGTGTTTGAGCACTCAGTGTGTTTTTCATGCATGATACACATATTCCATCTAAATAGCATGGATTTGATACTTTGCAGCTTCACTACTTGGTGGTGGTCCGTGCTTGATGGGTACATAGAGATTTACGAGCATGCTGTCTGAATTTTTAGATGACATGGGTTTTTTATGCTCTCCTTTAATAGAGGGGGGGCCCCCGACCCTGCAGGGCGGACTCTGTAGCAGGAATGGAGATCCTGTTGAAATTGCTTTCACCACCAAAAATGCAGAGCCACAACACCGTCTTGTCTCCAAGTTGACTTTATTCGTCTGTTGCAGCATTTAAAACCACTCAATGTCCTTACGCGTTTCGGCGAGATATCGCCTTGATCACAGGTGAGGGTAATGAAGACCCAGTGGTCACATGGCCCTAGTTACAAACTCCGGGCCCCAGAATGCACCAACACAGTTCTTGCATAACGTGGCCTGGAGAAAATTGCATTTCGCTTTAAATAGCGTTTTCATCACCAAAATGTCACGTACATATTCATGTGAACACAGTGTCAAAATTCAAGGTGCATGTCTTTCAAAATAAATAGCAAAGTGCATATGCTGCCTCACTCCTGATAAATACTTGAAATGTGGGCTACCGGAGAGAGGAATGATAAGAAAGAGTTACCCCTAATGGAAGAGCCACACAGGTAGGAGTATTTTTGCTTATTTATTGGAGGCTGCAGTCAGATTTGGCGGGTGCTGGTGTTCCCCTCATTCAAACCGCCAGACGCGTTTCGGGTTACTCCACTTCATCAATGGCGTTGCTTGCAAAAAACAGACAGTCGGTTGTGCACCTAATTTATATTCATGACTCCCGCCTCAGTGGGCGTGGCCCACAGAGCCTTCTGGATGTCATGGTGCCAAAGGTTTTGCTCGAGTGAGCCGGTCATTGTTAATTGCCTCTCAAGTTTACGTAAAGTACCCAGGTGGGTTGGTGCTCAGTCCCGTTTCAAAAGAGGCTGTCTTCTTATGCCATCCAAGTGCAGAACTACCTCCCGTTGCGCCGGTAACAGGTCAGTGTCACCGCGGGTCCGCAAGATGCGGCGGGGCTCTTCCGCGGTCAGGCAAGCCGCTACACATCCACAGAAAGAGTTACCCCTAATGGAAGAGCCACACAGGTAGGAGTATTTTCGCTTATTTATTGGAGGTTGCAGTCAGATTTGGCGGGTGCTGGTCATCCCCTCATTCAAACCGCCAGACGCATTTCGGGATATAGAATAAATTATATATCTCTCACTGGCAGTCGCCAGTAGGTAGTTATAGTTAGGACCTATTATCCATAGGAAAATCGTAACATTCTGTTCCCAATAACTTTTGCGTCGGTTGACGAATCTTCGAACATTTTCAAAACTAATGGCGCGTTCCGGTCAGCTCCTATCCTGAAAGTTTGGGGGTGATTCATCAAGCGGGGGCCAAGAAAAAAGGGGGTCCCAAAATGCGTTTTCCCCCATGTTATTTCCCATAGGAAATTTTAGACATGGCTACAGCCCGAACTGCTTAACGGAATTACACCAAATTTGGCAAAAAGGTACTGCTTGGCTCAGAAAGCGGCTTTTTTTTAAATGGTGTAAATCCGTTCAGTAGTTTTTGAGAAATTAAGAAATAAAGATAGTGATATCTAGAGGCACGGAGGATCCGCGCACCCTCCCGATCACGAGCTTCATGCTAATTGGCTGTCAACACTTCAATCCAGGAAGTGTCAGCACCCAACTTGTGCCTTTGTAGAACCGAGGCACAAGAAAAACAAAAAACACGCGCAAAACACGAAAAGGGGACAGGGTAGAAACACCCCGACACCCTAGGCCTGCTCAGGGGGTCCCATAAGGACCCCCAGGGCCAAAAAAAAGCATTTATTTTTTTAAACCCGCAGGATGCGCGGAGGTTCCGGCCGCAAAAATGAAAAATGAAGCGCGGGCTCCCGCGCTTCGTTTTTAATTAGCCCCCGGGTAGGCCAAGTCCCGGGGGCAAAGTTTAGATTATAATGGGGGGCCCCAAAAGACCGCCACCCCCCGGGGCTTCTATCGTAAATGGGTGGGGGAGCCACCACCACCCCAGGGCTTTTATAAAATATTGGCGGGGGGACACATGGCCCCCCGGGGACCGCCACCCCCAGGGCTTGTTTTAAAAAAAATAACTACATGGGGGGGGGGTGGGCTCAAATCCCCCTAACCCCCCCCCCCCCCCACACGCCGGGGCTCTATTAAAATTGGGGGGTTTGTGACGGACCGCCAAGCCCCAGACACCACCACCCCCCCCCCCCCCCCCGGGCTTTGCAAATGTTGGGAGTGGGGCCGCGCGACCCCCTCCTGGAGCCCTCGATGGCCCTGGGGACCACCAGCCCCCAGGGCCCACCCCCGGGACATAGCTGTTTGCAATAGCAGGGCGGGAGCCTCGCGGCTCCCGCCCCGCCATAGCAAACTCTGCTTTGGTTTTTGGAAGAGAGCAGGAAACCTGCTCTCTTTCAAAAAACAAAGCCGATTGCTTTTCCACACTGGGAGCTGCATCTTAGCAGCTCCCCATGTGGAAAAGCAATGCCGGCTCCCGCAGGAGGCAGGGAGCCGGCAGGACCGTGGGGTGATTGGGGACCCCTCCACGGTCCCCAACGGAGAGGGCCAGCCCCAGGGGATGGGGTCCCCGGGGCTAGAAGTGGCCCAGGAGGGGGGCCACGGGGTCCCCCTCAAAAATGTGAAAATAAAAAAATAAATAAAACAAAGGCTGGCCCTGGGGAATGGTGTCCCCGGGGCCATAAATGGCCTAAGGAGGGTGGTAATGCAGCTCCCCTCCTATTAATTTGAAGGAAAAAAAAAATGGACATGCCCCGGGGGATGGGGCCACCGGGGCAGATTATGTCCTCTGGAGGTTGGCCACCTGGCCCCCTTCCAATTAAAAAACAGAAAGTCAGGCCCTGGGCGATAGGGTCCCCAGGGCCAATGAAATAGGAAAAGAAGGGGGGCTACTAAGCCCCCGGTCCCTCCCTGCAGCACTCTGCAAACGCACCCCCTGGCGCGTTTGCAGATCGGGAACTAATTCTCCTTGAATACTGGGGGTCCCTGGGGGTCAACTAGCCCACCAGGAATCTCCAGTATGCGCCAGGGAGCTGCATTGCAGAGAAGTGTTCAGAGGCCACGCCCCATTTTACACCTCTCTGCAAGGCAGCTCTGTTGCGCTTAATGGAGGTACCTGGTGGGCTAGTTGCACCCCAGGGACCCTCAGGAATCAAGGGGAGTTAATCCCCCAACTTAAAACGCGCCACGGGGCGCGTTTGCACAGTGGTGAAGGGAGGGAGCGGGCTTGAGGTGACGTGTGCAAACATGCTATGTGATACGTTTTAAGTTGGGGGAAGTAATTACTCTTCAATTTTGGGGGCCAACTAGCCCACCAGGTATCTCCAGTAAGCGCCACGGAGCTCCGTTGCAGAATGTTGTAAAAAGGGGTGTGGCCTCAACACCGCTCTGCAACGCAGCTCTTTGGTGCATACTGGAGGTACCTGGTGGGCTAGTTGGCCCCCAGGGATCCTCAGGATTGAAGATGAATTAATTCCCTATCTTAAAACGCGCTACAGGGCGTGTTTGCAGACATGTCACCTCAAGCCCCGCCCCCTTCCTTCACCATTGTGCAAACGCACCCCCTGGCGCGTTGTAATTTGGGGAATTAATTCCCCTTCAATACTGAGGGTCCCTGAGGGCCAACTAGCCCACCAGGTACCCCCAGAATGCGCCAGGGAGCTGTGTTGCCACCCGTGCAGAGTACTGTGAGTCTCCAAAGGTACAGCAGAGGATAAAGTAGAAAACTCCTCACTTTCAATTTAGTGGCAGCTGGGCTGAGAAGTTAGGCTTTGCAGAGGGTAGTGTTATGCATTTCTTGTAAACACTCAGGTAAGAAATGATAGCACACACAAAGATGGAATCCAGACCGTTTATATAAAAAGTGGTTACTTTATTATTGTGTTCTAGAACCAAGGATCACTTAGTGCAGGTAAGTTTTATATTGTTGTCAAAATGCAGTAATGTTTTGTAATTGCAGTTGTATATTTTACAGTATTAAGAAGGCTTTCTGTAAATGTCAATCAAGTGTGTTTGTATACTTTGATAAAGTTAGACAGTTCAATTCACAGACAGACTTCCAATGCAATCCTATAGAGGAAAACCAGTGAAACAGTTTGCAGGCAAGTACTCAACTTACTTCCACAGGTTTAGGACAATGCAGGCATGAACCAGGTTTAGGACAATGCAGGCATGAACCAGGTTTAGGCCTGGCAGGTACTGCTCCACCAGGGCCAGGTAGGTACTGCTCCAACAGCATCACTGGGGAAGCCAGGTGCAGAGGTCACTGGGCCCAATGTTATCCAATGGAGCTGGGTGCAATAAGCATGGGGCACCCCAACTTTACAATGGAGGTCGTCTGTTTCAGAAAGAGGCTGCAGGCTTGGACCAGAAGGCTGGACAAAGCAGTTGGGGGAACACCTGGGCACTGTCAGCAGGTCTACCCAAAGTCAGGGGGGGGGTACAAAATGGAGGGGTGCCTTTTGGTGCTGGGTTTGCTCAGCTGGTTCTGGTTGCAGGGACCCTTTAGACAGATGCTACAGGTGTTATGGGGTAGTCCGGGGAGAGGTCCGTCATCGATGCAGACAAGGTCAGGATTGTTGGGGAGGCTTCACAGGATAGGCGATTTACTCAAACTCTGGCCGTGGGCGTCAGGTGCAGTGTGCAGGGCTCACGGATTCGCCTGGAGTTTCTTTCTTGGACAATCAGTGTCCATGTGAGAAAATAGTCTTTATTGAAGTCAGCTTAGGTCCCCGGAGAGGTGCTGGCTGCAGGACACGACGGTTTCCTTGAGGAGGGTCGCTTGAGGAGGAGACAGGCCGGTACGGCTAGGGCCAAGTCAGTTGTTGTCTTCTCCACTGCTGCACAGTTCTTCAGTCTGCCTTCGTAGGTCATCGTAATCGAAGGAACAAGGTTAGGGGTAGGAGATGGCCTACTAAATTTAAAGGGAGTTGCTGAGGTAGGGTGGCAGTAGCCAATGGATTTTGTCCCCTAGGGTGACTACACCCTTCTAGGTGCCCGCTCCCTTTGGAGAGAGGGGCACAGTCCTGTTTCTACTGGTTTAATTCTCCAAGATTAAGAATTTTTCAGAGGGGCTTACCTCAGCTCCTGACAACCTTAAGGGTTTGCCAGGCCAAGGGGGGCACTCCTCTGCCTACTAACTTTCCGGTCAGTCCGGTCACCAAACGTGGGGCCTGGACTAGGGGGGGAGGGGGGGGGCATCTCCACTAGTTCAAGCTGCCCAAACCAGCACATCACAAGGTGAGAGCCTTTGAGACTCACCACCAAGTGTTCCTATTCCTTGCCAGGGGGAAGGTGTGAAGCACCTCCACTCAGAGCAGGCTTTGTTTCTGACCTCCAAGAGCACAAAGGCTCTCACCCCATGAGGTCAGAAAACTGTCTGGTGGTGGCTGACTGGCGGGGACCAGTCAGGCAATACACTAAAAGTTTGCTTTTTTTCAGGAGGCATCTCCAAGATGCCCTCTGTGTGCATTTTATATTAAATACAACTCTGGCATCAGTGTTTGGTACCAAACCTCCCAGTTTTCAGTAAAGCCATCATAGAGCAGTGAAGTTCATAATGACACACTGCCGGCCCATGTACGCAAAATGGCCTCACTGCTCTTACAATATGTGTGAATGGCACAGACACTGTAGTGGCATATTGCTCATGAAGCTATGCCCACACTTGTGGTATGGTGCACCCTGCCTGAGGGCTCTAAGACCTGATAGAAGGGTGACTTGCCCATGCCACAGGCAGTATTGGTGGGCAGGGCACACAGGGATCTGTACCATATGTACTCCTCAGTTTGGTCTGCACCAAAACATGCAGCCTGCAATGGCAGTGTGTGGGTGTTAAGGTGATGGGTCTTTGAGGGTGGCATAATACATGCTACAACCATTTGAGGACCTCTCTGGTCACCAGGTACAGTTTTGGGGAAAACACAGGCGCTGGGGTCTGGTTAGCAGGGTCCCAGCACATACTCCGTGAAGTTGGCATCCGATATCTGGCAAAAAGTCAGGGGGTAACCATGCAAAAAGGGTCACTTTCTTACAGTGATGCTTTGTGGGCCCCCTTGTGCTGGTTCTAACCCACCAAGCTTGGCCCCTGCACCCTACTAACCTACTTGCAAGCAGTGTGGTGCCAGGGACCCCCAGTCTCCATTGAAAATCCTAAGGTCAAACTCAGAATTTTACCTCTGCACGCGGCCAATGCCTGTGCCGCTTGCTGGTGGTGCAGTTTTGGTATTCACCTGACCCTTGCTGACTTTTGGTTCCGAAGACTGGGATTGTAAGTGCATTACTTACCTGATTAACCATTGTGAGAAAGTGCTATCTTTCTTGCATGGTATGCCCCCACTTTTTGCTAAATTGCTGAATGTACTTTTACTGAGTGTACCCTGGACTCCTGCCAATCAGGGGCCCAGGGCCTATGTTCCTTCCTTAAACCACACAAACTCCAAATTGGCAAACCCTGGCCACATGTCAGCCCCTAGTAAATGGTACCCTAGGTACCCAGGGCCTTGTGACCAGGGAAGGCCTCTAAGGGCTGCAGCACTCATTGTGCCACCCTTAGAGGCCCTGTACCCTTACACACACACACTGCCTTTGCAGGCTGGGTGTCTGGGTGCAGGACAAAATGAAGAGTCGACATGACACATCTCTGTGTGCCATGCCCATCACCTACACTGCCATGGCATACATCAGCCACCCCTCTGGCTAGGTGCCTTATGCCCATGGTGTGGGCACAGGAGCAGGAGCCCTGTGCCCCTACAGTACCACGGTCCATTCCTGGGCACTGTAAGTGCAGTGTGCCATTTAAGAGTGCATGGTGCTGAGAGCTCGTCAAACACGAGCTCCACAGCACCATAGTGGCAACACTGAAGACTGGGAAGTTTGGTATCAAACTTCTCAGCACATTAAACCCGCACTGATGCCAGTGTGGGATTTAATGTACCAAGCACGCCAGAGGGCATCTTAGAGATGCTCCCTTACAACTAACCTACAATCCACGTCTGCTCGGAGGCTGCCCAGGCTGCCACACAGCAGACAAGTTGCAGGACCCCTGGGTGGGAGAGCCCCTGCTCTGCCGGGCCTGCAACAATGCACATCCTGGGTGAGGTGAGAAATCTCCTCCCCCAGGATGAGCAAAGGGAAGCTTCAAAGGCCTGCCGCCTCTTGGAGTTTCCCCAGGCCACTGCAACCCCCCACTCTGGCGGGAAGCTTGGCCGGAAACCCTCTCAGGTGGGGGAGGCGAGGTGAAGCACATCTCCGGGCTCTCGCCATCTTGAAGACGGGAGGCCCTACCCTATCAGGATTAGGCTACTGCCCCCCTCCCACAGGAGAGAGGCAGGATAGGGGGTGTACCCACCCCAGGACAAGGACCCATTGGACCCTGGCCTCACCTACCTGTAACGCCCCTAAATCTAGTATTTAGGGGCACCCTGAACCTTCCTTCCCGAGATTCCAGATCCAAAAACTACAAGAAGAGCAAGAAGAACAAAGACCTGCCCTGCAGCTGCTAAAAAGAGGAGAAGACACCAACTGCTTTGGCCCCAGCCCTACCGGCCTGTCGACTCTCGAACCTGCACCAGCGCGGCATCTCTCGTGGCCAGCAACCTCACCAACCCCGGAGGACCTGGCTACCTTTTGGCTCTAAGCCCCTGGGACTCCCATGAGTAGAGGCTCTACTCCGAAACCTATTTCTAACCCCTGGCAGCAGCCCGGAACCGCGAACCCAGCACACTCTGCACCAGCCAAGCCTGGCCAGTGCCGGAGTGAACAAAGACCCTGAGGACGACCCCACGGCGACTGTGACCCCGAGTCCGGCACCCAAGGACCCCCCTCGACACTCCGGAAGAAGCCTGCAGCCTCAGAACCAGGTGCCCCCCCCAACCGCGATCAACAGAGGCTAAGATTTCCCGACACCAAAAGGCACCCCTGCACGCGGAGCCCTGCGGCCCCCTGTGCCCAATCCCGGGGTACCCACCTAACCTACAACTACCCAACTTACCTCTCGAAGTGGTGGTGGCACCTGAAGCATCCTCGTCCCCGAGCTTGCAGCCTTTTTCCTAACCGGAGCATTCCCATTGATTTCCATTGAGCGCCCGACAGCTCAAAAGCACCCTGCACCCAGCCGCCCGAGTGGCCCTGGCAGTGCAATCTCTACACTAGCCTACTTCCCCACTTGCCCTGAGTGAGTGACCAGGAGCCCAGCTCCCACAGCCGCGTGGCCTGCTGGTCAGCAGCCACCAAACCAGGCCCGCCTATTCCTCATAGGCTAACATTGGGCCCAACTCTCTCTGCACCCGGCTGCCCTAGAGCCGCTGAGGGTGAACTAACTGCGCCTATCTGACCTTGGGGGACCCCTGAGTCTATGCCCAGAACCTCACCTTTGCCAGTCGAGAACTTACCTGAAAACCGCTAACTCTATTTTCTACATAGGGTAACATTGACTGGCTTTTTCTTGAAATTTCGTCTAAGTGAGTACTTTTCAAATCTTCAAATATTCACTAAAAATCAGCCGAGCGACAAAAACGCAAAAACTCACCTGTTCTCAGGTGGGCTCACAGGGCTGGATCTTGGTGCCCAGCCCTGGCTCGGAAGAATACTCGCAGCTATACTTACCAGTAACCCAATTTTCTCCCATAGGAAACCATTGACTGCTTTTCTGTGAAATTTCTTCTAAGTGTCGATTTCTGCAATCTTGAAATATTCTTTTAAAATCGTACAATTTCTGCAAACGTAATTACTTACCTGTTTTTGATAAAGACCCCAGTATTGAGTCTAGGTACCCAGTCCTGGATTACAAAAGTAACGATAAAGTACTCTACCTGCAATTTGAATTTCTTGCCATAGAGATCCATTGAATGTTTTGTTTGAAATATTTTCTAAGTGTCAACTTTTGAAATAGCTAAATATTATTTAAAAATCATTACAGTAATTAAGTCGACTTTCACCACTTGATTCTGAATACTGTCCCAGGGCTGAATCTAGGATCCAGATCTGAAATTTCAAAAGTAATCTAAAAAGTAATCAGTTACAAATAACCTGAATTTACCATTGAGCTCAATGCATTGTTGTGTTTAGGAAATAGGATTGTTTATTGCAACCAACTGTGACTGTTTACAAAAATCAATTGCTTATTGCAAAAGTATTTATATTCAACTTCTCATCTTAAGAAAGTATATTTTAATTCCATTTGTTGGTTCTAAAATAAAACAAGCATATATTTTTTTATATAAACCATTGGCCTAGAGTTCAGTTATTGAGTGTGTGAAACCTTTTGCTGACTGAGTGTGCACAACAAATGCTTTACACTGTCCTCTGGTACTGCCTTACTGCTCGACCAAGCTACCACTTTAGAGAGTAAGGTCATACCTAACTTTAACCTCTATCAGCCCCTGGGGGACTGTGGACTCTGTACACCCTGTACCTATTAGGGAACAGTATATACAGAGCCACTTTCCCACAACCATGATGTTGATTTCCCCATAGAATAACATTGAACTGTGCTGAAAAGTTTTTAAGTGTCGATTTTACAAAGTGAAAAGTATTTTTAAGGAAAAACGTACTTCCCTTATTGCAAAAATATTGGTCTTAAAATAAAATACAAAATATATTTATATAATATTTGTCTGGATCTCCTTCCTGAGTTGTGTGTTCATTATTGATCACTTTTGCAACAAATGTCTTACACTCCTGTTAGGCTTTAGGCTGCTCACCCACAGTACCACTACTAGAGCACTTTGGGTTTTACATTGACGCCTGTACACTTCTGGGGACCCCTGGACTCCCTGCACGGTAGAACCACCGAGTGTAATACCATATACACAGCCAGCTTCGTACAATAAACATTAATGCGACAACTAGATACGTATCGGGAACATAAAGTAGATACACAGTAGAACATCTTGTATTGCTCATCAGTTGTGCCTGCAATAGAATACTCTCGAAGTAGTTAAGGATTCACCAGAATAATAATGCGCCCTGCACATGTTTATGGGTATGAGTAGTTACACTCTTCTTGTACAGAAACCAGATAGTAGTACATCACTCGGAAAAGGCATCATGGACTGGGCAGATGGGTTCATATAAAGAACCTGTAGTTTTCACGTTGTGCCACAGCAGGTCTCTCTTCAAAGTATAAATTAAATCATACAAAGGTCATCCAAGTACACGCGATAATTAGTGCAAACTGCACTTATCTACCGGACTGGAAAATGGAACACAATTATTTCAGGAGACAATCAATGATAAACACATAGAAACCCAATTTAAATGGATGGTACAGCAATGTAAAATGGGTTTGCTTATTATATGTGCTGTCTATAGATATGAGCAAACAGACACCAATTCTGTTGGAATCAATCTATAGTAAACAAATCGCACAAAATACAAAGTTGTTTTTAAACAGAAGGCATACCAATATAAACAGTTTTTGCTTTTTCTAAATCTTCCAGCCTTATCCTCCCTCAGCCCGACACTGTTCAACATTTACATGGCCCCGCTCGCACACATCGCCCGACAGCACGACCTCAACATAATCTCCTACGCCAACGACACTCAACTGATCCTCTCCCTCACCAAGGACCCCATCACTGCCAAAGCCAACCTCCACGAAGGAATGAAGTCCGTCGCCGATTGGATGAAGATCAGCCGTCTGAGGCTGAACTCTGACAAGATGGAGGTCCTCATCCTCGGCTACAACCCTTCAGCCTGGAACGACTCCTGGTGGCAGACGGCTCTGGGGGCAGCCCCGACACCCACCGACCACGCACGCAACCTGGGAATCATCCTCTACTCAATGCTCTCTATGACCAAGCAAGTCAACGCCGTCTCCTCCTGCTGCTTCAACACCCTCCGCATGATCTACAGATGGATCCCGACAGATACAAGAAAGACAGTCACCCAGGCCCTCGTCAGCAGCAGACTCTATGGAAACGCCCTTGACTCGGGAGCCTCGACCAAGCTCAAACGACTACATCGCATCCAAAACGCCTCGGCACGACTGATCCTCGACGTACCACGACACAGCCACATCAACCCCCACTTGAGAAACCTGCACTGGCTCCCCGTCAACAAGAGCTTCAAGCTCCTCATCCATGCACACAAAGCACTCCACAAGACCGGCCCAGCCTACCTCAACAGACGGCTCTCCTTCTACATCCCCAACCGCCAGTTACGCTACGCCGACCTCTCACTCGCCACCGTCCCGCGCATCCGAAGAACCACCACCGGCGGGAGATCCTTCTCCCACCTCGCCGCCAAGACATGGAACACCCTCCCACTGAGCCTACGACAGACCCAAGACCTGCTGACCTTCAGGAGGATACTCAAGACCTGGCTGTACGATCAGTAGCCGCCTCCTCAAAGCGCCTTGAGACCCTGGCGGGTAGGTAGTGCGCTTTACAAATGATTGATTTATATATTAATATATTCTGTATCCATCAGTCACTAGCTGACATTTTAAATGGATATACAGCAATGTAAACCGGTTTAACTTTAATATTTTTAATATCGATCTATTCTGCATCCATCATCCACCAGTAATGTGAATTTCCCACTAGTGGTAAGCCTGCTGCTGGCACTGATAGGACTGGGACTGGTAGGGAGATGTTTTTGAGAGCCTCTACCCTGCTGCCTCTGAAAGGAGCTCCTGGTTGATGGATACTCATGGGTTTAGCCACCTCTTTGTCCTTAATTTTCTCCAGCATCTCAGCAATTTGTGGTCTTAAAAAGAGCTACCCTTCAAAGGGCAAATTAATGAGATGTTGCTGGACTTCAGGCTTAAAGCCTGAGATGTGCAGCCAGGAGTGACAGTGTCAAATAATGGAGGTATTAAGCCCTCTAGCAGATCGACTGCATCCAGGACATGGATAGTGGCCTTAGAGATGAGTTTTCCCTCCACCCCCTTCTCTTCGCCCATTTTTCTCTGTTCTAGGGGGGGGGTGCTGGAGCAGGTCCTCCATCTCACCCCACTGTGCTCAGATATAACGAGACAGACGGCCCAGTGATGTGGCAAAGCACCAGTAGTCCGAGGCACCCACCACTTCCCTCTTGCCCAAAGCGTCTACCTTGCTTACTCTTAAACAGAGAGGGCGGCACCAGTGGCTTGTGCTACTGCTTGCCAGAGGTAGTAACCACGAGGGAGTGCGGGGGGGAAGACATGCCTCTAATGTACAAGGGGTGAGAGGGAGAAGGTTTATTATTTTGTTCTCCATCTTGGGTGCAACAACCAAGGATTTCATTGGCTCCTTGATTGTCTCAGGGGATTCACTTTAACTGGAAGGAACTGAAGGGGACACTCCATCCTAGACAGGGCCATCTACTAAAAAGTCACCATACTCTGGTAGTGGTGTGCAGGTCTACCTTGTGGTAGGCTGCAGCATGCTGAATGATCCCATGTACGGCAGCAGTGTTGTCTGGGAGAGAACCCTGACTGGGATATGCTCATGGGTGGGGGTCCCGTGGGGGCTCTACATCTTAGTCTTCCCAGGGGTCATCAGTGGGACGTGGGTAGAGAGGGGAATCAAATTCCTCTATAGGGAAATAAGGACTGGGAGTGTCTATGTCAGAAAAGGACTGAGATGACTCCTGAGAGGAACTCGGGTGATTGGTGGTGGTCTGGATGGGGGGGATGGTGGGGGAGAGTGTCAATTAGCACCTTCTTGAGTGCAGGAGCCAAAGGTTCAGAAAAAAGATCTGGCCCAGGAGGTTTTGAGCAGACTGAGTTTTCAAGGTTTGGGGCATCAACAAGGCATTTAGCTTTGAAGTGGGTTTGGGTGCTTTGGTCGCCAAGGTGTTTCTTCAGAATCTAGGGCAGTTTTGGGGGAGGGGAGTGTGTTGGGGCATCAAACATCCTGGCTGGATTCAGTCTCTGCTCCAACACATTGCCTCGATGCCAACAGAAGCCCACAGATTGTCGCACCTTGGGGTGGTGGTAGCACCTTGAGGTGGTGTTTAACACTAGCTCCTAATCCCCAGATGGCAGAGAAAAACAATCTCTAACAATATAGCCGATAACCATGCAAATTGCCAACTAATAGTGCAGTCACCATACCTTGTGACTGGAAAGACTTCTACCCAAAACAAGTTGCAAACATCGGAGCCCAACATTTTCATTATAAATTAAAAACTCCCGGGGCATTAATTAATTGAGTGTCATTTATGGTGTCATCATACATTCTGAGTTCCTCAACTCCAAACTGCGTCCTGGAGTAAGCCTTTTGACTGCTACTCATCACTACCTCAAAGTCAGTGGTTGCTATTAAGTATCTAGTCATCTCGAGTGAAACAGTAATGTTGCCCAGTGACTTCGGTACCCTGACAAAAATGTCATAAGGACCTATGGCCCAGGCCATCACTGGTAAGGTTGGTGATTAGGCTCTGCAGTTAGTCTGTTTAAAGGGAAAGAAATAGCGATTAACCGGCATTATGGTTCCACTGTGGTTCTTATTCCTTTTTCCAGTCTAATTACAACCTACCATGGACAAAGGTCTGAAACTAAAGCTTATGTGCCCTCTCACTGCATTTACTTACTATTTTTGCTTGCTTTAGTGCTATGACTGTCTACATTTTGTGTTTTGTGGACGCATCCAGCCCTTAAAAGCAAGTTGGAGTTCCAAAGTAAACACAGTATAGTTTTGGTGCGAAAGCGCTCCACTTGTTTCTTCTACAAGTTTGGCTGAGAAAGACTGAGGTTGACACTGCACTCGTAGAATACTTGCCTCTTCCCAGGATGACATCTCCAATCGCTTCAGGACCTCTCTGGTGTGTAGCTCCAGGATGTCTAGGTTCGATGGAGTCTTGTTGGCTTGGTCCCGCAGTTTTCTTTCTCTTCTTCGAGAGTGCCGAGCTGACCTTCTTTCATGCCGAGACGAAGCGACTGGGCATGGCCCAAGCAGACCCTGAGATTTCACTGGTTTATTGCTCTCCTCCTTAGTTGGGGAAAATAAAGATAGCTATAATTAAACGAAGATTTCTTGACTGCAATAACTTACATTTTAAAACAGTACATTTGTAACAATAATAAACCACAATTCTGCAAATATTTTACAAACTTCAATCAGGACACTGAAATGCAGCAATGACTACGATGAAAAACAATGAAGTAAACATGAAGCGGCACAGACAAGATGAGCCACTCAACAAACCCCATTAAAGTACTATGAGCAGGAGAGCAAAAATCTGGGAACGCAACCAATGGAAAACTTGTCAGGCAAAGTGAAGGATAATGACTGAGCGCTCACAAGATAGGAATCACACGTCTGGTCGAGAAACAGCAAAGTCTAATGATTTTAACATTAGTAATAAAGAATCTGGGGTCTGATCAGAAACTTGAACTAAGTCAATGCCCTGTGTAAAGGGAAACCCTAGTCTAAGCATTAGGAAATGACAAAGGCGAAGCAACATGATACCATCTAACTTCTGCATTTTTTAGTTTGGAGCGTGGGCTGAAACTTGGCACTCCTGTTTTGCTTCATTTTTGCAAACACCAAGGACCAATCGCATTACACTAAAGACCGGCACCAAGCAGTGCTAATGTGGTCAGCCATACTGCACCATGATCCAAAGGATTTTCATGATGTAGCTATGAATGGATCGATAAATGAATAGCAAGGAGTTACATGATGTATCTGTGTTTAACTCCAGTTTATAACCTTGTAACAAAAGGTGACACTTTTGTACATGAAATGGACAAAAATCTGGGTCTTTATAGCTCTAACATAAGGACAACTGAAAAAACCTTGCAGGATTATTTTCGGGAATATTTTCCATGTAAAAACTATAGGGAATTGGTGACTCATACACAAAACTTATCTTGATAAAAAATATATATATACATTGCGGAGACTGAATAGAGGTTCCATTATGACTTATTCCCAAGAATGTAGTACAAAAGTATGAAAAGGACCTGGAAACGGTAGTTAGCAAAGCCATGCACTTTTGGATGCAATTCCACAACGTATCTGGGCAATGGCCAAGGATCTGGCCGAAATTAATTTGGACTGAGTTAGGAGGGAGCTGACAATGTCCGAACTTATGAATGGTAAACTGGGAAAAGGGACCTTTTGATCAGACAAGCTCTCGCCGAGGCAGGGCAAGGACGGAGCAAGATCCAATATTTGCAGGCTTTACTCTTCTCATTGTTCTTTGCCGGACAAGTCTGGTTTGATGTCTTGCACGCTAATTGGCAAGTTTATTTTACATGTTTTGACTTATGCATAAAAATGAAATACTTCTAGCATACTTGATGTGCCAAACCAGTTCCTTTTTAAAGGGGAGAAGATGTAACAAGTGTTCACAAGGACAGCAGCAATTGTAAAAAGAAACAGTGAGGTGAATCAAACATGCAGGTTTTTAAACTGAATTTTAATATCAGAAAGACAAGACTGCATGAGAGCGGAAGTCACTCTGCTCTGAGTGGTCAAGTATGCTGGGAGTTTCTAAGACCTCACAGGCATAACAAATGAACAAAAAAGATGGATGTAAATGAGCCCAAAAATATTCACAAATGATGGATAAGCATCTTTGCTACTTCCCCTTCAACACCCCATAGCAGAGAAAGAATTACTGAAATCAAAACAGATGGGTGTACTTCAAGCAGTGGAGTCCTGCCAGATTCCTAGCAGGTACCAAAGCGTATCATGGACTGGGGCAATTCCTCCCCTGGCCCTTTCGAAGGGCTTGTGAGGCTTACCAACTATACCGCAGTTCACACGGTTACCCTGAAAGTGCCTGCACAAGTGCCTGGAAAAAGATCCTGTATAACGGTTAACATACAACACCATGGGTACTCACAAACATTTTCCTGGGGGCCCCAAAGTTTGGTCTATGGTGTGACCGAGGGCTGCACTGATGTCAGCGAGGGCTGTACAGTTGGAGTAGGGGAAGAAAAGCATGTATATCTAGTAGCAGTATTTAAAAATTAGGGTGTCACTAAAGTTAAGGGCCTAGTTACTTCCTTTCCCTACCTGCAATTAACATTTAAATAAGTATTTGCTGTATGTTTAAATGTTTTTCCATGTTAGTGCTGAGCAGAGTAAACAGCAGCCCAGTGCGGCTGCTGCCCAAGGGGCCGCATGTAAAGGTCAAGAGGGCCGCATGCACCCCCGGGCCGTACTGTATCACTGCTCTATACCATTACACAAAATGTCAGAGTATGAAACTGATTTTTCAGGAGAAGATTGCCAAGAAAGAAAAATTACTTCAGGCAGTCTTCAAAGCACAGTGACACGAAACTTGGACAAAGGGCCAGCAACTCACACTTGTCAGTTGCATTATCAAAAATGCATGGATGGTTTTGAGCAGAACCACATGGAATCAAATTTGATGATCTACAGACAAATATTTCGTCTCTGTGATATTTGGTAACATTTGGAGGCACCTTTTAGTATGATGTAACACGGAATTTGTCTCAAAGCGCATTATTTGCCATAGTGGGACTGATACAACGAAACATCTTGTGATTCGTTTGGGATCTGAAAAGCAGTCTGGTCCTTTGAACTGCAGCCACTTGGCAATGAGTAGACCTCAGGATGCAAAAGTGTTCCATTCAAATGAAATCAAATAGGTTCAAGTGTTTCCCTGTTTAGAACAAACAGGAATTTGTGCAAAGATCCTTTGGAAGGCCTGTTTGCAGTATCTGCCTTTGAGGATGTTTTTTCTTAAGGTAGAAAGACCTGGTAGTTCTCTGCAAGCAATCTACATGCAATGTACAAGACTCTACATTTAAGCAGAATTGCTATGTAGACTTGGGTAAGAGTGCTGGGTGTAACTCTGACTTTTAATATGCAGAATATGTTGAGTCTAACAAGGTACTGACAAATAAGCACACACTCACAAGTGTCCTATTTAGAGCTCACTCAAATGAAGCCCAGAGCATAAAGGACTTAGGTCATGAAGTATTATTGGTTAAGAGGCTGAAGGGCATATTGATTCCTGGATCCCAATGTGTGTGTAAGTCCAGGATAAATGTATTGCCCAGGAAGAATAAACAATGTGATGTACCTAATTTCTAAAAGTCATTTTGACCTGCAAGCCAGCTAACTGCTCTAGCTAACTGCACAGGATTCACATAATTATCCATGTGCATGGCAATAACTCATTTATTATATTTTGTGGTGAAGTTTGAATAGTGCAGATGGGAGCGCATGAAAAGTCACTAAAAGCACATTTCTCTGCATAGTGTGAACAAGGTCTGTGACAGAGTGAAGCATGGACAAGTGCCTTGTCATATCCACAGTGAATTCCTTTCCTACATTTCGAAAAAGGGTCTCTTAAAATTTGGATATTTTCTTTAACAGCTTCTTCAACACCAGATCAGCCTGTCGTACGTGGATGAAAGAATTGTGGTATGGTGTTGACTACAACATCAATGTGCTGAACACCACAGTTTGCAAGAATGGCTATTCGAAAGGGATACACTGATATGACGCCCACATATGAGGTACCTGACAATAGGTGCAGAACCATATAAAATAATACACCTCACACCAATGGCCTTCTAGATTATTGCAGACTAAGCATAATCTAATTCATTTTGGCAGTCTTACTGCTTCTTTGACCTCCTGGGTGAGGATGGAGGATCTTCTCTTGCCCCGCGGGCCAGATATGAAACCCTTCTCTTTTTGGTCTGGAACGGCACTGTTGATTGTACCCATCGAGTCCACCAGCAATAGGGGGGGGGAAACATTAGTTTTAGCCTCCTTCTCCTACTCATATCTGGTATCAGTGTCTATAGAGACCCCCACAAGAGAGGGTTTCAGAAACATACACCAGGTAGTGAGACACTGTTTTTGTTTGGGGTGGCATGCATTACATGAACAGGTGGATTGTGGAAATGTGGATTTCCCTGATCAGTTATGTCCCCTATCTTGGACCCCAACGGTTCTATATGGTTCTATATGCATGTTACAAGTACATGTATGTTTCCTCCAGTTCCAGTTTCGAAGACGCAAACACATGTGCGTCCACCGTTAACATGTCCTCTGTCAGATCCGCCATGAATGGGCTGGATATTCGATTCCTAAGTATGAAAGGCCACCGACTTTATATGGCTAAGTTACTCCATTTTTACAGTTCAGGCAAGTAGGCCCGATTCTGTCCTCAAAGCCTTTCCCTGCTCTCTGCCTCTGACAGCTTCAGCTTGAGCTTGCATCTGTGACCATGAACTTTGTCTCATTCTCTGCGCGGCTCACGAAGCCTGACATCAGCCTATTCTCTGCCAAGAGCTGTATTTCACCTTCGAATTATCTGCTTCCCCCTCAGCCGATGCATTCCTGTCTAGTAGTTTAAGTAAACATTCTTCCAGCTACCAAGCAAAAGGCCCGGCCTCTCTGTCCTCATGCAAGTAATTCATAGCCCTGTTACCATGGAAAGTTTCTGCCCCTTGCATCTCATATAGACACTTAGACGCTTGTACACGCACACACAGTCAGTATAGAATAGATTCTGTCCGAGAGCCCTTCCCTTGTGGATAACACAGTTCTTTAAACATAGGATATTAGATATGATTTGGGATTAGGTTGACATAACCCCAGACTTTTGTCTCCACATGTAGAGCTAAATGTCAAGTCCCTTTCACCCTCTAGTTGCACGTCTATCACACGTCATGCTGCTGCACGCGCATCTCTGCCAAGTATTTCTGCTGACATTGCGAAATCATCTCCAGGTATCCACCCACACATGACAATTTACCCCTTATCATCAAGTGGACGCCCACATGGACGCCCACCTTCACGCCTACTTACACGCCCACATGCTCTTATCTCATTCTCTCTTGCTCTTTTGCTTACGTACAATTGAGAAATGTATATATACTGTACTCTGTGAATAATGTTTTGAGAATATTGAGAATACTTTTCAGCCCCGTCCAGATCCTTTTTGGTGATGGAGATATTCTCCCTTTGACTCGAGTTATTGGAATAAAGCCCTTTATGTATCTGATACCACAGACTCAGCCTCTTGCTTTATGCATGATCCTATTGTTAATATTTAAAAGTCTGAGAGCGTGATATTTTATTTACCACAGGATGGGGCTCTGCTAGACCAAATGGAGACTATTTAAGATATATATTGTATCCCATGTTCACTCCCAGAGGTGAATTCAGTTCAGTTCTGAGCATGAGCTAAGGAATAAATAATCAGTTCCCTAATAGATAACAGTAAAAAGGATAATACCAGATGCAAATAAAAACTTGAGACCGGTAGAATTTTTATTTTTTTAAAGTGTGATACACGTCCATGACAACTGTTGCGAGATTCATCCAAATCTTCACAGACCCAAGTCCTGAACTGGAGCCAGGGCTCTGCGATTAAGGATGCAGTCCATAGATGCACCACAGGTAAGGAGTCATGGCTATGCTGTTTGACTGCTTAGAAGTAGATCAATATCAGGCTAGAGAAGCTGGTCTTTTGTTTCCAGATTATGACTTTTTGTACTGAGAGGCTCCACACACAGCATGGCAGACACCAACAAGCATTTGCAACGCAATGGGTCTCGCATTTACGAGACTTTGAGCTATTGTCATTGTAAAAGTCAATAGCTTAAATTCTCACAAAATGCTTACCTATTGAATTGCAAATATGTTTTTGTTTTCAAATGCCTCATGCCGCGCTTGCACGTGAATAGAGGCCACGCCCCTTTTAGACAAGCCGCGTCTAAAGAAAGGTGCGTGGCAGCCATTAAAGTGAAGATGCGTTATAGGACGTTTTTACCAAAAAAGCATTTGTTTGTAAAAACATTTTCATTTTATTGGCGGCCGTGTCCCTTTCTTTAGATACAGCTTAACTAAAGGAAGGGGTATGGCCTTTACTAACGTGCAAGCGTGGCATGGGGGGGCTTGGAAACAACCCCCAAAAGTTTTTAAAAGGCAATAGGTTTCGCATTTGCAAGAGTTTACGCTATTGTCATCTACGATACCAATAGCTCAAACTCTCGTAAATGCGAGACCTATTGCATCGCAAAGGAGCGCCGCCATTGTTCTGGCTAATTAGAAAGTGAAAGCGTGCATGTTGCAGGAAAGCATGTTGTGCCTGCACTAAATAACACAGACTGTGTAACAGAAGTTAAAGGGTCATTCCTCATGGGAGGTTACAAATGAAGACAAGACGGTATTAATGAGGGACTAACAAGCCGATTCCCGAACCAGAAGCCAGCAATTACAAAGGACAAAGACACAAGCCAATGAAAAACATGGGCAGAGTGGGCGAAGCTTCAAGTCTATTCTCTAATACAGCATGCCTCGCAGAGCAGCGCATGCGCTGCCCAGGTCAACCTAAAAAGCACTAAATCTATGGCACCAGTGACCCTTATCCATATACAATTGGAGCTGTGATAGTCTGACAAATTGGGGACCCTAGAATGTGTTGAAGTTAGGACAAAGGGCACTTCTGCTTCCTTGCTTTTTCTGCATCTGTGTACATTTTAGACTTTTGTAGCATTTTGGACAGAACACTGTTAGGCCGAGAAAGTGCACTGCAGTGAGCATGTGTTCAGCTATAAATGTACCTCAGCCCAAGCTTAGTGTTAGAGATGACTGATTCAGTCTAAATCGTTATCCCTGGATCTGTCTGAAAAGAACAGGTTATGGGACAAGTGCTCAAAACCTTCATCTCAATTGTATTCACTCTAGGAGAGCCAACATCTGCTAGTGTTGGTAGAACAAAATGCCCAGCCGAAAAATAAAAGTAGGTGCTCAGAGCAAGGTACCATCTTTTTTTTTAAACACTTATTGATTTTCAGAAAACATATATTCAATCCTGCGGTCCTCGAAATGCTCAAGGGAGGAAATCAGCATGCAGTACAATGGATACAATGACAAACTGATTACGAAGTCTCATCCATCCCCCTACGTGGCACCCGTGATACAGCTCAATCCGTCTGCATGCGTGAGCCAGTCCAATGGTGTGAAGCAACAAGAAAAACCCCTGACCCCCTACCTCCCCTCCCGCTTCTGAAACACTCCCAACAGGGAAACCACCCACCCACCCAAGCATGTCGCCGGTCACTAAGATATGCAGGAAGGCAAACAAGACTCCTGTTTCACCTATCAGTCATCCTATCTCGCAGGGTGCGGTATTTAGTGGATCAAGGACACAGGGGGAAGCTTCTTATCATGGTCGCAGTGGTCGCATCTCACACTGTACTACCGCAGGTGGGAAGGGTCGCTCAAGGGGCCTGTGCCACGTCCCTCTCATCAAGTGTATCCTCATCTTCTACAGCCGGATGCTTGGTTAGTTCCAGAAGCGCCACCCATGCCCGGGCCAATTCCAGTGACTTCTCACTCCCATTACGCTGAGCCATACATAACCAATAGTTCCCTTCACTTTCTGCCCATTTCACCAGCTCCCTATTCCAGCGCACTAGACTAGGCCCCTGCCTCGCCTTCCAGTGGGAAGTAAGTTATCTCTTAGCCAAGACCAACCCTACGTCAATGAACTTGCTGGTGATCTTAGTCTTGGCAGTGTGTGGGAAACCAATGTAACAAGCAGACCCATGGTGTCACAGCTATCTCCCTCTCAGTCATCAAAGCAGTTGTCACTTCTTTCCAGAAGTCTCCCACCTGCAGACAGTCCCAGAACATGTGGAGAAAACTCGCCCCATCCTGGTCACAACGGGGACAAGTGGCCGACACCCCGAAATATTCAGTAATTTTACCAGGTGTGAGGTAGGCCCTATGGATAACAGAACTGGATGAGTTGGAAGCTCGCATTCCGAGAACATTTCCACGGCTGCTCTATAATCGCCTCTCAAGGTTTTTCGGCAATGGCCTCCCCCAGATCCGCCTTCCACTTGAGTCGCAACGCCGTCAGGGGTTGACACAAATCCCGGGTGATCCGTCGGTAGAGGCAGGTCACTGCTTTAAAGGTGCCTGCCGCCATCACTACATTTAGACAAGCGAGAGACGTATCTGGCTCCAACAGTCCCTTTCGCCAGTGCTTTCTGATAGCCGCTGTCAGGGCCGCATGCAAGAGAAAGTCCCCCGCGGGAGATCATGCCGCTCCCTGAGGTCATGAAAGGGGAGAAGATAACCACCCTCATAAAGGTCACCTATTGCTGTAACTCCCGCCTCTTCCCAGGCCAGCAACTGGCTCCAATCTCTCCCGTGAGGTAACACCTCACACATCCTCAGCGGGATCTCGGGCGCATAAGGAGTCTTAATGTGTGCCCTCCTGGCCCGGCGTGCCCAGCACTGGCGCACCGTGCACAAATCCAGTGGCAGTAAGTCACCTCTCAATGGTGCCCGTAGCAGTACACAGGACAAAAGGTGCCAACTCGGATCCAACCCACCCTGGTCCTCCGGGTGCCTAATATGGCCCGCCACCCACTTCGTAAACCATTGAAGCTGCGCGGCATGATAATAGACCTCTAGGTCCGGTAACACAAGACCCCCCTCTGCCCTGGACCAAACAGGGATGTCAAAGCAACCCTCCGTCTCCCAGCCCCCCATATAAACCACGTAGTCAAAGTATTAAGCTGGGCAAAGAGCTTACCCGGGATCCAAACGGGGAGCGTCCCAAAGTAATAGAGAAACCTGGGCAGGATGACCATCTTCACCAAGGCAACCCTGCCTGCAACAGATAGTGGAAGAGTCCCCCAGAAATCAATACAGGTTTTCGCTCCGCGCACCGCCCGTTCCACATTGCCCTCCAAAAGATGGTCAGGAGCATGATAAATCTGAGTCCCCAAGTATGGCAAACACCAACATTCCCACGGAACATCCCCTGCCCTCGGATGATCTATCCTGTCTGTCCTAGCAGGAAATAAACACGACTTGGTCCAATTCACCCGGAGTCCCGCCACCCTGCCCAAGCAAGGTAGCATCCTCATAAGCTGGGAGGGAAAAATATCAGACAAAAGAGAAATACTGAAAACAAGTGTACTGTTGGGCTTGGCCATTGGGCCACAGGTTCCAAGCACATGCCAGGCTAACAAATTGCTTATCTTTATTTTCTGTGAAAGGTATAGTTGCAAAGCAGTAACATGGGCTAGTCCTCTGTTTTTAACACCAATCCTCTTTGTAAATGGTGCAAAGGGTTTGTGCACATGCCCAGGCTATGTAAAGGCTAAAACTTGAGTTCTGTGTAAGAGCAAAGGTCTCCACTTGCACTGAAAGGACAACCCACCGGTCTGCAGTAACAAGTCGAAGCAACTATTTTCATGATCAATGGGAGCGGATAAGAAGCCAAACGGCAAAAAAGATGTAACCAATTATGCGGTCATTGGTATAGGCACATATGATAGAGTTTTGACTCATACCATTCTAAAAGGCATTTTTTGATGCTTGAAACTCTTGTTGCATGTACAGTCGCCGAGATAGGCAAGCAAGTGAGAGGAAAATGGATAGGGAGATGAGACTAGGCAGAAGGGGAAAAGGAGTGGCTCGACAGGAGGAGAGAATGAGTGGAATACAGAGATTTTAGGCCTAAGGGGCAGGCTAAAAGTGATGGTCGGAATGTGACAGACGGGAAGAAACTGGCAGAGGTAACCATTTACAAGGAGATGGAGGAGGAAAACAACAGTAGGCTTTAGAAGACCAGATTGAAAAAATTCCAGAGGAATGAGCCATGGCCACAAGGGAGGTCATGAAGAAAAATGGACCAGAAAGGTTATTGAACTGTGACAGCTGGTGGGAGACAGGAACTGAACAAGAGGTGAAAAGGGATGAAAAATGGAGCAGGTAGGGAGAGAAACGGCAAGGAAATTTACAATGGGTATTCCCTCTATAGGTTCTAGCAAGACTCTCTGTAAGGAACACAGGCTTGTTTAACTACAAACAGGACCTGCTGGCCACTGTGCATTATTGTGTGGCATTCAAAAGATGTAGACTCCGGCACACCTTTTCAAGACGCCTGTAATAGGCCAAGATGTTCAGTCCTTAACTTTCCATTGAAATTGCTGTTCAGTGCAAGATTGTTGGACAATTTACAAAATTAAATTGGGTTCCGAGCACCTGCAGTCATTGAGGTCATGGTTTTCCCTATCCAACTCAGAAAGAGCAGTATGAAAAGCTGTGAAATGCAATTTAGTGCTTCACTATACATGATGAATGGAAAACATCACATGCTATTTCTTCTTTAGAAAAACAAAAACGAAAAAACAAAATTTCAGAGTGACAGACATGGTAATGGTACTCCAGCAAAAGTAAAGGCTAGCAACGTTTTTGTGCCAGTTATGAAGAATATTTTCACTACATATTCAGAAAACAAGGCTGATTTTGTCACACTGTGACTATGATGCTGTAATGTGCTCTGGTGCCCCATGAGGCGTGGTTCGCACAAAACAACCTGTAATAAAATAAAATACAATTAATTAATCACAAGACACAGGAGGCACAAGATCCTTACACATTAGCAAACAGAAGACAGCAGAATAGTGCAGATTATCTCGAGTTAAGGCTCGAAAATGGCTTTCAACTTAGTGTTGACATAGAAATCTTAACTGAATGGATTACTTACCTGTAATTTGAATTGCAAATATTTTATGGATCAAAAAACAAAGACACACTATAAACTTTCCAGTTCATACAGGATTACACTAAAAGGATATTTACCTTTCAACCCGACTGAAGTTTACTCTTTAGGAAGTTTGACAAAAAGTATTAACTTGGTAGTCCCTTTTTAGGTCACGCGCCTAGCGTTGCAGTGCGCAGTGCTGCTCGCGCAGCGCGCGACCTCTTGAAAGGGCTTCAGAAAGCTACCCACATGCTCGTGCGTGTGGGTTTGCTTTCCCCGTGTGGCATTGGCTTGCGTGTTCTTTTTTTAAAAAAAAAAACGGCCCGCGATTGGGCAAAGGCGGGACAATGTCCCGCCTTTGAAACGCCCATCCCAACAGTGGCTAGCACGAGCAGCAGCACGCGTTCGCCTTGCTGCCGCACTCCCTCCCCCCCACTCCTCTGTGGTGCGCGCACACCACTAGTTGTTGACAACAGCCGCGATCGCTAAATCGCGGCACCCGCGCTTTACTTTTAACATTAAAAGTAAAGCGCGGGTGCTGTGTTTATACAAAAAGTAAAGAAACAGATTTTTTTTTCCATTCCTTTGCTTTTGGTATAATCGCAGCACCCGCGCTTTACTTTTAACGTTAAAAAGTAAAGCACGGGTGCCGCGATCGCGGCGGTTGGAGATGCTTGTTAAAACTCGGCTCCACCCATGAGGCCATTCCCCCCTCTATGTCCTCTGAGAAGCTGATACAGATTCCTCACATTCTTCGGATGAGGGCTGAGGAGGGCCATTGGGTCTTTTTGTAGTGTCGACCTATCCCCCGCCCCTCTGGATTATGTCCAGGGTGTCTTTACTCTGGGATTTGGTCAGCCCATGGACAAGTGGAAGCATGCAGGCAAAGCCACGCCACTCACGCCCGGATTTCTGACTTCGAAAGGGCTGGTACGTCCCACAATTTGCAGACTTGAAGCTGGTTCTTCACAAGCTAGTAACATGTGACGTTTTGAAACCTGTCCCGTTCACTCTGCGCTTGGCCTCGCATTCTTTGTTGTGTTGTCGCCTCCTAGCACACAGATGGCAGTGTCAGCCTAGTCTGTGCGGGCATCGGTTCAACCTTTTTGCCTGCTTCCTGTGTTCTGGACTTTGAGTTCTTCCTGTGCCAGGAGTCGTGTAGTAGGCAGGGGTAATGGTGGGACATATCAGCTGACCTCAGGATCCAGACATTGGGAGGGAGCCTAAATAGGTTTATACCCTGAGGAATAGATGTGGACCTGATCAGAGCAGGGGAGCGCTAGGCCTTACTTGGCAGCTTACATCTCTCCTGTAATGGAAGAGGGTGCCTGCAGACAGCCTGACCGCAAGAGGGTTGAGCCTGGAACTACAAGGGTGTTGGTGGCTGGACATACACCAACAGTAAGGCTCGCCCCAAGAGCAGAAGTGCTTGGATTTTGAGTAGGCCCAATGTCACAGGAATGGAGGGTTCCATGTACCAACAAGACTCTGCAGACACCTTTAGACAGCAGGTAGAAGTTGACGGGGTGTACAGAGGAACTGGATGGAAGAGGTAGGATGCTGTAAGCAGTTGCAGTGCTTGATCACAGAAAAGGTTTTTGGTTGCTGGAAATGATGTACGTTGGATTACACAACAAGCAGCACCGGCCTTGAGCCCTTTATAGGCGTGTACATACCTTGTGCTGCTCATTGGCGTTAACATTCCAAATCATAATGCCTCGAGTCCCTGTTTTCTTAACTTTGTCAGTCTTATTACTACTTTGGCAGCACACAACTGCATTTAGAGTAAATAGAGGGGTCCAGTATAGGTGAAGCTGCACAGGGAGATTGTTGTTACGTTGCTTCAGAACTGCTGCGTTTCTTCTCCATGGAAAACTGTAATGAGTAATTCTGTTCTTGAGGGGATGACAACCCACACATTGACATTTGAACATCACAACCCTTCCTAAGAGTGCAACAAAAAATGCCATGGATCTATGGGTCAGAAATGGACCTGAACTTCACATCTGAGATGTGCCAAGCTTGATGTTTCACTGTGGAAGGTATCCCTGCCAGTGTACCATCAGTAAATGGCAGCATCCTCTCTTGTCTAAACATAGGGCGTATGATTTGAAAAGACCCTTTATCCCTCTCAGATTAACCTTTTATTTTTTAATCACCACTCCTGGAAGCATTTAAAGGGTTTTGCCATGACCTCCCCTGGTTTCAGAGTTTGTCTTTGGTAAATTTGTATTCGTCAACTTTTCCATGACCTGTTCTGGATATTCTGCATTTAAAAAGTTATGGTCTAGTTAATATTCACTATCGAATGCCTATTTGTGTCTGTTTCCTTTCAATTTAAACTTATGCCAAACACGGAGCACTGGCCTCAGTTACCAAACATCATTTTGCAATCCCTTCCATATACACATGCATCCTGTGACAATCTTGAGCAAAACTGCTGTGGATATGTACCTTTGAAATTTGCTTCTTTAACATTGACATTCTACACTTTGTCTGGTGAATTCTAGGCAGTTGGTTCATGGTGCAGCTTGGGGTGAATTAACTGTTCTTTCTCTCTCAAATGGTCATTTGTGTCTTTCACAATTTGGCTATGACCTGCATATCACCCCAGCCCCTTCTCAATCTCACTGGTGCAGTCTGAGAAGAAAGAAAAAGAAACAGCCGGCCAAAATGTGTTCAATCTACGGGCCAGCGCTTTGTATATGGTGCAGCTACATGTCTTGTTGAGGTAATCCTGTCCTAGCATAACTTTTTGGGCAAAGGCAACCCATTTAAAACAAGCATTTGCAATGCAATAGGTCTCGCATTATTAAAGTTTGAGCTATTTGTGTTGCATTATTTAGCAATGCCAATAGCTCAAACTTTAATAATACGAGACCTATTGCATTGCAAATGCTTATTTAAATCAGACTTGACAGTGCAGCTGTAGTCAGACCTTAGGTGATTAAAAAAAATAATGAATTCAGGAGTCCTACAGAGAGGGACTGCAGCTCTGCCCAGGAGGTTAGTTTATCAGAGTAGCTTGTGATTTGTCAAAAGTCGTGTACTTTCACAGAGTGCACTTACCTTCCAACCAGCTGTGATCATTTTTTCCCCCTGTTGCTTACGCCAAGCTCTTTATCAAGCAAAGCCATTGTGTTTGGCCTCTCGGTCACACACACACGACACTGATGAATGGAGCTAGCCATTTAAGGCCTCGCAAATGCCACTAATTCTGCTAAACAACTACTTCGATTTAAGTATGGAGTTAGTTTTTCCTCTAGTTGCCATGGGTGAAAGTTTATGCCCCATGCAGGAGGGCTTTGTTGGCTATTGTGGCAAGCCAATGACTATGATTATACACTGGTTCTGTTTATTATGAAACACTACAATAAAGGTAGTAGGTCTGATATTTATGGTCTAAAGAATATGCCAAAGCTAATATGTATTTAAGGTTGGATTTTTATTCCTCTGTATTAAAGCCTATAAAGACATTTTGTTACATAAAATGTCAGTCACACTACTGTAATGGGTAATGCCTTGGGTGCTGGCTACCCCTCTGCCAAACTGTGGCAATAGAAGATTTGCACTATTATAATCACTGGTAGGGCCTCAGCTTAGACCTAGTATTTGGCTTTGCTAACTGTAATGTCTACATTTCAATTTTTGCAACTGTATGCCTGACAGTTGCCTTTTTGGAAAACTTGCGCTCAATACAGCAAGCTTGTATTAGTTATAGTGACAAGCAAATGATAAAGGGTATAGGCTGATTGGCTGACTGGTAAAGGTTATGACTGAAGCCACAGGCCTGATCTCAATCGTAACATGCAATGGCAAAGGCAGTAGGTTGACTAACTTACTAGGAAGAGCATTTGTTAGAGGTAATAGGCTTTTAACAGTGTTATCAGGCTGTGTTACGGGCTGAAGACAGGTATTATGTTACATGAAATCTCCCAGATTACCAATGAGGGCACAGTTGTGGTGTTAGTCCTCTCTCTGACAATCTCTGGGGGTAGAGTTTCATTGTGATAATCCTGGTTAGCCCCTTCTGAGACGGGCTGTATACTGCTTGGCTTACTGTAATTTTGTACATTTGTAATTTTATAACTATGCAGGACGGTAGGCCTACGTTGGTTATGGTGCCTAATCAATGGTAAAGGATGACCTTTACGGATTCACTGGAAAAGGTTATGCCCCTTATTGCGAGGAAGCAAACTTTAAAGAGTGGATTATTATTTAACTGTAGTCCAATCTTGAAGGCAGGTATTGTGTTAAATGGAGTCACATTGCCATATTGCCATAATAGGGAAGGGTTTGATGACCTATTCGAACAAACTTCAGGGGATAGATGTGCAATGTGATAATCCTTATTAGGCTCTCACAAGGGATTACGTTACAGGAAACGTTAATAGGTCTCATTTTGAAAGACATGTTAACGGTAATATATCTGTGGGTAATATACACATGATGGGTCTTATACTTTGTGATATTCCAGTCTGAAGGACCTTCATACCCATGTAATGGTTTTCTACAAGTCAAATGGAGAAGAGGAAGAAGCATATGTAGAACTAGCTCTCATGAGACATTTGGCTTACTAAATGTTAAATGGTGAGAGACAATGGGGTTCTGATTTAAAACCCCTTCCACCACACTCTCACACTTTTTGCCTGGCTTTTGATGAAGTTTTGACTGTAGAGTACTGGGTCCCTGCTGTCCAGGTTCCCAGAACCAGTGTTCTTTCCCTAAAACTGTACCCCAATTGGCCTTTCAGGCCCCCTATAAGTCCCTAGTAAATGATACCTGGGTACCTAGGGCATGGGGACTGAAGAGGGTCCCCTAGGGACCCCTCGCCTTGGTCACGCAGACAGTCAATGCAGCATGCATGGCCTGGTGCGGACAAAACAAGAGTCAACATAGCACACCGTGTATGCGCCCTGCCCACTAGCACTGCTAAAGATATAGATAAGTCACCACTCTAACAGGCCTTACCAGCTCTAAGGCAGGGTGAACTATATCAAAGGTGTGGGCATATCTGCCTGAGCAGATATGAACCTACAGTATTAGGAGCTATTCCTTAGTATTTTAAGTTCCAGGGAAGCCATGAAGAATACTTGGCCTGGGAACTACAACTCAAGTTCCACAGCACCATGATTGCTTACCTGAACCCAAGAGTGTTTGGTAACAAACTCCTCCTTGTAATAAATCCACTCTGATGCCAAGGTGAGATTTTTTTAGACCATGTACTCTGATGGCACCTCACAGGTATTCCCTGAAAAAACTACTAACCATCTTTAGGCAGCCAGCCACACACAATATGTTTATGGACCCCTGGGTGGAGAGCCTCTGCTCTCCTGGACCACAAACATTGCACATTCTGAGCAGAGGTATTACTCCTCTTCCCTGAGGAGAGGCCAGTGCTCTAAGGGGAAGCTTCAAGGGCTTGTTACCTTTGTAATGAAAACCCCAACCTCAGCACAATGCAGCAGATGGCAGCCGCCGGTTTACACCCCCACTTTGGGCGGAAAAATTTAGAAAAGCTAGGAGGTGTTCCCACATTTGCCAACTCCACCTCTCAGGTGGAGAAGGTGAAGCAGAGTCGGGGAGCCTCTGGATTAACACTGCAGGTAACACTGTGAAGATCAGGAGAGTTCGGCCAACGCTGGACACTAGGTCAGGATCGCTGAGGAGTCTTCACTGCAAAAGTGAGCCACTTGGACTCGGGCCGTGGGCATCGGGTGCAGAGTGGGCAGGGATTGAGGTTCCAGCTGGACCCAGAGCTCTTGGAGTAATTTTCTTCTGGACAAGTCTTTTTCGAAGGCAGCAGTCCTCCCAGGGTTTCAGAGGTCGCTCGCTGCAAGACAGGCTGCAGGTTCGCAGAAACTGGAGACAGGCCGGTAGGGCTGAAGCCAAGGCAGTAGACTTCAGTCTTCTCTGCAGGGTTGTCTTCCTTCTACTTAGGTCATCGCAGATCTTGTATCCAGGTCTGGTGAATTCACCTTAATACTAGATTATGGGGCGTTTTAGGGGAGTAGCAGGTAGGGCTAATGGGCACCTTACCTGGGGTGACTACACCCTTTATTATGCCACGCATCTGTGGGAGGGCACATAGACCTAGCCCTGATTGGAGGGTTCTACCCATCTTCAAGACGGCAGGGACTGAAAGACTAGCTTCACCTCGCCTTCCCCACCTTAGGTGAGCACACCTATTCTCATTTTTTTCCACCGGTTTTCCCACCTAAGGTGGGATTGTAAACCAGGGACTGCCATCTGCTGCTAGCAGCAGACTCTGTGGGTCGCATTACAGAGGCCGCAGGCCTTTGAAGCCTCCCTCTTCGAGCACTGGCCCATCCTGGAGTAGGAGGTATGACACCTCTGCCCAGGATGTGGATTGTTTCTGATCCCAGAGAGCAGGGGTTCTCTACCAAGGGGGTCCAGAAAAATTTCTGGTGGCGGCTGCCTGAAAACAGCCTGTCAGAGGCCACACCAGGATTGGCAGGTTTCTCAGGGAGCACCTCGGATGTGCCCTCTGGGTACATCGTGCAATAAATCCAAAATTGGCATCAGTGTGGATTTACTGCAAGGAGTAGTTCGGTACCAGACACCCCTTGGTACAGTGAAGCCATCATGGTGCACTGGACTAAAGCTGTCGAGGTACCAGCCCATGTACTCTCTATGGCTTCCCTGGCACTTACAGCATTAGGGAATGGGCCCCAATATTGATGGGGCATATCTGCTCAAGCAGATATGCACTCATCTGGGGTATAGTGCACCCGGCTAGGGGGGTGACTTACCTAGGCCTTCAGGCAGTGGTAGCTGGCACGGCACTAGACTGTCGTTTTCTCTCATAGGGGCATGCAAGCTGCAAGGGCAGTGGCATGGTCCCAGAGAGGGGGGTCCCAAGGGATCCTCTTCAGCTCCCAGGCCCAGGGTACCATTCACTAGGGACTTACAGCGGGTAGAAGTAAAAATTGGGGGGTTGTTTTAGGGAAGAAGCACTGGCGCAGGGTACCTGGTTGGCAGGAACCATGTGCACTACAATTGAACCTACATCAGAACCAGGCAAAAAGTGTGGGCCTAATCACGCAAGAGTCACTTTCTAACAGATGGTCACCTCAACCTAGTAGGTACATCTTCATGTCCTAAATGACACTAGAACCCTGCATAGGAATCACTACTAAATTGTCTACAGGTAGCAATACTTTTTAAATAAAGTGGGATTTGAGTGATATCCATGCAGCCAACCTCACAAGAAGCAGGGTGAAAGCTGAAACGGTAGGTAAGGGAGCAACTGCTAATACTTGATCTAAAGAAACAGCTGTAGCCATTACAGGACACTGTCTCACCCCCATCTCTCCCAGGCGAAGAAGAAGGATGAGGGGACTGCATCAAAAGCAGTAAAAAGGTCTAAAAGTGTGAATAATGTAGGTTCACCAGAATCAAGAAAATGTATCAACCAGGACAAAGTCCTATAATCTAGTCTGAAAACTGCCTGGGCTTGACACAAAATGGTGTGCGATTCAACCTAATTAGACAATTCCATATCGACCCATCTTTCCATGATCTTAGTGGTGAGAGTACAAAGAACTGTGTGAGGAGTACAGGAGTTCCATGTTTCACTCTAGCCTGAAAGTGCCTCCTAAAGACAGTGTTCTTTGGAACTCCAACACACAGATATTTTGACACAGACCAGACCTCTCTGGGTGAGCTAGTATGCCAGGTGTTTAACAACCCTGCCAGGTGCTTCATAATCAGGGAGAAGCACTGATGCTCCAGCCAACTCAGTGTAGTGTCTCTTGACTCTATCCTGCTTATTGCACTATCACTTGCCAGTGGTGGTGTACTTCAGAACCTGCACCAGCCTTCCCTTGGACAGCAGCAGGCCTTCAACAATAGAATGATGCCCCACAGCTTTAAATAATTGACGTGGTGCCTGGTTCCTGCCAGAGACCTTTGATCTTTACCATACCCCTACATCAACCCAACCAAACAGGGATGCATCGGTGAATGCAGTCAGCCAAGGTTGGGGAAGGGAGAGGGCTGCCGTAGCACAGGGTGGGGTCGAGCTGCTATCAAAGCAGATCGCAGGTAGTCTGCTCTGAAACCTGGATGACATCCGACATTTCCTTGGTGCTGGTCTTGGAGTCCACATAAGCCACGTGCACGAGGCAAGCCGGTCAAGAAACTTCTGAGCAGTTTTCACCAAAATCCAGGACCAACGCTGAAACAGTGGGATCATAGCCTGGATGTCCTGCACTCATTGAGCTGAAAGAAAAACTGAACTGCACAGTGTCCAGAAAAGCTCCTAAAAAAAGGAAGATACTGCAAAGGACTCAAATGAGACTTCGGCTCATTGATAGAGAACCTCGAGGATGTCAAGTAGGCCACCATCGGCTGGAGGTGGTCAGCGACAGATGAGCTCACCTTCAACAGCCAGTCAATCGAGGCAGGGAAAAGCAAACTGGTATCACCAACCTTCGAAGATAGTCGGCGACCACTGCCATCACTTTCGGTAACAGAAGGATACTGTCATGGCTGAATGGGAGCACAGTAAGCTAAAAATGCTCCTGACTCATCTGGACCCACTGTAACTATTGTAGGACTGCATGATGGGCACATGAAGGTATGCCTCTTGTAGTTAAAAGGCTACCATCCTGTCTCCCAGATCCAGGGTAGACAGAATTTGGGCCAATGTGATCATTTTAAATGTGTCCTTCCGTAGGACGGCATTCAGAGGGTAAAGATCTACAATAGGATGAAGGCCTCCCACCTTTTACAGCACAAGGAAGTGTCGGGAATACCAAAACAGTCCCCATTTCTGAATCCAGTACCTTGTCTATGGCTAACTCTGAGAAAAGCCTGCACCTTGTGCCGTAAGAGAGATGCTTTTCTGAAAGATGCTCTGATGGGTGAAAAATGTGGCAGGTCAGCAAGGAATGGAAGGACATAGCCCTGCTAAATGATCTAGAGGGTCCCATCTATAAGACGTGACAGTTTGTCACATTTGGAGAAAAGGTTTGATTCGATCTCCCACACAGTCGGCATGCTGCTGAGGGTAAGCTGAAGTGACTTGGTGGCAGATACTGTAGGGGACTGAAAAGGTCCCTGGTGACCAGTGCATTGCCTATCTGATCCCCCATCCACCACCAAGAAAGGGTCCCCAGGAACGAAGAGACAGAGGACTGCAGCAGGGGCATCTGGTATTGCCTGCATGCCAAGTTTCTGGAGTAGCCTGGAGAGGGACAAAATTGAGGTGGGAACTGTCTAGATGTCAAGTGGCCCAAAGAGCACGCCATGCCCTGGCTTTCCTTGAAAGGTTATAGGCCGCAATCAACCTTTTTACTAGAAAGAAAAAGGACCTATCGCAAGGCATATCCATAACGGATGCCTGCAGATCATCAGAAAAACCTTTGAATCTCATCCACAATTGGGGACGGAGCACCATGCTAGGGCAAACTGCTTGCGACAAACAATCGGTGGGGTCATGGCCAGCTCGAACATCATACTGAGTCAAGGATGCCATAAACTCCTACGGGACTGCTGGCAAGATCTAAAGGACTACGTCCCAGAGGGCACGTGCAAATCATCCCACTGGGCAACCTGTATAGACCGACTTTAAAGGTAGGCTGGTGCAAGAAACTATTAGGTTGCCTCGATTTGCTATAACTCCCTATCTGGGTATTGTAAGAAATGAATTGGGATTTACTTGGTTGGTGAAATCCTGGACCACCAGACTACAGAGTAGGGAGTGGAGTAAAAATATCTTGGTGGCCTGGCACAAGTCAGTGACCTCTGGGTAACTGCCTCTTCAATGGCAGCAACAGCGAAGCTTCAACCAGGTTCCTATCAATGTACCAGTGCTTCGTTGAATGGCAGTAAAATCTGCTTGAGAAGATTGGTCTGGACCTACTCAGATGGAAATTGTGTGGTTCCAGAACCTCAGCAGCACATCAAATCACTACTGCAAAGGAAGTACTTTCTTTTGTTGGCAGCCCAGAGAGAGGGGAACCATGCCAGTATCAGGCAACACAAGTATTTACTTACCTGTAACTCCAGTTCTCCAGCGGTGGTATCTTTCATGTACTCATATGATTGAATCATTCCAGGTTGTTAGGATGTGAACCCGCAGTAATCCTAAATAGCCGTAAACATTGATAAAATGGCCATGAGCCTTAACAGAGTCTGTTTAGTAGCACAGTCACCTCAACTGAAGCAAACCCAACTTGCGCAAATGAGGAGCAAGTGCCACCTCTCTCACTCTCCCCCTAGAAGCCCACATTGCTCAGATTTCACAGCACAAGTGTGAGAAATGTATGAAATGAATGAGCCTCTGACAAGGGAAAGTAGATGGCACTGGAGGAGGTAAAAGATTAGACATAGCAGGTAGAGCAGGTACCCGCAGGTGAAGTAGGCATTGGTTTTCCCATAAGGTGCTGAGACAGACATCTTTGAAAGGTGTCCTTCATTTGCAGTAGTTTAATAAAGAATGCTAAGGGGCACCTGTAAGACTTCCGGCTCTCTAATCTAACAAAATGGTGCATAGGAGCATGGATTACCTAGTGAAAAATCCTGCACTAATATGTATACTCTTAGTAAGGTTCATCCTCCATCATTATGTCTGCAAACTCCAGGACGCTGCGTACATCAAACTGATAAGAACTGTAAGCAGTCCATGACGTGAGGTTGCTGATATTTTACTCTAATTTAGACTCTAGTATTTGGGCAGGTAAATTTGCTGTCACCTTAATTAGTGAAAAAGGAGTGGAGGTAAAAACTGTCAGCTGTGTCAACAAAGGTGTCACTGTTGACGTCAACCTCACTGAGGCTGTCAACGGCGGAACGAGTGACCTTCTAGGAGAGTTTGTCAATGGTGTATTAGATGCAGACTGTTCTATGTCAAGATTTGCTTCATGGTCGGCGTAGAGGGAGGAGTTTCCTAGTTTGTCGTCAGCTATAATCTTTTCTTTAACAATGGTTGTTACTCATAGGAATGAGATTTCTGTACTGCTCTTTGCAAGAGTCCCTTGTTATGTTTTTGGAGGTTCTTTTCTTTTTAGGAGGTGGCTGAAAGTGCTTTGTCAAATAAGCACTATTTAGGGAACTCTACATGTCTCTTTTGTGCTGCCTTTGTGGAAGTGCGTGATGGGACACTTTTCAATGAATTATCCCTGCTAGGAGGGTATTTCTGATTACTTTGTTTGTATAGCTCCTGAATCGACCCCCAAAGGGGTATCTCTGCGCTTTGGACAGGCGGCAGAACATGAGGCTGAATTGCAACATCACAGATGGAAAAGAGTGGTTATAAGTGGCTTTCTAAATTGTAGGTGTTCTGAACATGGTCTTAGATTCAGTGTGTTCCAGTATAGGGGACCGAGATGGTAAGGAGCCTTCCCATCCAATCTGTCTTTCTTGACTCGAGGGACTACAAGAAGAGATTTGGATCCCGAGCGGAGGGACCTAAAAGGCAGTAAAGGTGTGAATTTCTCGGAGAAATAGGCGGGGCCAAGGTTAAATAAAGCCTTGTCGATGGTACAAAAGACTTTGAACTTGACCGTATAGGAAACCAGTGCAGCTGGCAAAGAAGGGGGCGGGAGGCAGTCCTGGCAGGGGCACTGAGGATCAATTGTGCTGCAGTGTTCTGGACTACCTGCAGTCTGCTAAGCGAGACCTCATTAGCAGAAATCAACAAGCCATTGCAGTAGTGCAGATGGCTTAATTTAAATGCTTGAGTCAAGGTCTTCCGCGTTGAGTCAGGAAGCAAAGGAAAGACTCAGCATATTAGGCCCATTGTGTGAAAACAGGAACCGGCTGTCTGAGCGGCATGCTCCTTTAAGGTAAGAGCCTGGTCAAGACGAATGCCTAAGTCTTTGACAAGGGATTTTGGATCAGGGGGAACCCAAAGGTCAGCCGGCCACCAATCAGGAGTCCATAATTGGGAGCCTCCCCAAAGAGCAGAATCTCCGTCTTCCCAACATTACATTGGAGGAAATTACTCTTCATCCAGTTACTGATAGCTCTCATACCAGAGGAGAAGGTCACCTGTACTGTTGGAGTGAATTTGTCGAATGGGAAAAGCAGTTGTCTCATCGGCGTAAGAGATGGGAATGAACCCGCACGCCCTAAGGAGGTCAGCAAAGGGAGCAACATAGATATTAAACAAGGTGGGGCTCAAACAGGAGCCCTGGGGTACTCCCTTGGTTAATTCCATAGGCGCCGAGCGGTACGGGCCAAGAATGACGGTCTGAGAACGAGAAGATCGAAAACTCGTCATCCACTGCAGAGCCGAATCTCTAAGTCTAGCCACCTTCAGTCTCCTGAGCAATAACTGGTGTGAAACCGTGTCGAACGCAGCGGATAGGTCCAACAGCACCAGAATCATAGATTGGCCCCAATCTAGGGCCATCCTGATGTTATCTGTGACTGAAAGCAGAGCGGATTCTGTGCTGTATTTGGGCCTGAAGCCTGACAGAGGAGTCTAGGCAACCAGCCTGTTCGACATGGTTGGAGAGGTGTTTATGTGCTTCTCCAAAAGCTTGCTCAGGAAAGGAAGGAGCGAAATGGGGTGGAGATTAGAGAGGTCCGTTAGTGGAGCCCTGTTGTTCTTGCGGATAGGTATGACCTGTGCTGCTTTCCATTCTAACGGAACATGACCCCCTCTCAGTGAGAGACTGAGAAGACCCTGAATGAGAGGAGACAGATGGCAGGCCATAGAGGTGACAACTTTGGCCGGAATGGTATCTAGGGAGGAACCGGAGTTGACCATGCAAAGAAGAGTATCTACGTCTGTCAGTGTCACCGGAGGAAAACTCTTTAGCAACCGAGAGGCTGCCTGTACTGGCAGATAGGATGACAAGAGTCCGCAGGCTGGCTCCCTGACGGACTATTTTTTGGTAGATGAGCTCTATTTTCTGTGAGAAGTAATGGGCGATATCGTTGCAGAGTTTCTGCGTAGGGACCTCTATATTCTCGCAGGCCTTTGGATTAATAAAGGATTGGAGGATACGGTATAACATTTTTGGAGCGTTGCCAGCCTGGGCTAGTTTAGATGCAATGTGGGCTGTACGCGCAGCCTTTATATTTCTGTGGTAGCTAGACAAAGTGGCCAAGAACCGATCTTTATCCTTCTCATTATGTGTACTTGTGAGAAAGTGCCATCTTTCTTGCATGGTATGCCCCCACTTTTTGCTGAATTGCTGAATGTACTTTAAGTGTGCCCTGGGCTCCTGCCAATCAGGTGCCCAGTGCCTATGTTCCTTCCCTAAAAACTGTGCTGAAACCTAAAACCCAAATTGGAAAACCCTGGCCACATGTCAGCCCCTGGTAAATGGTACACTAGGTACCCAGGGCCTTGTGACCAGGGAAGGCCTCCAAGGGCTGCAGCACTTATTGTGCCACCCTTAGAGGCCCTGTACCCTGACACAAACACACTGCCCTTGCAGGCTGAGTGACTGGGTGTAGGACAGAACAGAGTCGAAATGGCACACATCCTTGTGTGCCATGTCCACAACATACAATGCCCTGGCATACATCAGCCACCCCTCTAGCTGGGTGCCCTATGCCAGTGGTGTGGATACAGGAGCATGAGCCCTGTGCCCCTACAGTACCCAGGTCCATTCCTGGGCACTAAGTGCAGTGCTGTCATTTAAGAGTATATGGTGCTGGGAGATCGTCAAACACAAACTCCACAGCACCATGATGGCGCCACTAAAGACTGAGAAGTTTGGGATCAAACTTCTCAGCACATTAAACCCACACTGATGCCAGTGGAGGATTTAATGTACAATGCACGACAGAGGGCATCTTAGAGAGGTCCCTGAACCTAACCTACAATCCACGTCTGGTCTGAGGGGCTGCCTAGGCTAGCCACACAGCAGACATGTTGCTGGACCCCTGAGTAGAGAGCCATCCGCTCTTCAGGGCCTGCAACAATGCACATCCTGGGAGAGGTGCTAGGTCTCCTCCCCCAAGATGGGCAGGAGAAGCTTGTGAGCTTCTCCAGGCCACTTGCTGTACTCAGCAACTGGCCCCTACCGGTTCTAAACTCTCACTGACGGGAAGACTGGCCGGAAACCCCAAGGAAGGACAGGGAGTGTGTCAGCCTCTGCCAACCCCACCCCTCAGGTGGGGGAGGCGAGGTGAAGCACATCTCCGGGCTCTCGCCATCTTGAAGATGGGGAGCCCTGCCCAATCAGGACCAGGCCACTTCCCCCCCTCCCACAGGAGAGTGGCAGGATAGGGGGTGTACTCACCCCAGGGCAGGGACCCATTGGTCCCTGCCCTTTACCTACCTGTAACGCCCCCTGAACCTTCCTTCCTTAGATTCCGAAACAGCAAAGAAGAACAAGAAGAAAGAAGACCTGCCGTGCAGCTGCTAACAGGAGGAAGACACCAACTGCTTTGGCCCCAGCCCTACCGGCCTGTCGACCCTTGAACCTGCTCCTGCTATATCCCAGTATCTCCCGTGGCCAGCTACCTCACAAACCCCGGAGGACCTGGCTACATTGTGACTCAGAGCATCTGGGACTCCCACGAGCAGTGGCACTGCTCAAAGCAAGTAACTGACCCCTTGCATCAGCCAGGAACCGCGAACCCTGCACAATCTGCACCCGCCAAGCCTGGCCTGTGCTGGAGTGGACAAAGACCCCGAGGACATCCCCTCGGCGACTGTGACACCCGAATCCGGCACCCAAGGACCCACCTCGATGCTCCGGACGACGCCTGCAGCCTCAGAACCAGGGACCCCCCCCCCCAACCACGATCAACAGAGGGTAAGACACCAAAAGGCACCCCTGCACCCAGCGCCCTGCGGCCCCCTGTGCCCTACTCCTGGGTACCTACCTATCCTCCAACTACCCAACTTACCTCTCGAAGTGGTGGTCGCACCTAAAGAATCATCATCCGAGCTTGCGCCTTTGTTCGTCCTTGAGCTTCACCATTGCAATACATTGAGTGCCCGAAGGCTCAAAAGCACCCTGCACCCAGCCGCCCGCGTGCCCCTGGCTGTGCAACCTCTGCTCCTATCTACTTCCCCTGAGCAAGTGACCAGGAGCCCAGCTCCCACAGTCGCGTGGTCTGCTAGTCAGCAGCCACCAACCACAGGCCCCCTGCCTCCCATAGGATAACATTGGGCCTACCGCACTCTGCACCCGGCTGCCCCTGTGCCGCTGAGGGTGTAACAACTGTACTTACCTGACCCTGGGAGACCCCTGAGTCTATGCCATGAACCTTAACTCTGCCAGTCGAGTACTTACCCAAAAGCCGATAACTCACTTTTCTTCCATAGGAAAACATTAGCTGGTTTCACTTTCTAAACTTTAAAATATTCACCTAAAATCAACCGAGTAACGAAAACGAAATACTCACCTGCTGTTAGGAGAGATCCCAGTGCTGGATCTTGGTGCCCAGCAAGAAAAGGGGAGTGATCCTAAATAAGGAGGCGAGAGGCTGGAATCACATACAAAAATAATCAAACAAGAAATACCTCTCCCACCATAGATTGACCATCACTTTTTTGTGCCTTCAGAAGTCATATTTATTAACTCTTGGCTTGAATTACTTTGGTGATCTTGGTGGCCAGCGCTGACCCTGAAAAGTAATTACAAACCATACTTACTGATTTTCTTCCATAGGAAACCACTGACTGTTTTTCTGTGAAATTTCTTCTAAGTGTCGATTTTTGCAATCTACAAATATTCTTTAAAAATCGTACCAACTGTGAAACCGTAATTACTTACCTGTTTTAGATAGATGTCCCAGTACTGAGCCTAGAAGCCCAGCACTGGATTACAAAAGTAACGAGAACATACTATACCGGTAACTTGAACTTTCTCCTATAGGAAACCATTGACTGTTTTTCTGTGAAACTTCTTCCAAGTGTCGATTTTGCCAACTTACAAATATTCGTTAAAATCGCCTGTACAACCTAAATGCATTCTATCAACTGCTTACAGGTGGTATACTAGTGCTGGATCCAAGATCCAACACTGAACCCGAAAAAGTAACCATAACCCCACTTACCTGCTAAGTGAATTTCCTCCCATAGGATAACATTGGTAATTTGTCAACTTTTAAAATACCAAAATATTGCTTAAAAATCACAACAGTAACTAAAACGTATTTACTCACTTGTTTCCAAGAACTGTCCCAGGACTGAATCTAGGATCCAGTCCTGGAGTTAGAAAAGTAATCCTGAAAGTAATCAATTGCATTTAACTTAAAATTCCCATTGAGCTCAATTTATTATTGTGTTTGAAATTGTGTTGCCTATTGCAACAAACTGCAACTATGGCATTCAAAAGTCAATTGCCTATTGCAAAGTATTTAACTAAAGCATCTCATTCTGAGAAAGTATATTTGATACCCATTGTTGGTTCTAAAATAAAAACAACCATATATTTTTTATATACAAACCATTGGCCTAGAGTTCAGTTCTGGAGTGTGAGACCATTTGCTGACTGAGTGTGTACAACAAATGCTTTACACTGTCCTCTGATACTGCCTTACTGCTTGACCAAGCTACCACTTTAGAGAGTAAGGTTATATCCAACTTTAGCCTCTGCCAAACCTCTGGGGACTGTGGACTCTATACACACTGGCTCTGTATATACTGTTCCCAAATAGGTACACTTTCCTACAGTACTGCGCCAACGTCTTTCCTGTTTTCTACAGAGTGGTTTCTGAGCACGAAGCTGGGGAGAAAACCAGGCAGTCTGAGGACGTTTAGAGAGGTTGAAGAGTGATTTCAATAGTGCTAGTTGGTCAATAGCGCCGGAGACCGCAGCATTGTATTTGGTGAGAGCATCCTCTACATTGTCCGGTATGGTGTTCCAAGGCGCTGAAAAGTAGGCTTGAAAGCACTCCGGGGTGACTTTCTTCCACTGTCTACGGGTGTGATAGGTGACTGGGTTAGGACCCCTCATCTCCCTTGGGCCTTGAATGGCGAATTCAATAGACGCATGGTCTGACCAGATTAGTTGCTGCGGAGGCGCACAGAGAACACTAGGAGAGTTGGAGAACATAATTTCCAATGTGTGGCCTGCTACATGGGTAGGATCTTTATTGAGTTTAGATAGGCCCAGGAGGGCAAGATCTGAAAGAGTGTTAGTGCGTCAACATTAGAAGTGCATTCACTATGAATATTGAAATCACCCAGCAGCAGAAAATTGCTAGTCGAGATCACATGGGGAGCTATTAATTAGGTAAGTAACAGTGAGAATTCAGCTACAGGGCCTGGAGGTTGGTAGACTAAGGCCCCCTTCCAGCTTAGTTGAGAGGAGAAGTCTATTCGAAATACCATGATGGCATTGCAAAATTGTTCTAGTGCGGTAACTTTAACACTGTCTCTATGTACAATAGCGATTCCACCCCCTACTTTTAGTTGTCTATCCATCCAGATAAGCCATTAGTCTTCAGACAGGGCTAGGGGGATGGATGGGACTGAGTGAGGCTTAAGCCATGTTTCGGTAAAAAACCCAAGCTCAGGCTGTCCCAAACCTCAGTAGCGTGCTAAGGCAGGGATCTAATATTGCATAACAGACTTTTTCACTTCCACTGAGGAACATTGAGGGGTTTACCTGTATCAAATCTGGTGGAGGTGGCAAAATTTGGACCAGGGGAGCGAGTATTAATGGAGACACGGCTGGGTTCTACATGGATCAAGTCCATTTCGACAGGGGTACTTTAGAACAGACAGACTCGACATGTGAAAATGCCTTCTGGGTTTGGCCAGGTCTCAAGGGGGTATGAGGACTGTCCTAATCTCCAACAGCTCCTTACCAGAGTATGACAGACGCGGAGTAGTGTCCTGTTTGGGAGTGAAAGGACCAGGGTCCCCGGCTCCTGGCGACGTCAGGGCACGGATGGGCATGCCTTTGGCGCGCAGCCGGCACGGCAGAAAGAACATCCGGTTAAGTAGAGGGGGCTGGAGCACTAGAGCGCCAACCTCCCTCGTAACCGGAAGTAGACCCTGGTCCAGACTCCCTCCACAACAATCGAGCTAGTCTCGTGGTGGACAGGGGAGAATGCCACAGAACAGTGCCAGTATAAGGCCAACCTCCTGTCCTCTGTCCTTTAGAGTTTTAGAAGGAAATGCCATACAAATTTCACAGTGTGAAGCCTGTGAGCAGAATACATGGATCATGTAGATCACCAGTATAAATCTTTTTCTATCCACAGAAAGAACAGGACTTGAATGAAAAACATTTTCTGTCATGGTGACAGATGATGACAGAGAAAAGGATCTTCTGGCCCAGAATAAATCAATTTTACCCAAAAAGCAACTCGCCGTACTCTGGAATCTAAAGGTAGGGCTAGTTCAGTCCCAGGGTAAACAAGAAAAAGTAAAAGAATAAGGTCACTGAGAGGTTAAAACAGAGCTCTGTCTAGGGGCTTCCCCTGACGCGATGTGTGGTAGAAATTTGAGCAATGAAAGCATCTAGGGGGAGTAGGAGAGCTGGCACTTTCACCGTACTGGTGGAAGTTAGAGTTGCGTCAAATGAATATGCTATGTATGTAACGCTGGTTTCTCCTATTTAGGATTAACAGAATGGATTAATAGCCTAACAAAGGGGCATGAATCACTCATGTGAACAAATAAAAAAAGATGCAATACTGGAGAAGTATTAAACCCACTGGCGTTCTGCAAGTGGTCCTACCAGGCTTCTCCAACTACCTGTGAGTAGCTCTCCTGTGTGCTGCTCAGCCTACTAAATTAGACGTTTTTATTTGGCTAAATTAATAAATGCATACCAAAATTGAAAAGCATAAATTTTTCAGAACTTATAAACTGGTGTTTGGAAAGAAGCTTTTACTTGGCTGAACATATTTATGACAAAATCTCCCCACAATGCCTCCCTGAGAAGTCTCCGATTGTCCACCCTCAACAGCATATAGGGAATACCTGGACTTGTTTTTAGAGCCGTGGTAGGACAGACCTCAGGAGACCAGAGGGAAACTACCCCTACCAGTACTGTGACCAAATAGCCCATGCCTACCTTGCAGCCCTCGAAAGGGGCGACAGAACACCTGCTCAGTAGAAAAGAACAAGGGGCCAGGACCACTGTCTACTAGTGTACAGTATATTGTGCCTCAATGATGTAAGCACAATTAGGTTAACGTGTTAGAATTTACCACAAAACAAATATATATTTGAGGTACAAGTAGGCCTCAATCAGTCCTCATCTGCAACACATTTCCCATCTTTATAGGAAGACCAAAGCAGAAACTGCTTTATTCAGGTGAATTTAGACCACAGGAACGCAACTGTAAAACAAAGCGGGTGTGTGCGTAAATTGCAGTTTCATACTAGCTTACCTCTACAGAGCGGATAACTTTCGAGAGCTCCTTTACAAGATGTCCAGGCCGAATGCAGTCTGGAATTTCAAAGGCATGCTCAGATACAGACTGTAGGCAACGAAAAACATAAGTGTTAGTAAAGCATGAGAGACCAGCCTTTTCATACTAATGAACATAGTGCTGCAGAGTCTTAAATCTGACAAGCAGCCCTCAACAGGCAAGTTCCGGCTTGGAAACTAAAGCCAGCATCATGCAGCTGCCAACACTTTAAGAGGTGCCAGGAAACAAAATGTTTAAACTCTTGGACAGGTGATATCACTGCTGGCAAACCAACTCCGGGGTAAGCAGTAGTGACCTCACCACCAGTGAGCTACCTGTTGAGCCCCGGAGTTCTGAGTATGGTGGCTCATTTATTCAGGTTTAAAAAGGATGTTGCAGAGCTGCTGGGACCACAGGAAGAGTGAACGTTTCGCAGACCAGCACATTTAAGACTGGTGACTTCACTTGACAGTTCTCCCATTCCATCAAACTGATGCCCTTAAAATAACCCCTGCCCTTGTGCAGCCTTTTGCTACAAGTGGGCAATATATGCACCATTCACATGTTTACGCAACAATTACCAAATCTGATTGTCACTCACCTGAGGCTGCTGGTTATCGCTGGTAATGTTTTCATGGACACACACCTGTAAGTCACACAATTCCTGGCACTTGCATGTGAGCGGCGAGTTAGAACTGCAAGATATCTGAACTTAGAAATGATGAGGCTCCTGCCTAAGTATGTCACTGTGATATGTTGCAAATGTTTTTCAACCAAATCTAAAAAGCCTCCTTCCTCCTAATTATGTTGATCCCTTACTGCACTGAGCTATTTGTGATGGTCTGGAGGAGTCACTATTTTTGCTACAACTTTTGAGAGAGTGAAATAGAAAAATTGGAGTACACTATGAAAATTAATTTCCTTTAGAAACAACTTCGAGAACTTTAGCCCAAAGAGACAAATCCTTTCAGGAGTGGTACCTATGCCTGAGAGCATGCAGAAAATTCTGATAGCAGTAGAACCATTACAGGAAGCAGAGTCATGTTCTCTAGATGCAAAAGGTCAGCAGACAAATGGTTTAGTGTCATTCTGCAAAGACACTGCTCTCAAAAGCTTTTGGAGAGAAAAAACAATCTTTGGTCAAAGCCAGGTGAATAACGACATACTGTTTTCTTATGATTAACAGCAAGTTGTGCTTCAGGAGTACAAGTGTAGTATAACCCTGTTTAGCCACCGATGGAACCAAACGATGAAACAATAGACCAGTGAAGCCACATTTTTTTAAATAGAAATTCATCTACAGTTGCTAGAGGGGGCACCTATTTTTTTTTATCATCAGAGAACTACAGTAATTTCTTGGTTTAAGAAAAAAAGCGACCAGTGGCCACATGGAATCAGCGGCCAAAAACACCCCATATTTACCAAGTCTTCACCAGTTCTCAATGCGCAAGTGCCCTAACCAGTACAAAAGCCCCATGGGACAGAGACAGTTAAGTCTCACATCCCAAGCTGAACCCTATCCACATTTCAGGGTTGCACTGTCAAACTAGCCTGGAAAGGCAGGGAGAAGGTAATGTGAAGGGACGAGGCATGTTCAGCAGACAAGCCATTCCTGTTCTTGCAGAGGGCTGCATGAAGTGACTCACTCAATAGCCATCACCAGGTCTGTAACACAAAACACCCGCCCATGGGAGACAACAGGCTGTATTCAACTAAAGAAATTAAGTCATTACTTGTCAACCTAATAAAGCCACATAATATTAACTAGATACATTATATAACCAACATTTTCTCTACATGTCCAGTACTTCCCTATCACCTTTAACTTGGACGGGTTGACTTTCAATTCCAATTCCAGCCAATTTGAGGAAACAAAACTGACAAAGTGGGAATAGGCAACCAGCAAAACTCAATGAAGGAAATATGTAGTCATACAGTCAGTGCTTGCTTTTACACTCTGAGCCTCTTGAGGAAAGCCCTTCCTTTCCTCCCGGATTCTTTTCGCAAGACGCTTGTCCAAGCTCTTGTGTTGAATAAAATGGACTACTGCAATGCTCTTTTGGTCGCAACTAATGAATCTGCCCTCAGTCGCTTGCAGGTGGTGCAAAACACCGCTGCACGACTGGTTACCAACGCTCCGTTCAGATCAGCCTCTCTTCCGCTGCTCCTTCGCTTGCATTGGTTGCCGGTGAGGAAACGTGTCTTGTTTAAGCTCTGTTGCTTGACACATAAAGCTTTGTGGGGCCCCGGACCGATATATCTTGCTGAAAGGCTCCACCGATATACCCCTAACCGTGAACTGAGATCATGCTCCAAATCTCTGCTACTTATTCCCAGGATAAAGAAAGCACGGATGGGAGGTAGATCTTTTTCCTATCAAGCCCCGCTGGTTTGGAATCAGCTCCCCCTCGTGCTCAGACAATGCTCTAACTACCTCAGGTTTAGGAAGATTCTGAAAACCACCATGTTTACGGAGTGACATCTCTTTTATATTCTCGCACAGTTCTGCCAGCGCTGAGAGACCCCTACGGGGGTGATTCACGCGCTCTACAAACTATTTAACATAACATAACATGTAAGGCTTATGTCCCAGGAAAGCCAGAGACCTGCTTAACAAGTTGTGCACACTTGCAGGACGACGCGTAACAGCCATTTCCTTACAGCTCTGACACTAGAAAGTTTAATGCCCACAAAGAACAAAGCAGCAGCCACACAGCACATGACTAACTGCCCATACATACACAAAAAACTCACCCCTTTTAAACATCAGACAGGAATACTTACAAAAGGACTGGCCAGTCACCCCATCCCCAAGTACACCTCAAGGGACTAGCAACTGAAAACAATGATAGGAAACACAAAATAGCCCGTAAGAAGTGTCCCTCATCCCACCTGAAAAAACAAACACAAATTAAAACACAAATGGTGACACCCACCCACAATGCTTGAGATGAGAGGCTCTAGACAAAGCTCACAAGTTAAAAACCATCCTTCGAAATCAGGGAAGAATGGTCTAACACAATGAACAGCTTTGCAATGATTAACAGCTCTCAAAACTGGCATCAGTCTACAGGGTGAAGACTTGTTCTGATGCATTACTTTAATTATGCATCTGATTCAGTATGCCACCTATAAATATCCAGGTATTCCTTCCAAGGAAAGACACATTTTGCCCATTTTCTAAGAGGGATAGAATGGCTGTCTTGTCAATTGCACATACATACCGATCGCCAATCAAGAACTCTTGACAATACAAGTCTGAGCAACATAACCAATAAGATGAGAAAACAAACCTGTCCCGGCGGAAACACTGGAACACAAAGCAAAGGGTAACGAACGCTCATGAAAAGGCACTCCAAGAAAACAAAACTGACAGATTATTACAAGATTCTGCATAACATAAGATGGAAAAGGGAGGGAATGACATTGAGAAAGAATGTAGATGAGTGAATTGTGAAAGCATCTATGGCAAGGATGATATATAGTGATACATGAACAAATGAACACAAGGAGGATATTAGGCTCTGCATAAAAATGATTGGTGACGGCAGAGTGTGACATGCTGTATACATTTTTTTTTTAAAAAGAAGGTGAATTTAGACAGAGAATGATGACAGCAGACTTGAAGATACCGCCTACGGTAACTTTGAAGACTGCGGGAAGACACTACAAGTAAAATACAGGAGGACTGCATCACGGAGACATGGCACAAGAGAACTAGGCAGACTGTAGTCAAGGACACTGCACAAGGAATCACAACAGAAGGGTTGGCGACGGTTCCTACATAGAAAAGTTAAAAGCCACCTTCAAATCCATGAAGGTGTTCCAACTTCCCCAGACAAGCCACAAATTAGAAGATTCAGAGACAGTGGTCAGGTGAAAAAGGCATGAACCTGTAGAGCATTCTATCCATCCGACGGCTTTCCGAATGAGGCTGCCTTCAAAATACACTAAACAGATCTCTAGCTATGTAGGCAATTCATGTTTTCTAAGCTAGTTAAATGTGATGCAATGTTTGCTCTAGCTCTCAGAAGTTACTTTCTACAGCATGTGGACCTCCATAAACACATCAATTAATGAAACTATGGCTGTGGAAAGCAGTGTGTAAGGCAGTGTTAAAGAAAAAGAGAACAAACAGTAAATGAGGCACTGTCAAACAGACGAAAACACTGCCTGCAAAAAGATAATTACAGCCAGCAAGTCACTGTATATGGAAGCAGAGGGTGTAGCCTAAACAGTAAGACACTGCAAAAGAAAGAATGAACATTGCACCAGTGAGAAACCGCACATGAAAGAAGAGGATTAAGGATGAATAAGAACACTAAAGGAGACTATGAGGAATGCAAAGAATGAAACTAGATAAGAAATCCGTGAATGATGACTGCATGGGATGAAACACTGCAGGGGAGGATGAAGCATGCAGCCAGTTAGACACTGATGAAGGTGAGTATTGCAGCCAGTGAGACTAAACAAGAAAGCAGAGGATGAGGATTGCAGAAAATTAGACACTACAAAACAAAGAGGCAGGGGCTGCCACCAATGGGAAACTACTAAAGAAAGGTAGGACTGAGAATGAAGGTTGTAGACTGAGATGTTACATACAAGACAACGCTGGTGAGATCTTGAACTAGAGGCTGCAGTGAGGATGAAGAAGAAAAGTGATGCAAGTTTAGAGACTTATAAACACACGAAAGGTGAAATATTCCAAAAAAAGATGAGGATGTGAACTGCAGTCAGTGAGACTGCACAAAAAAAGCAGCGGATGAGGACGACAGCCAGTGAGATACTATACAAAAGAGCAGATGATGAAGATAGCAGCCAATGAGAGACTACACAAAAAAGCAGCTATGACGACAGGCGCAAATAAGGCACTATACAAGAGAGCAGATGACTAGAGTTGCAGCCAGTGAAGCACTGATAAAGAGAAGACCGCAGCCAACGCGAGACTAAATAAGAAGCCAAATGATTAGGACTGAAGAAAATGAGACATAACTCAAGAAAGGAGTGGAGGAGGACAACAGCCAATAAGACATTACTAAAGAAAGGTTAGACAAAGGATGATGCTTGCAGATAGTGACGCCACAAGCAAAAGGAAAATCAGGTTTGCAGGTAGTGGGATGGTACATCAAGTAGCGGAGCTAAAAGACTGCAGCCAAAGAAAGTGGACCAGAGTTACGAACAGGGAAGCACTGCACATTAAAGCCATTTATGAGGATTGCGTTATGCACAATAGAGAAATAAAGACAGTGATGCTGAACTGTTGGGGCATAGAGCGCAGCTGTGTTCGTAGGATAGAGACTTCAGTTCAAGATACAATCTGGTTTCTAAAATTGAAGTGTGCCACAGCTGTTCAAGGAATTGTGTGACCCACACATGTGTCAACAAGAAAAACATTTCACTTACCTTTGCAGTAATCACAAGATTAAGCTGTCACCTTCCCCAAGCTAATAGGAAAGTGTACAGACAAAAGAGAAAGTGTTTCTATTTGTACAGACTCAACATAGCACATATGCAAATACGTTCAACATAAGTGATTTTTTGAGAACTGCTTGACCACGTGTAGTTTAACAATAAATTCTAGCAGACTGGCTGAGTCCATAATAAAATGAACTCTCGCCTGTATGGTAAGAATTATTTTTAAAAAAACATATTGCCATTAACAAACTTGGCACTGGTTTCCTCCTCCTCCAAGATATATGTATCGCTCTGATAGCTTTGTGTTTCTTTTCTATGACCAGATGGGTACAGATTCGTCAATTCTCTGGAGTGCAGTTCCGAAAAGGTCCAAATTATTTATTTTGATGAGTGGACCCTTTGGAGGTCAGAAGCAGCATTAATGTTTAGGAGTAAGAGCCCTTACCCACCAAGTGGTGTCATGCTTCATCACTGCGCTCATGCTCCTTGTCGGGCTGGCACTACACTGCCCAACAAGCCTTTCAAGGGGGCTCTTTCGCAGAGGTCTTTTTTTTCAAAATCAGTCAAAAAATCCAAATTCATAGACTTGTATGTGAGAAGTAGAGTGGCCGAAAAAAATAGGTGAAAGAATTAAAATTAAGTAAAGATACACCCCTACCTATCCCATCTTATCATAGACGGTCTTTGTTAATAGTCAAAACAATGGTGATCTTAGGTAAATCATGTTCCTTAGGATCTAGTCTGGGTCAACATGTTTCTGCCTATTGCAGTCCTTACGTTGATCAGTGGCAATTCATCAGAACCAATGAATGAGTGCCTAATCTACCCAAGTCTGAAGATACTCAAAAATGTCCCTAAGGTAAACCTTCACTTGGTGTCACACAGATTGGGAGTCTAAAAATGACCCTACTCTTGGGAATACATATAGACATGTCCGCCTCCTGTGGCAGTTGATGAGCTAGATATTGAACTCCAAATGTGAGAGTTTGAAGCACACCAGCCCTCGCCACTGTCTGCACACCTGCTTCCTCTCATCTCCCAACAAAAGGGATGATATGCCTGAATCTATCATATGTAGCAACGTTTCCCTTCCAATAAATCATTGCTGTATGGGCGCTTGAGCCAGGAGCGCTCAACAGCAAGCAGAAGAGCTACAAACACTGTTTATATAGTGCATGCTGCAGCTTTAATTTCCTTGAGTAAACAAAAACACACAAACCTCTTAAGACAGGAAACAGTCATGTGTGGACCATTTTCTCAGCAAAGAACTAATAGACAGCAGACATCAGGGTTTACTATATGTAATTATTAAGGTTTAGATGGACTGCCTCGCGGTACAATGCTTTTTTTTAATATTCAGGGCCGGCTAATGCAGAGAGGTCACAGACAGTAACTGTGCACTACCACAGGAAGGCCGAAGCCAAAAATGGGTTTGTTCTTCACTCAATGCATCAATTTGCCATTTCTCTCTAGGATACATTCACATGCAATCTGCTCTGAACCAACATCAGGGAACCTCCTTGGCACATGAAACACTCTGCATATTGATCAAATATGGTTTTGCCACTTGCCATTCATACCATGCAATGGGTGCAATTAATTGCTACGTTTTTGTTTTTCTAACACTAATATTTTCAAATTACATTGTTTTCTCTACGTGAAGGGTGGGGGTATGATTGGGAGGTGGAGAGGTGTGTTTGCTTTGATATCGGCTTAGTTATTTGAAATGCTGATTACACAAAACTTTAATTAATTCACAATAAATGCATGTTGGAAAAAGTTATGTTAACAAAACAAGCCTTCTCTAAGTGTGGGCATCGAGGATTCAACCTGCATATATAAAGGCACCTTTTCAAAATTCAGTTTTTCAGGTTTACTCTTAAGAGTATTTGGGAATACTGTAAATAGTTGATTTCTACTGATAGTTGAAAACCCTTAAAGAAATTCCACAACGGTAGTCGTAAAAGGAAGAAGTTTGCTTTAAGTCAAAGTAAAACAAATTATAAATGTACGAGTGTGAAGAACAGAAAATGATGCACCTTAACTAACCTAATAGTATCTGTTTTTGAGATGTACCGAGACTAATAATGCAGGGAAGGTGAAAAATAGGTTTGTATTTAGAGTTTATTATACATTAAAAGTGGCAACAGTAACGCCTGGAGACAGAGAACTCATGTATTGGTGTCTATTAAAGAGTCCATTTCCACAAAAGGGAGGGAAGCGTTTCTTTATAAAGGTACATATAGCTAGAAATAGAACATGCAGGATTTCGTAAATGCATCAGTTTTGTTTGGGCATGTGAAAATAATTTTACGGGAAAGGAAAAAGAATAAAAAATATTTTTAAAGAAAATAGAGATGGAATCTTTTTTCAGTCAATGATATAATTTAAATTGAAGACTTTCGAAATGATTAAGCATAAAATGATTAAAAGAAGTTGCCACAATTGAGAGGGCCAATCAAAGACTATTTTACTCCAACTTACAGGAGAAGTGTCATAAGAAATCCATGGCCTTTTCAATATTTAAAAGGCTGCAGGGTTTCATGGTATTTAAAGAAACCCTTACAGGTTTGTCCTGGATGTTTCCATCAAGTTGTATGTTAAATAACAATTTTACTTACTTCTTTCTTCATCCAAGATTTCAGCGCAGTAACCAATGCTTTGACGCCCTGGGCCAAATAGTTTGGTGGATGGAATCCATCTTCTCTGAGCTCTGACGAAAAGAAATCGACAAAGACCAATATATTGTAGTTAAAAAAAAAATCTTAAGAATTGGAACCATTGAAGTAGCGACAAATGCGTAAACTATGTTGGTTAAAAACAAGGTATCGCACGCACAAGTGCACTTTTTGTGGGTAAACTACAGGCAGACGTCCCAGTACCCACTTTCTGTTGAATGACCTCATTATTACTTAAAGTTTGCAAAACTGCATTCTAGCTGCCACTTTAAAATCGGTCTCTGACTGTGTCCAACTTTAAAAACCTCTTCATGAAAGTATCCCCAGAATTCTACTAAAAGAAAAATAACTTGTGTACACATCAGGTACTTTTTTAAAGTACATTTGTCTGAGGCCTCCATGGGATATGCACAACAGGCAAAGTAAAGGCAAAAAATGATACCTCAATCCATTTAAAAGTTTAGACGGCCCTTATTGCGTCTATCCAAATGGTTTGTTTAGGGCATGTCTTACTCTCCTGAACTATGATTTCAATGCACAACTCAATTCAACTCCCTCAAACTCTTTCGTGCCAGAGACCACGTGCTGAACCAAGACCACAGCCCTGCAAGTCTTGCTGATTGAAGGCTTACCGCCTGAATGTAACCATGAAACCATGCGGCGGGTATTACCTAGGGGCCGATTGGTATCCCAAAATAATAGTCAATGTGTATTAAGGTGCAAATACATGCAATGTATGGGGTGGGCATCGTTTCCTACAGTCTTAAAAAGAATAACGAATTGATGTGAAAAGTAGTAAGACACGTGTCCCCAGAGAGAGCTTAACACAACCATCAAAAGAAGCATTTATTGTCACAGCCTTAAAGTCCTGTCATAATACAATATCATTCACTATTATTGTAATAAAAAAAATGGAGTAAAATCGAGCTGGAATTTGAACCTATCTGGTAGCCGAAGTAAAACATGCTTTTAAAAGTATGTTGTGTGGGAGCTTACGTGTGACAAAGTTAATTTACCAGTTACTGACTTTTTTGCAGTCTTTATTCCTCCTACACCTGGATGTTTAGAAGGATGACAAGGAGTTAACTGCTTAGAGTGGAACCGGTTCCTGAAGAGTATAAACTCTCCTCCCCGATAGGCATTTGCGGTGTAGTTTTACAAGTATTCCACACAGTACCAGTAGGTGGCAGAGCAGGCTTAGCATTCAAGTACTGAAGAGATGCTGCAAAATTAGTGTTCACAGGTTTGAAGGCACTTTTCGATTTGGTCCAGATTTTTTTTATTAAATTCTCTTAAGACTCATTGTACCCCCTTAAGGATTAAAATGACAGGGACATATACAAGGCGACACCCACACACCCACCCACACCCACACACCCCGACACCCACACACCCACCCACACCCACACACCCCGACACCCACACACCCACCCACACCCACACACCCCGACACCCACACACCCACCCACACCCACACACCCCGACACCCACACACCCCGACACCCACACACCCCGACACCCACACACCCACCCACACACCCCGACACCCACACACCCACCCACACACCCCGACACCCACACACCCCGACACCCACACACACCCACACACCCCGACACCCACACACACCCACACACCCCGACACCCACACACCCACACACACACCCCCACACACACCCCCACACACACCCCGACACCCACACACCCCCACACACACACCCACACACACACCCACACACCCCCACACCCACACCCCCACACAGACACCCCCACACAGACACCCCCACACCCACACCCCCACACCCACACCCCCACACAGACACCCCCACACAGACACCCCCACACAGACACCCCCACACAGACACCCCCACCCACCCCCACACCCACACCCACACCCCCACACCCCCACCCCCACACCCCCCCACACCCACACACCCACACACCCACACAGACACACCCACACACACCGACACCCACACACCCCCACAGACACACCCACACACACCGACACCCACACACCGACACCCACACACACACACCGACCGACACCCACACACCCACACACACACACCGACCGACACCCACACACCCACACACCCACACACACCCCGACACCCACACACCCCCACAGACACACCCACACACACCCCGACACCCACACACCCCCACAGACACACCCACACACACACCCCGACACCCCCACAGACACACCCACACACACACCCCGACACCCACACACACCCACAGACACACCCCGACACCCACACACACACCCCGACACCCACACCCCGACACCCACACACACACCCCGACACCCACACACACACACCCACACACACACCCCGACACCCACACACCGACACCCACACACACACACCGACACCCACACACCGACACCCACACACACACACCGACACCCACACACACCCACACCCACACCCACCCCGACACCCACACCCACACACCCACCGACACCCACACAGACACACCCACACACACCCACACACACCCCGACACCCACACACCCACCCACACACCCCGACACACCCACCCACACACCCCGACACCCACACCCACACACCCACCCACCCACCCACCCACCCACACCCCGACACCCACCCACCCACACACACCCCGACACCCACACACCCACACAGACACACCCACACACACACACCCACACACACCCACACACCCACACACCCCCACAGACACACCCACACACACACCCCGACACCCACACACCCCCACAGACACACCCACACACACACCCCGACACCCACACACCCCCACACACCCCGACACCCACACACCCCCACAGACACACCCACACACACACCCCGACACCCACACACCCCCACAGACACACCCACACACACACCCCGACACCCACACCCCGACACCCACACCCCGACACCCACACCCCGACACCCACACACAGACACACACACCCCGACACCCACACAGACACACCCACACACACACACCCAAACACCCACACACACACCCCGACACCCACACCCCGACACCCACACACACACCCCGACACACACACCCCGACACCCACACACACACCCCGACACCCACACACACACCCCGACACCCACACACCCACACACACACCCCGACACCCACACCCCGACACCCACACACACACACACACACCCCGACACCCACACACACACCCCGACACCCACACACACACCCCGACACCCACACACACACCCCGACACCCACACACCCCGACACCCACACACCCCGACACCCACACACCCCGACACCCACACACCCCGACACCCACACACCCCGACACCCACACACCCCGACACCCACACACCCCGACACCCACACACCCCGACACCCACACCCCCACACACAGACACACCCCCACAGACACACCCCCACAGACACACCCCCACAGACACACCCCCACAGACACACCCCCACAGACACACCCCCACAGACACACCCCCACAGACACACCCCCACAGACACACCCCCACAGACACACCCCCACAGACACAGACACACCCACACAGACACACCCACAGACACATCCACACCCCCACAGACACACCCACACCCCCACAGACACCCCCACACCCCCACACCCCCACACCCCCACACAGACACCCCCACACAGACACCCCCACACAGACACCCCCACACAGACACACCCACACAGACACACCCACACAGACACCCCCACACAGACACACCCACACAGACACCCCCACACAGACACACCCACACAGACACACCCACACAGACACACCCACACAGACAGACACACACACACAGACAGACACAGACAGACAGACAGACACAGACACACACACAGACACACACACAGACGCACACACAGACGCACACACAGACGCACACACACACAGACACACCCACACACACAGACACACCCACACACACAGACACCCCCACACCCCCACAGACACCCCCACACCCCCACAGACACCCCCACACCCCCACAGACACCCCCACACCCCCCCACACACACACGAGAGGGGCACGCACACGGACACACGCGAGAGAGGGGCGCGCACACACACACACACACGGACAGACGGGCGGAGAGACACACAGACAGACGGAGAGAGAGACACAGACGGGGAGAGAGACACAGACGGGTGGACACAGACGGGCAGACAGACTGGCAGACGCACACGGGGACACAGGCGGGCGGGGACACTGGGAGGGCGGGCAGGGACACAGGCGGGCACACACACACCCACACAGGAGGTGGAATTTAATATATCTACTGGTCCATGTGGCAGGTTGAGTCATAAATCTTAACAAAAATCACTTGTCCCTTTTGTGCCATGTAATTCAGCGTCAAGTTATGGCAGCAATCTCATAATATTTGAGTGCTGATGTAGCCTATCTGATTATGCCAGGGCTCATACCATAGTAGGTTTTGAATACTAGCAATTCCCTTATGTTGTCAACTTTCCGCAGATCTACATACTGGGGCTGAAGGTAGTGGTAAGCAATAGTTCTAAGGTTGGAATACCCTTTCGAGTCTGTACAAACCCACTAACTTGCATGTTTTAAGGGTTTTCACAGACTCTTCTCTAATCTTTTCCCATACAGAGAAAGGTTGGAAATATTCTCCTGACAATGGTAGACTTAAAACTTCTTCCAGGATTGGCAAAAAAGTGGTTGATGGGAACGTTAACTTGCAAACACTCAGATTTTCGCATGAGCAAATCTACACATGCATATTTGGTCATGCTAAAATGCAATTTAAAAATATGTTCTAGGGGTACTATTTCTTAGCCTCTTCTATAAATCCTTGTGAATTCACCAAAGCTGTATATCTGCACTTAATGCAAGGACATATACCATGGGTGCACTTTTGAGACTCTTTTTAAATTGGGCCCTTAATTAGGTCTGGCTTAACGTTAACCATTACCTTTTGTGTTTATTAAAATTCTCTCTTGGTCTGTCGGCTGGCTTCACTGTGAGTGACCGCATTCTGTTCTTTCACAAGGAGCATATTGGCACACAAAGTAGTATTGTTCAGTGCCAGGAACTATTGTGGCAATGTGTGCTTTTTGAGACCAAAAACAATTTTTGCTTTTGCCAATGTTTGTTATAATGGTGAGTGCCTGCAACTCCCACACCAATAAGGTTTTACAAAAACTATGCCTAAACAAGTTACGCATTGACAAAACCAAAAGTCTGACCACTAATTTCAGACATACTGGCTTTGCCAATGTTTGTTTATTTTCATGTTTCCCATAATCTTATTGAAACTGGTTACACTGATTATCTGTTATAAAATATTTTGGGGAAATACTAGCATTCATCAATGCATTTTACTAGTATTTCCTAAAAATATTCATAATAGAAAATCCGTGTGACCAGTTTCAATAACATTATGGGGAAAAAAACGAACAAACATATGTACATCTTCATTCTTACAGACCATTGCACGAGGAGCTGTATCCTGAATTTACCCAACCATAGGTCAGTGAGTAGACACGCCTCCTTTACATCAGTTACTAGTTTAAATTTATTGTTTCTAACTAGTCAACCCATTGCACCCCCAGGTTGCCTCCCTTGCCCTGAGGAAGACCCATCCGTAGAGGATGTAAATTACCCACTAAGCGCCAGGGTCAAAACGTCTACACTCCCCCAGTGGGCCTGTACCAGATACCACTCCAGCCCTGCCCATTTCACAGATGATAAACTCTGTGCACCTTCAGAAAATCGAAAAACGACATTTTGGAACAATCTAAGGAATAGGCCTAGTTCTGAACTGGTGCCATTATAAACCACAGCTGGTTTTGCTTAGGATATCAAAATGTAAACTGACTGTTGAATTCTATCCTGACTTGATTCCCCTCTTTCATTTCTGTTCTATTCACAAGCACGTTTTCCCTCTCACACTCCCCTTGGAGCAACCTTTCTGTTGAAGCATTCAATATGGTGATCTGTTATAAAAGTAATTGCAAAATAATCTGGCAGACGCCCGCCCACCCCTGCCCCACCCATCCCATACCTACTTCCCGGATGGGGCATCCCCCTATAGCTCAACCTCCTTGCAACCACCCCCCGCCCTCATACCACACGAAATCTGACGTCTGTCTGGAGAAAGCACTCTCCCTGCCCTTGAACCCCCCCTCACCCAAACCTGGCAGCTCCTCCCCTCATAACCATCACGACCGGGTCACACACTCGACCTTCAACAACCATCTCTACAGGAACCCACCCCCCTCCCCCAAGGGAAATGCTGCCCCTGACACCATCCCTCTAATCTCGGACCCCCCCCCTCGCACATAAGGGCATCGCTGCCCCAGACACCCTCTCCCCCCCCCCCTCCTTGGATAAAATGACAACGCCTCATCCTCCTAGAAACTCAGCTGGAAATCCTGCTCCGAGGCCTGAACAAAACTATATCCAACCTGACCTTGTCCCAAAAGCCCACACATCCTCCCATCGAGCTATCTAGTCTCACCCAAACCAATCAAGACAAGGTTCCACCCCCTAGCGAGCCACATGGTCCCCCTACCGAGCCTCAGGGTACCCTAGCCCCAGATTCTGGTCCAACAGAAAAGAGAAGGATAACTGCTATGAAAGATCCAGAAGAGCAACACCCTCGCTATCCCCGCAGGAAGTAGCCCACCTAATCTCATCATACGACCCCCCGGCGAATTCCTCCCCAAATCCTTGATCCAAGTAATTACGGGATTTAGAAGGGAACATCGCTCCTCGAGAATCCCCAGCCCACCTAGCCTTCCTAGAGCTAAATCCTCTGAGAACAGGAGCAAGGAAGGACCCCCCGTCAACTGCATGCTTATTAACTGCAGATCTGCCTCTAAACATGCAACCGAACTCGCAGAAGCCATCCTCTCCCATAATATAGACATTGCATTCATAACGGAGACCTGGCTCAATGATCTCTCCTACCCCAGCAGGGACATGCTGGTGCCTCCTGGATTCACAATGATTAACAAAGACAGGCAAATGAGAAGAGGTGGGGGAATAGCAATCATCCACAAAAACAACATCTCCATGACGGAAACTTCCTCCTGTCTGTATAACTCCTTCGAATGTCTCTCAGTCACCATCAAAACACACAACACCAGGCCTACTCTTTGCCATCTTCTTTACCACCCCCCAGGCAACTCCTCAGAATTCGAGGTTCACCTTTCCGACCTGATTACCCATTACGCACTCGGCAACTCTAACATAATTCTGGGCGACCTCAATCTTAGATGAAATGAAACAAAAAACCCTGCTCATTCAAACCCTAAACAACCTACTACTAGAAAACAATCTGACCCAACACTGCTCAGAAGAAACTCATCATAGAGGTGCAATCCTTGACGTAATTATAGCCGGAAGCAATGCAATCTCCATCGACCACACCCTCCCCGTTGACTGGTCCGATCACCACATAGTTCTTTTTCACATCAACCACATGTTCTGGGCCAAGCAAATCCCCACGCAAGACCCCCCAAATGGGTTAGGAACACAGCCCAGATCCCTCGTGCTGACCTAGAAGAAAGAATTCGCGTGCTCCTTCCAAACACCGCGGACCTCCTCTCAACTACGGAACTCACCTCTCTGTACAACTCCAATATGACGCGCACCCTGGATCACCTTGCCCCCTTGAAACTAAAAAAATCCAGGACCATTCCCTCCAGATCATGGTTCTCCTCCGATATCAATGATGAAAGAAGACAGCTAAGAACCGCTGAAAGAACTTGGAGGAATAATCCCTCCGCCTTCCATCGTGATCAACTCCAAGTAGCACGCAGGAAGTACAAAAAACACATCACGAACCAAAAGACAGCTTTCTTCTGCTCTGCTCTCGATTCCGCTAAAAACCGCCCCAAAGAGCTCTTCAATATCATCAGGAATCAAACCTCTAATCCTACACCCTCCTCAACACCGGCATCCAAAGAACAATGCGACAACTTCGCCATCTTTTTCAACGACAAAATCGCTAAGATTGATCTCTCACTCAGCTCAAATCTCATCACCTCCACCGAGATCAATTCTAACGAAACTCTTATCGGCTCCTCCGTGAACCCCCCTAAACACTGGTCCTCCTTCACTCCCATCCAGGAAGCAGAGATGATCAAACTAATCTCCAATGCTAAACCCTCATCCCACGTCCTGGATCTGCTACCTCCTCACCTGACCAAAGACATGAAGCTCGTCCTAGCCCCACTATGGTGCAAGATCATTAACAGCTCACTGAGCTCTGGAATCGTACCTGACTGCCTCAAAGTTGGCCAAGTCACGCCACTGCTGAAAAAACCAGGGCTAGACACTGAGGATCTGAACAACTTCAGACCTGTATCGAACCTACCTCTTTTGTCAAAGATCTTGGAAAGATGTGTACTCCCCCAGTTGACCCAACACTTGGATGACATCAATCTCCTTGATCCCCATAAATCGGGCTTTAGAAGAGGCTGCGGTACCGAATCCGCAATCCTCAATGTCGGATCAATGCTGCCTTCTCATCCTCCTAGATCTATCGGCCGCATTTGACACAGTGGACCACAAACTGCTTATCAAGGCTCTTCAAGAAAGAGCCGGTCTTCAGGAGACGGTCCTCCACTGGTTCACTTCCTTTCTCCACAACCGCTCACAAAGAATTAAAATTAAAAACTTCGAGTCCGACCTCCACCCCGTCATCAGGGGAGTTCCTAATGGGTCAGTGCTCTCCCCGCAGCTTTTTAACATTTACATTGAACCCCTCACCAGTCTACTCAGGAAATCCAACATCCCCTTCCACCTATATGCAGATGACACACAGCTTTATCTGGAAACCACTTCAATTGAGGACATCCAAAGACTTAACACCACGCTCATGGAGGTTCAACACTGGCTCACAAGTAATCACCTGAAACTCAATCAAGAGAAAACGGAAATACTCCTCATCTCCAACAAAAACGAAAACCCCCCAAATCGAAGAATGGCTCAAAGCAATTGACGCCCTCAATGGTAACCTCACCTTAGCGGATTCAGTAAATTCCTTTGGGATCACCCATGACCCGAAACTTGACATGAAGACACATTTCAAAACCCGCTAAAAGTGCCTTTCTCAACCTGAAACTATATAAAATAAAACCCTTCCTCCCACCCAAGGACCTTCAACAAGCCACACAAGCACTAGTGCTCTCCAGAATAGACTATGGGATTGCGACCCTGACAGGAACAGCAAAATCTCTCCTCGCCCCCCTGAGGACAACCTTCAATGCAGCTGCCAGAATGGTTACGGGTACTAAGAAATTCGAACACATCTCTCCAGCTCTCCAAGAACTTAAATGGCTCCCAGTTGAGTTGCGAGCCAGCTTTAGAACAGCCTCCATCACACACAAAGCGCTACACACAGGGAAACCGGAATACCTGGCCGCCAAACTTAAAAGGGCCGGCCAGGCCAGAAACCTCAGGAGCTCCAAATCTTTACTACTCATCCCGCCAAAAACTCGCAAGCAGAATACCGCAGCCAAATCATTTGCTGGAAACGCACCTAAAATCTGGAACTCCATCCCCCCCACATCAGAACATCCCCCTTGTTTCCAAAATTCAAGACACTACTCAAAGCCCTCTTCCTTGACAGCTCTCAAACGAACCGATAGAGCATAGGATGTTCCTCAGCCAACGCCCCACCCTACCTTAATGTGGGACCGATGCCACTGTCACGGATCATGAAAACTCTCTTTGCACGATCCAATTGAACAAGGAATACGCTACGATGATCGTCTGGTTTATATTGCATCCCATTCCCCTCTGCTTATGTACATGTTCCTCACCCAGCGCGTTCTCTCTTGCTCTACCTATTACCTGTACCGTCTACTCGCTCATAATTGTATATGCTGTAAAGCGCTCAGATACCCTCGGGTCCAGCCAGCGCTATATAAAACTCCAACATAAATAAATAAAGTCACCATTGGAGTTATATTGGGTGCCGTTGTGTCATTTGAGGATGTACATACTTGCATATTTGAGAAGTTGGTGTGCATTTATGACCATATGCTAATTATATTTAAGAAACTGGTGTGCAATAATGACCATATGCTAATCATATATGTATTTGATGTGTTTTTGAAAAATGAATGTTCTCATAACTAAACTGTTACTTAAAATAAGTCTAGGACCATTGTTCTCTATATCGAATGGTATGAGCCCTGGCATAATCAGAGAGGCCATATCAGAGCTCTTAAATAATGAGCTTGCTGCCATAATTTGTCACCGCACTACATGGCACCAAAGGGACAAGTGGATTTTCTGACAGGACAAGTAGATTTATGATGCAACCTGCCTTGTGGACAAGTAGATATTTTATTAAATTCCACACCCCGGACACCCCAATAGTAAAGGCTTTGCATCAATGAACAATAGATACAAGTTTGAACAGCATTAACACATGGACACAAATATTACCTTAACTGCACGACATTGCCCTCCTCTGATCCATAATGTGGTTCTGTAAACTGGCAGCCAAAGGGTTTGTGCTGTAGGGGGTTAGCTCTACTTGTCCCAAGGACCAAATACACATGAAAATGTGTTGCCCTTGACCCCAAACAATATGTTCTGGGCGTTGGGCTATAGGAATTCCACATCCCTGATACACACAGACAACATTTAAGGGATAGGAGGCTGGTGGGTCAACCTATAGGCATGATCCACCCTGGTGGGTGATGTCGGCGATATTATTCGCAATGTCTTTGAAAAAGGTTTCAATGTCCAGAGTAGCAGATTAAACACAAAACTGTAATCAGATAGTAACATTCAAAAACAACAACTCCAGTTCCTGGACTTAAACTGCAGGGACACCTAAAGTGAAGAAAGTTTTGATTGGCCCTTCACGCACTGAAATGCATATTAATGAATAATTCAGAGCAATTCTATTAAATTGTAAGGATATTCAAACAAAATTTCATGAAGGGAAAAAAAAATCAAGGCTGGGACAGTACGAGAGATATATGAGAGGTCAAGAACCCTTTATGTAGAGCAAAGAGGGTTTCAATACTGTGTTACTTTCACATCTTACTAGATCACGTGCCAGATCTAATTCTGCTCAAAAAGAACAAAAAAGGCCTATACATGCAAGAAGACGCTGAGATTAAATAGAGAACATACTGGGCAAGGCCTCACGGGACATTGGCAAGAACAAATTTAAAGAGGTTTCTCAACAGCCCAATGCAGAGGATTAGTTGGAAGAGACTTGAAAAGCAAGTTGGTAACTAGTGAAAATACTCTTAATGAAGGGGGCCTTCTAGAAATCCTCAGACACCCAAACCGAACTTTACAAATGCAATATTGGGGAGGGGGGGCCTGACAGCTCGCCCATTCCCTCTTAGACACCCACTACAAAATGTATAAGTAGCAAGCGCGTTGTGGTACTGCCCAAGTTAACCACTCCGACCTCTAAGATGGCAGGCTCCATTTTAATTCCCCGCTTTGCATACTTAGGCAGCAGAATTGATTAACGATTTTGCGACCCCGGGGTGCTGCAATTTTGGCTTAAATTGAGCGAGAAATGAGGGCCAGGACAGAAATAGTTTGACATGATCGGAGAGGGTACATTGACATCCTATGTAAGAGGACAGATAAGAGAAAGAGTAACAAGAGCATCAATTAATTGGGCTGGAGTCCGGGAGCGATGCATTGTACACAGTGCTGGCTAACATAGTTAAGGCTGTGGGACTCTATGGCTTCTCAGCCACAGTTCAGAGAGATGCATTGTACACCGTGCTGGCCAACAGTTAATGCTGTGGGACTCTAGGGCCTCCGCAGCCACAGTTCAGAGAGTGATGCGTTGTACACAGTGCTGGCCAACACAGTTAATGCTGTGGGACTCTAGGGCTTCTCAGCCACAGTTCAGAGAGATGCATTGTACACCGTGCTGGCCAACAGTTAATGCTGTGGGACTCTAGGGCCTCCGCAGCCACAGTTCAGAGAGTGATGCGTTGTACACAGTGCTGGCTAACATAGTTAATGCTGTGGGACTCTAGGGCCTCCGCAGCCACAGTTAGTGATGTTTTGTACACAGTGATGGCTAACATAGTTAATGCTGTGGGACTCTAGGGCCTCCGCAGCCACAGTTCAGAGAGTGACGCGTTGTACACAGTACTAGGTAACTGATAGTGCTGTGGGACTCGAGGGCCTTCACAGCCTCGCTCTCCTTGCTGTGGCCCCTCAATGAGCGACTGGGGCAGGGTTGAAATATGGATGCTTTGGGTGGGGAGTGGCATACTGAGCGGCAGAGTGAAGTGGTGGAGACCATTACAAGCGGGAGCAGATGCGACTGGGCACCATTCCGGCAGGGTCGGTGGGGTCAAAAGAGTGGAGTAGAGCCCTATGCTGCTACCGAATAAACAAATATTTGGTTACGGTTTTGAACTTCGCTTTCTCTCAACTAATCATTAAAACGTTTTTCCTGTAATAAACAAGTCACCAAAGCCCAGGTGAAAGTGGCAAAAAAAAAAGGAACCAGCTACCAGAATTAAATAAAAATAACTATGGGAGACCAGCTTTTTTTAAATAGATATATTAAGAACCTAGGATGTATGTTGTTAATAAAACATAAATAGAGCAGACTCCTCACAAGACCAGAACAATCTAAGAGAAGGCAAGCAAAGTCATCAGTTCGACAAACTGGCACAAGCCGTGCTCATAACCAATCTTTTTCATTTGACTCCCTGGCATTGTTAAGCAATATTGGTGAAAGCACGCTACAACCCAGACAAGATACATACATGGAATATAGAGGTGTGTTCTAAAAACGTCAACTAAAATATATTTCAAAGCAGACCACAACAAACTAACTGCTTTTGGCCAGTAATTTGATTCAGTAGAATAAATCACCTGCATACTGAGAAATGGGCCCTGTACAACTCAAGCAGACAACGAAAGGCCTAACTCGCTGAAGTTAAAAGGCATCACAGGTGCTGAGAATCTTCTTCACATATTCAACACAGACTCTGCTCAATGACTGTCAGCAGACATTGCAGATCTTACTTTTCAATGAATGCTACTCACTGAAAACATTTTTCAACAACCAAAGGTGAAAATACACCCTGTACCGAGAAAAATTAGCATCTGTTGTAGGTAGTCACAAGAAATGGCGGAAGAAGCAAACGGTAATAAATGAGGATTTGAAAAAAATATGAATGCACAAAACTAAAGGGTTTTTTCCTAAAAATTACTCAAAGAATTCAATTGAGAAATTTTAAAAAAATTAAACAGAATCGACCATGGATTGTAAGTATTCATAACATTTAAAACATGAATGCAGTCTCGTGTGGAGCCATTTAATGCACGCATGCCCTACACAGTCCAAACATACTTCAGGTGTTGTGGAGCATCTGTTTTGTGGCACTTTATTAAACTCATTTTCCAGCAGTTCCGAGCTCTTGTGGGAGGGAGGAGGTGGGAGAAACCGACGAGGTTTCTTAAGCCCAATAGGGAGCGTTACTTTTTTGTTCAAAAAAAGGCACCACATATGAGAAACAGTAACTCAACTCCAGAAGAGTAGCATGCTGTCCATCCATGGGTCTCGTTCTAAACTGACCTTTTTTACAACGATACTAGTCATTACCAACGCGAGGGGGCGATAGTAGCCCCTCAGTCATGCATCCAAAGCAAAGGTCCGTACCAACACTTTGTCCGTGTAGGTCACGGGCACTTACCACTGGCAGTACACAATAGATTCTCCTTAAGCTTTCATGATTTCCATAACGAATATTCACATTGTGAACTTACATACAACATATAGTAGTTAGGCGTAATTGACATCTGGATGTATAACATGGGAAATCCTGCATGGGTGTGGCCTAAAACTGGCACATCCGCTCTAGACTGAGAAGGGATTACTGGCACGTTTGAAGAGCTGCACTTCAATCTTCAGGGGCCAGTAGGGTAAGGCAGCCTCATTTGCTGTTCCAGGCAAATATTGTCCCAAGCCAGGATCCTTAACGTGTACAGTATGTGCACACACCACATGCGTCTGCTTATCAAAGGGAGCGCGTCTGTTTAGATTGACACTCTGTGCATTGAAAAGCTCCAATGATATCAAAAGAATACATTTGGCCCCTCTAGAGGAAATATTGTTTGACGAAAGCTATTTCCCATCTATTAGAACTGAAATCTCAGTTTCACCTCACGCTCTACCTTTACCCTCGCCACACATACAGAAGACAAGTCTTCACACTTCTTCCAACTCTTTCAAAGGAAAGCATCCCCTCTCCCCGGATGAACTGAGCAGCAAGCCGAGCATTCCTCTTCTCCAGACTAGTCTTTGGTAATGGTATTTTAGCATGTTCCCCTCAAACTGTAGGTGTAAGACTGAAGGCAACCTCACGCTTGGCGACTCTTCTTATCACTTTAGTGAAAAAGTGACTGTACGCAAACTGCCAGAATCAGTTCCAAACTGCGATGCCTTCTATATGAGAAAACAGAACAACCCAAGTCCTCCACCATCCCCTTCACACTAAAGCTCAACGCCGTCCGCACAGACGCATCGGGGCTTGGGCGTCCCAAAACAGAGCACGGACCACAGAGACCCCCACCCCTCCCTCGTGATGGAGCTGCCCACATGCTCCTAGCTTCAAACAAATCTATCGTACTCCAAATCCTCTTTCTATTCTTTCTCTGCTCTAATCATAAAGGTCCGAGGGAGTTGGAGGGCAGCAGATTAACAGATTCTACAATCAATCGCTGAAGGAGATGAAGACATGCGAGAGATAATCAGACGAATAAACTAAATCCGGGTTTAAGGTTAATCCAGAAAACCAGACCTATCCTGACATGGCCTTTAAGCATTTAGACCAACATTTACACACAAAAAAGTAATCTGTCCAGGAAACTCGGCATAAACAAAAGCACGAATTATGAATTTGTCGCTAAAACGAAAACTCTACTTCACTGAATGAATGTGTAGATTATTGCGGCAGTAACCGACCACTAGGTGGCAGTACACCCACAGCCATTGAACATAGGAAAATCAAGGAATCGTTTGAAAGGAACAGACAGAAGGGAGCAATCTTACCTTTTAAGGTTTCCAAGAGGTTTTTGGCCACAAACCAGCAGATGGCTTCGAAGAATGGGAATTTGAAAAGGTCGGGGGTTTTCAGCCTTTTCTCCATCTCATAACACCTAGGGATTGACAAATGAGAAACGTCTGCGATAAGAATGGAGGAAGGCTTTCCGCGTGAGCATCTGCGATTACTATCGAGACAACCAATTACAGGAAAAATACACTTCAATAGTCATAAGACGAAAAAAAAAACAGGACCACGAAAAACTAACACTCGGAGAGCAACCAGGAAACCTGGAGTACTTCTCAACGACACACAGGACGCAGTTTGTTTCCAAACAACTGATAAAAGAGAGCGCCCTTTGCAACAGAACATGCCACCTTTTCTCCCCCTTGACGCATTCTGTTGGCTGAAACGCAAGTCTGGTGATGGGCTCTGTAAAGCCTTTGTTGTTCAGCAGGCAAAGAGGGTGAAGGAGCCTGAGCAGGGCGCTATTGCCAGCTGCTGTCCCCTTCAGCCAGTAGGAGGCACTGTTGACGGCCCGTGGCAGCAGCTGTTCCCTTCAGCCAATAGGAGGAGGCACGTTTGACGGCCAGTGCCAGCAGCTGTCCCCTTCAGCCAATAGGAGGCATGGTTGACGGCCAGTGGCAGCAGCTGTTCCCTTCAGCCAATAGGAGGAGGCACGTTTGACGGCCAGTGCCAGCAGCTGTCCCCTTCAGCCAATAGGAGGCATGGTTGACGGCCAGTGGCAGCAGCTGTCCCCTTCAGCCAATAGGAGGCATGGTTGACGGACTTTGCACTAGGGGCGCATCACCGAATGTTCATCAACCCTCTCAATCCGTACTCCATTTTGCTATAGTAATCCTAGATCAGAGTGGAATGACCCAGCTACCACCGCATTCACAGCTCATCACAGCCACCTTAAGCCACCCCTTACTGCCCCACACCCACAATCACTGGAATCCAGGGGGGGCGGTGGGGGTTGGAGAACTGGCTTTGGACCCAATAGCCAACACACCTATACACACTGCTAATTTGCACCGCACGACTAACCAGAAATACTCAACAAGGTTGTCAGGACGAGATAGGTTTCCATTATTTCTTAGGAAAAAATTCCAATCAGACGATGGTTCGTTTTGTTGGGTGTTTATGAAAATATTGTCACTCTATCCTTGAGAGTGAGTGAAGGAACAAACTGACAGCCAACACGTGTTTCACCCCTTTACATGGCCATCCGGTCTGGGGCTTCCTCAGGGCTGTACATACATTAACAGTGAGCAAAAGTAACATATAAAGGGGTAGTGTGTAACCCCAGGGCAGAAAATGAGAAAGGAAGGAGAGATTTGAAAGGAAAGATAAAAGATAGCGAAGAGGAAAGAGAGAAAGAAGTAGAAGGCATAGAAAATAAGAAACTTAGTTTGCGAAGGAAATGGAAATGGACAGGAACACAACATATGACAAGCAATCATTTTAACATTAGGATACATTAATTTAGGTCAAATTACCAGGACGAGAGAGGGAAGGGGGAGCGAGGAAAAGGAAAGGAGAGAACCAAGAGGGAAAAAAAGAGAAAGAAATAAGTAAAGAAATTAATAAAAGTAGACACAGATAGGAAACCAAAAAGGTCATATGGGAGGCAAGAAGCACATTAGGCCTCATAGCAACACAAAATTATATCGAAGTTATTCGTAAGACAAAATAGTTTGGGTATTTACGCCCCAGTCATGGGGCGGATAGTATCATTGTGCAGTTGGTGTCAAGGGGGGGTGGTTATTGATAACGAAGTATCGTATATGACCAAGGGTTTAAGGCATTGTTAGTGGTTAGGTGAGCCAGTGATATTTAGAAATATGGGGATGTCATGTGCTCACACATTAATAGCATCCCAGATGCGCAAAGATTACATAAATCAAAGAACCAGGCCTAAGTTTATACATTGTAAACAGGAGTAGCAGTCATAGATATGTTGGCATCCCAAGAAAAAAAGAAGTATATTTGCAATAACAAATAAAATATAGAGGTGACATTCAACATTTAAAGTGAAACCCGATTGCATGTGAAAAGATTGCTTTTTGGTGTTTTTTTGTGGTTTTGAGACGAGGAGTTAAAAGATAACATTCCATTGGGGCGAGAGAGACATGGCTGTGAGATCCAGTTGATAGAATAGAACCAGATATGAGTAAAGGTCGTGACATTAAACAATTACGGCGACTATTTAAGAAAAACATTGGGTGAAAATAGAAAGTGGAGGGACGGGCATTTAGAGCAAAAAAGAGAGTGACCGAACGTGTATAGCAGAAGGGTAAATGAAAAAGGGGGGCGATATATTTACAATTCCGTATTCGCCAGTTCCGGTCCGATCCAGGTATCGTTCAAGTATAAAGATACATAGAAAAGGGAAAGTTGAACCAAAATCGCGCAGGTTAATTGGTGAGCCTCTGGTACCATTAAGCAGGAAAGAGACTCTCGAGCCGGGTTCTAATTGGTGAGCCTCTGGTACCATTAAGCAGGAAAGAGACTCTCGAGCCGGGTTCTAATTGGTGAGCCTCTGGTACCATTAAGCAGGAAAGAGACTCTCGAGCCGGGTTCTAATTGGTGAGCCTCTGGTACCATTAAGCAGGAAAGAGACTCTCGAGCCGGGTTCTAATTGGTGAGCCTCTGGTACCATTAAGCAGGAAAGAGACTCTCCAGCCGGGTTCTAATTGGTGAGCCTCTGGTACCATTAAGCAGGAAAGAGACTCTCGAGCCGGGTTCTAATTGGTGAGCCTCTGGTACCATTAAGCAGGAAAGAGACTCTCGAGCCGGGTTCTAATTGGTGAGCCTCTGGTACCATTAAGCAGGAAAGAGACTCTCGAGCCGGGTTCTAATTGGTGAGCCTCTGGTACCATTAAGCAGGAAAGAGACTCTCGAGCCGGGTTCTAATTGGTGAGCCTCTGGTACCATTAAGCAGGAAAGAGACTCTCGAGCCGGGTTCTAATTGGTGAGCCTCTGGTACCATTAAGCAGGAAAGAGACTCTCGAGCCGGGTTCTAATTGGTGAGCCTCTGGTACCATTAAGCAGGAAAGAGACTCTCCAGCCGGGTTCTAATTGGTGAGCCTCTGGTACCATTAAGCAGGAAAGAGACTCTCGAGCCGGGTTCTAATTGGTGAGCCTCTGGTACCATTAAGCAGGAAAGAGACTCTCGAGCCGGGTTCTAATTGGTGAGCCTCTGGTACCATTAAGCAGGAAAGAGACTCTCGAGCCGGGTTCTAATTGGTGAGCCTCTGGTACCATTAAGCAGGAAAGAGACTCTCGAGCCGGGTTCTAATTGGTGAGCCTCTGGTACCATTAAGCAGGAAAGAGACTCTCGAGCCGGGTTCTAATTGGTGAGCCTCTGGTACCATTAAGCAGGAAAGAGACTCTCGAGCCGGGTTCTAATTGGTGAGCCTCTGGTACCATTAAGCAGGAAAGAGACTCTCCAGCCGGGTTCTAATTGGTGAGCCTCTGGTACCATTAAGCAGGAAAGAGACTCTCCAGCCGGGTTCTAATTGGTGAGCCTCTGGTACCATTAAGCAGGAAAGAGACTCTCGAGCCGGGTTCTAATTGGTGAGCCTCTGGTACCATTAAGCAGGAAAGAGACTCTCGAGCCGGGTTCTAATTGGTGAGCCTCTGGTACCATTAAGCAGGAAAGAGACTCTCGAGCCGGGTTCTAATTGGTGAGCCTCTGGTACCATTAAGCAGGAAAGAGACTCTCGAGCCGGGTTCTAATTGGTGAGCCTCTGGTACCATTAAGCAGGAAAGAGACTCTCGAGCCGGGTTCTAATTGGTGAGCCTCTGGTACCATTAAGCAGGAAAGAGACTCTCGAGCCGGGTTCTAATTGGTGAGCCTCTGGTACCATTAAGCAGGAAAGAGACTCTCCAGCCGGGTTCTAATTGGTGAGCCTCTGGTACCATTAAGCAGGAAAGAGACTCTCCAGCCGGGTTCTAATTGGTGAGCCTCTGGTACCATTAAGCAGGAAAGAGACTCTCGAGCCGGGTTCTAATTGGTGAGCCTCTGGTACCATTAAGCAGGAAAGAGACTCTCGAGCCGGGTTCTAATTGGTGAGCCTCTGGTACCATTAAGCAGGAAAGAGACTCTCGAGCCGGGTTCTAATTGGTGAGCCTCTGGTACCATTAAGCAGGAAAGAGACTCTCGAGCCGGGTTCTAATTGGTGAGCCTCTGGTACCATTAAGCAGGAAAGAGACTCTCGAGCCGGGTTCTAATTGGTGAGCCTCTGGTACCATTAAGCAGGAAAGAGACTCTCGAGCCGGGTTCTAATTGGTGAGCCTCCGGTATCATTAAGCAGGAAAGAGACTCTCGAGCCGGGTTCTAATTGGTGAGCCTCTGGTACCATTAAGCAGGAAAGAGACTCTCGAGCCGGGTTCTAATTGGTGAGCCTCTGGTACCATTAAGCAGGAAAGAGACTCTCGAGCCGGGTTCTAATTGGTGAGCCTCTGGTACCATTAAGCAGGAAAGAGACTCTCGAGCCGGGTTCTAATTGGTGAGCCTCTGGTATCATTAAGCAGGAAAGAGACTCTCGAGCCGGGTTCTAATTGGTGAGCCTCTGGTACCATTAAGCAGGAAAGAGACTCTCGAGCCGGGTTCTAATTGGTGAGCCTCTGGTACCATTAAGCAGGAAAGAGACTCTCGAGCCGGGTTCGGGTAAAGGACATTGTTAAGGTATCGGGATGACGGGATAGTTATTGCATTTAGAAGGGAGAAGTGCCTCCCTTGTTCTCTTATCGCAAGATCAATTGTGTGTCAGGTGCAGAGAAGGAGTTTACGATATTCGCGAGGACAGGGGGAAAAGTGCTCGTTCGCCGGGCGGTGATGCAGGCGCATATGGGAAGGGGAATCCGGTCATACCGTTGTTTTGGAAGATAGAGGTCGTCTGTAATGTGGTCCTGTATTCAATCTGGGGAGAGGGGTGGGGGGTTGGAAAAGGCCTAACCATATTGTTTGAGGGGACAGGTGAAACAGGGCAGTCAAAGACGGTGCAGGAAATATGGGCTCACCTGGTAAAGTAAAGGGCGTAATGCCTGTCCGGTCGGATAGTATGGTAACCCTCCTGTATTATTTGACGGCCCTTTTAAGATGGCATACATGGGTACTTTCGGGTCATAGGTGGTTTAGGCTGCTCGGGAAGGTTAGGCGCCATGATGGAATGGTAGATGTATGACGTGGCGGCCATAGATAAGACAGGGTTTCACAGAGATATTGGTTGACGATATAGCAAATCGGCGTTATGTTATGCCATATCGGCGATGGCAAGGTGAAATCCCCTGGAATGGGGGGGGGGGGGGGGAGTAGCAGTCCTAATAAGCCAAAGAGCAAGGTACAGCCGTTTAGTGGTGGGGTCAAAGGATATTTGGTTGGGCCAAAACTTAGGTGGCTAGCGATGTAAGTGGAGACAGCCCTAACGGATAAAAGTATGAGGAAAAATTAAGTTAGAATTATAGTTAAGGAATTAGATTGAAAGTGATAGGAATGCAAAATAACCAGTAGAAGGGGGAAACGGTTAAATTTGGGAACCCTTCAGTGCTTAAATTTCCTTGATGTGGGTCTATCTGTCACGGGGTTATACAGAAATACTGTCTGCTACATCGAGTGACATTACATCAAATCCGTTATAATGTACGATATTTGAAGAAAAAATGCTATCCTTGAAAGTTGTTGAAAGACAGTCTGCTTATTAGCTTTGAAACTAGACAGCTGTGATTCGATGGCGAAGTGGTGTGCCCTGCTGCTTTACCCCATATCTGTGTCTCACGTGAATGAATCCAAGGTATCTGATCCATGCCAGATTTTCAGGAATACTGCGGACTGTAAAATGAGTTCCATTTAATGTATGTAATGTGTAGAATCCACCTGGCTTGTATCCAGCTCTTCTCGACCAACACTGGACACCCCGCCCAAACCATCTTCTGCCTCGGTACCCATATGATGCAGCAGAAAAACCAAACAATCCCACGGTAGAAAATTAAACAGGGCCAGAACATTCTCAGATGCCTCCTCCCCCCCTAGTAATCAAAGACCAACTAATCAAAGGCCTACATCAAATTTTAGATGTAGAAAATCAGCCCAGGGCATTCCTACTCTGAAAATGAAAGATTTTCAACAGCACATGAGCACTCACCTGAGCTGCATGCCAATGTTGAGGTTGTGCAAAAAGTTCCCTCCGAACGCCATGCAATCCTGAGATGTGAGGACAGCGTGGATCCAGCCTGTGAACAAAAATATCGAGAAGTCAGTACTAGGAGATGATATGAGAAGGAGCAAGAGATGGGAAAAAACAGGGCAGGTGGGGTACAATAACAGGGAAGATGATCCAGAAGAGGAAAAAACTGCCTTTTATACCAAGTCCGGCAAAGGCCATTACTGGGTGATGGAAACCAGAACTCCGCCACAGCTCCCTAGCACTCGCCACAGCTCCCTAGCACTCGCCACAACTCCCTAGCACTCGCCACAACTCCCTAGCACTCGCCACAACTCCCTAGCACTCGCCACAACTCCCTAGCACTCGCCACAACTCCCTAGCACTCGCCACAACTCCCTAGCACTCGCCACAACTCCCTAGCACTCGCCACAACTCCCTAGCACTCGCCACAACTCCCTAGCATTCGCCACAACTCCCTAGACTCTGTTAAACAGAAAAAAATGTATTTTGTTAAGTTCGCCTCTACTCCTCTTTCATTTTGACTACCAGCCCCCATTTTGTGTTTCTGCGGGGACTTTTTGCAAAGTCAGAATTTACGTGTTTACTGAAAGCTGGTTGTGCTGATAATGCTTGTGTGGCAGAGTAGAGGCCCTGCCCTGCCGAAGGACCCCGAGCACGCAGATGTCTAATCAATGAGCCCACCAACGCCTGGTGAGAAGTTGGCCTGGCATATGCTGTCCACTAGTTATAGTGCAGTACAATCATGAATTGGTCACAATAGTAGTTGTTAATAACTAAGTTTGCACAAGAACATTTACCACTCATTGCTTCTTGTGATTACTGAGCCATATTTAATAAGCAGTTTCAATGAAGATGGCTCAAAATGCGATATTAAGTCAAAGCATTTGTTAAAGGCAACACAGTTGCTCAAAATAATTGCATTGCAGTTGCTCAAAATCATTTAATTGCGGTAGAAATATAGTGCTCGCACCTTGCGATTTAAAAAAAATAAATAAAATTCACGGTGCGCGCACGGTGAAAAACCTGAAAAAAAAAAATAATTAATAAATACATAACTTAGCATTTAAAAAGCCGTACAAATTCACTTAAAAACCATAGGTTTCACACACGTTATAGTTACGAATTAGCATTTAAAAAACCTTGCAAATTCACTTAAAAAACCATAGGTTTCCCACATGTTATAGTTAGCTGGACATTTCACTCGTAAAAAACCAATGAAATTCCCCCGTTATAGTTACTGCAGACAACTATAACTCACGCGACCGCAATCCTCTGCTGATGACGTCAGATATTACATCACTGATGACATGTGTCTTTATGAAAAATAAATATTTGTAATATATGTATAGCTAAAGATTAATGGAAGAAGACATGGGTAAATAAGTGTCTAAATACAGTGATGTAATATCTGACGTCATCAGCAGAGGATTGCGGTCGCGTGAGTTATAGTTGCCTGCAGTAACTATAACGGGGGAATTTCATTGGTTTTTTACGAGTGAAATGTCCAGCTAACTATAACATGTGTGAAACCTATAGTTCTAAAACGACAGTAAAAAGCACAATATACAATGGGCCCCAGGGGGAGACCAAACCATATATTAAGAAAGTGGTATAAGAACCACGACTTGACTAGACAGTGCCTAGAGCACGTAGAATCACTGGGACCTCAAGGAACCACCCAAAGTAGTGACACAGGAGACCCACGGGGGACGCGTGCAGTGTGAGAACACAGGCACAAACCCCGTGCTATTCTATGGGAAAGTCGCGTTTGTTATTTTAGAAGTTAAGGACACTTAGGAAAGGACTTTGAGAAAACCCCATTAGACTTAGGGGGTTCTAGGGCCAGCACCCACGGGAGCACCGGAGTACTCGAGTTACCTCACCCAGGGAAGCCGGGTGCAGAGGTGTCAAATGGTGTCGGGAATCGTCGTTGATTTCAATGGCGATCTGCTGCAAAGTGCTGCTGCCGGGAAGGAGGGAAGTGTTCGGTGTGATCCGAGCCTGGATCGAAGATCAGAAGAACCTGAAAGCAGAGGGGACAGAGTCTGGGTCACTTGACAGTGACCAGGGGCACGATAGACGAATGCCCACCGAGGTCGGGTGTTTCAGGTGCGAAGAGGTGAAGCTGGACTCTGCAGCCACGAGGACCAGGAGGCGTCAATGATGACCAGGAGCTGGATTCGAGCTGTCCCACGAAGGATGTCGAGTGCTGCGGTGTCGGTGCCCGGATTGGACCCAACAAGCCTTGGCAACAGCAACCTACGCAGGAAGAGAAAAGATACTTCGGTGTGGACCAGCAAGGTCCTGGAGACTCCCCAAGCGATGGAGAGTCAGGGCACGTCTGGAGCAACCAGGTAAGCCCAATTAATAGTAGAGTTGCCTTCACAGACACCCACTAGTCGACAGACTAGGGATCACGAAGGTACCTCGAGAGAAAAAACAAAGGGCCAGCTTACGGAGCACTCGTGGAGTGTAAGCAGGCAATCTTCTGTGCAAATGCTGCTTTGTAAATGGTCGCGGTGTCCAGGGGTTCGGGTTGCATGGTCTTCCACGAGGGATACAGGCCTCAGAATTGCTGAGGGCATACATCGACCTCAGAGACCACGGAAACCCACCTCCTGTGTTGCAAAACTGTTCAGAATCCGGCGGGAGCTTTGGAGATGCTAACCGGACAGATGCGTCTTTGGTGCCTGCCTTGCAGGGGAGTAACTCCTTTACTCCAAGGGAGATTCTTCAGTCAACTAGTTCAATGTAGATCGAAGTTCCAGGATTCAGTATCAGAGTTTCGTCCAGGTGTAATCTAAAGTCCTGTAGTCGGGTGTTCCTTCTTTATACACAAGGAAAGGGTTGGACATACTCTGGGGACCAAATGTGCTCCCAGTACTGAACTTCAAAGCACTCTTGGAGTGCACCCACCCAGCCGCAATACACTAAAGCCTGTCTGGGAGGTGGCAACACCTCCATGTGACAGGAAACCTATTGTCCAGGCCTCCCCTGCCGGAGTTTCGTCCAGCAGCAGGAGGGCAGACACGTGTCTGTGGCTGGCAGCATCCATTTTGAGATGCCAGGGCTCTGTTAGCTGTTACCGGGTATACCGGTGCTGTCATGTCTCTCCCTCTAGAAGGGTGTGATCATATTCTCACACCAGTTACTGGTGTGAGGGTATGATTCCACGGTGTTTGACACCAAACATAACATGTTTCCGTGCAGCCATCCCAAAGTTAGCATTTACCGTTTGGTTATAATGCACTTAAGAGTATATGGTTTGGCTGCATCACAAACAACCCCGGAACAAAGGTTCCGAAGGTTGCAGAGGTGCTCTGCTCTTGCATGGGCACCCTCTCACATAAAACCCAGCATCCGGCCTTCAGGATTAGTAAGGCCTGCCATAGGGGTGACTGATAGGTTTATATGTGCAGTGATATTGAGAGATATAGTGAACCTATATCTCAGTAAGGGGTGCATGCACCACCTTACCCAGGCTGCAGAAGCAGTCCTGTGGAGTCATTTTGGAAGGATTCCCAGGGGTGGCATAATACATGATGCAGCCCCTTGGGTACCTATACCCTGGGTACATAGTATACCATATACTAGGGACTTATAAGGGTACCCCAGAATCCAATCTGGAGTGTACCTAAAGTACTGAGAATCATTTTAGAGAGGAAGCAGCTAGGCTGGGGTTCCGGTTAGCAGGGCCCCAGCCAGACTAAAGACGAAAAACAGTGAAACATCAGCAAAAAGGGGGTAACTACAAGAAGCAGATCCTACTCTCCTACACCTGTAACCTCCCTTGCCTATCTACAAAGATGACGTGGGTAGGAGTTTATCAGGAGTTAGCACTTTGCAATTCAGCATGACGAAGTTGTTTCCAATGGGTTTCACAATGCAACAAAATGTATAAATACTGAGTATTACCTTGAACTTGTCAGCCCCCTTCCTCAGGCACTTGCAGTGTCTGAATGATGGGACTCCTCTCATGAGTGAAATAAACTTGTCTTTTGTTTCCACTCCAGTGTTAATCCTCATTTGTGAACCTGTAGGCAAAGGGTGTACCTGCACGAGTGAGACTGATAGGAATATCACTTCTACAACTCTCAAGAACTCCCTAGACTCTCAAGAACTGCCTGAACGTTCATTGTGCCAGAACGAGGAAGCAGGGTCTGTATTTTCACTTATTCTTGCAGAGAACTAGGTTTTCCACAGGGGGGGGGGGGGGGGGGGGGGTGCTGATGGGAAACAATCAGGCATCAATTGTAACAGAAAGTGAAAGCTCACAGATTCAAAAGTAAGGAACTTGAACCACAAAAAAAGATGTCAGACTAAATCATTTACATTTTGTTTTATGTATTGTGGTCAATGGTGTCCAAAGACCACAGAAAAGGACTAACTGTGCAACATGGTGCAGTCCTCTTTCTAGGATAAGGAATGTCTGTGCAGTGGGACCTTTCATCGTTTACTGAGACTCGAACCCTGCAGAACATCTCACCTGCATGATGACCGATGTCTACAGGGACTCAAAGCCCTCGCAGGAGTTAAAAGGCAGGCTTCACAAACGTGCTCTATTCTCTTACTGCGCCACTGGTGCTTCTGCAGAGGACGCTGGGCGCAACATCGATCAAATAAAGACTGGAAGCAATCTGTGATGGTGTGATAAAAGATCAAGGAAGCTCAGCCGTCATAAGGTCGCCAGAGATGCAGAAGAGCCTCACTGACATGATGCGCAGCCTGTGACCCCAGTCACCCCATGCCACAGAGAGGCCAGTGTGACTGAGCAGGGAGAAACAGTGAGCTCCTTAAACATGGCTTCTAATGACACCATTACATGTGAGCTCATGCTTCATGTATTCATAGGACGGCTGACGCAAGCATCACCAAGTGTGTAGAAGAAAGCAAGTCTTCTGCCAACACAATTACGAACTGCACACTAAGGCAAATGAGATGTATGGCTGAAGACTGACTAACAAGGATTGTGTGATAAAGGTTCTGTGGTGGCTCAAGTAGGCGGGTCCAGAGTTCCAATCCCGGCATACTAGCTAGCCCAACAGTGTGATCCCAGAAACAATCCTTTATAAACCCATGCGTTGGTTCCCTTATTTGACAACTGAAAACCATGAGAAACAGCCTAGCCAGCAATATGAAGATCTATTTCACTGCCTATGTACAGGTCATTGGTCTGCAAGCCTTCAAATTAAAAATCTCTCAAGTAGCTTAAAACAGTTAGTGGTTACGTAACCAAAAGAAAATGGCTCAACGTCTATATAATAGGCATCAATAAATATAGATCCACCTAAAATGATACTTTTCAAATGCATATATGTGATATTAACTATTAATACTACTTGTGAAGACAGTTTCTATTTGGTACCAAGCAAGCAGCATTTTTACAACACTTCTCAAAGGATTTCCCCATTTCACATTGGTGGCCTTGTGATACGGACAGTGCCGGAAACGCCTTTCCCGTGCCCTTCAAGATGGCGACATCCAAATTCCAAGCGGAGGACGGTGGCGGTCTAGTCTTCCAGGTAGGGGCGGATGTGACGTCCCGCACGAAGACGAGAGACGCGAGGGAGGCGGAGACAAAAAGGGAGGAAGAGGAAGCGAAGAGGAGGTTGGAGACGACGGAGGAGAGTGAAGGAGTGACGGATCCAGAACTGGTACCAGGGAGAGAACAAAGGACTGAACAGCAGAGCCGGAGTAGCAGAGAAGAAGACGCGACGGGCGGCGAGGCCCCAGCTGGTACCGCTACCGTGTCCAGTCGTCCCCCGGAGAGCCAGGACGCCGAGACACCCAATGCTACGGTCCTGGAGGACTGTAGCTCCAGGTCAGTGTCTTTCTTGAACTCTTTAAAACGCTGGACTGGGAGGGCGAAAGCGGGGAGAGCAAGTAAAAGCGGGCACTAGTTAGGTCCGTCCTGCTCCTCACATTTCCCTTCCTCACAAACCCTGGTGAATAGATGCATAGGTGGTGGGTGAATCACACAGTCACGAGAGTCAAGACTTTGTTACTGACGGGTGGTTCTTTCTGTGTTTCCTTTATCTCCCGGGGACGCCAAAACAAACCTGAGGACCTCTCAAGGAACTGACCTGAAGTTGCTCACACCAGAGGGACCTGCAGAAGCGGCTACCGGACCTGTTGCTTTGTCTTTATATATTCACGAACTTCTGTTTCCCCTTTCTTTTGATGGACTTTATCAGTTACCCCTAAACAACCATACCCTTTACCTGCAATAAACAACCAGCATAATAACTTCCGTGTCGTTAGCTCTTGTCCTAAAAGGGTCGATCATAGGTCAGGGTGGCCAAACAACTTACAGGCCTCTTGCGGACAACCATAATAAAGTGCTCTAATCCAGGACTACTAATCAGAATTGTGCTTTTTTAGGTCTCGCCTGGCGTTAGCAGCGCTGCTCTCGCCATGCGAGGGCTTTTTGTAATCAATTCAAGATGTACACGCGTACAGAGGGACACAAAAAAGTGCATGTGGACAGCCTGACGCCATCTTTGTTTAATTAATGTAGGGATGTGCTCACGTGGCGGCGTGCTTACGCGTTCCCTCCCTCCGTCAGGCCCCTCCTTCTTCCTGACGCTGCGCACACAGCCTTTATAACAGCAGCATGCGTGTTCGTGTCTCTCCTGCTGCACACCCATGTGTGCTTTTTCACTTGCTGGGTCTATGTATGCTCAGCTCATTAACAGGCACTACACGCCGGCATGGCGGCTTCTCGTCTTTCACACAATCACATTTTAACAGTTGCGTAGACAGGTTTGCTACCTTTGATCTCGGGCGCATACTGAAATGCATTTTCAGATTTTCACGTCGGCTTCTCCCCGCAGCGCCTGGTGTGATTTTATGGCTCAAAGGCGTTCATGCTGGGCTCGTGTTACAGGGCTCGGAGACTGAGAAAAACACACTCCCTTTTCAAGACAATAATTAATAGGGCTCGAGGCTGCCTATGTGTGGTTTAGGCAGGTGATGCAGAGAGGTGCACCCGGGACTGCATGGCAACTAGAAATGTGAGCTGAAAACGGCATTTACTTGTACTTTTAAAATATCTAATGTATTGAAGAGACACGTGAAGGCTGAATATGCAACCGCGTTCTCAGAAAGAACTGTGATGTTTAGGACGTTTTTATTTCTCTGCACGGTCTTTGGACAGTTGGGGGCGGCGGGGGCAGTCCTTGGAGGAAGGGGTGTGTTGTTTATCTGCGCCGCAGCGGCCACGAGGTTAATGTGTAGCCCATGGGCTTCCTGCTACAAAAATTCAAGGAGAAAGCGAGTTAAAGAAATCTGGACGTTTTCCTCTTACGGTAAATTAACACAAGTTACAGTTGATTTGATGCTGCACGTATAGGGGCAGTCTGGTGGAAGCTAGTGCAGCCTCAATCTACCCCCCCCTTTGCAGTTTTAATGCCTACTCCCCCTCTGCTGGAGGGATGGGGTATGGGAACCCGGCGACACATCCTCGCTGTGCAGGGGAGGGACAATAATGCTGATAGCGCAAATCAAACCAACTGCTGAAGACCAAGTCTTCAAATCCCTTGAAAAATGTTTTAATCACGCTTGAACGAAAAACGTGGCCAAGTGACAAAATATTACTGGTTGAAATACACAGAGTAAAAGGTACAGGATTTTTGTCTGGGACATTGTTTTGCAAAAAGAAATAAATGGTAGTTCGATTATGAAAAATGTCTCTCCGATTCATCAGAACTTAATAAGCATTTTGGGAGTTATGCAATTCCATCCACAATAGCAGTCTTCAGGGTGTAACCCAAAGTAGCCCCCTTTACTGGGTTACACTGCTGGATTAGATGCAAGATAGAAAGCTGGCTGTCATAGAAGAAATCGTATAAACTACCTATTGTTGTTCCTGGCAGTACTCCACCCCGACTGCTGTGCCTCTAAGCCACCTTAACACGGGCTGCAATGCAGGCTGCTAATGTAATGCATACTATTTTGGGGAAACCGTTTTGAAGCCAAAAGAGATGTCCTACAAGACGTGTTTAGTGTACCAAGTAACAATTTTCTTCTTTGATTTGATACACATTGGGTTATTCAAATTTCAAAACAGAAATTAATGAAACAATTTTAAAGAAAAATAAAGACATGTTCTCGCTATTCGTTAACCGAAGATTAGTACCCCAAAGTTTTCTTGGAGAGACTTCATGAGCACAAGGTAGTAACAAACTTATTTAACAGCTGCTGACATAAAGCCTTGGAAAGAACACGAACAGGAAAGGAGGGCAAATCTACCAGTCTGAAAGAGATGCCCCATCATTTCATGTTACACTGCCCTTCACATACGAGAGGGGAGTAAATATTGGTTAAAATGGTTACATCTGAAATTTCCTTTTAAAGACATCACTTTATGTCTCCAAATACACTCAATTCAGTTGTATAGTTTTCATAGTCTGAAAAGTTTCATACAAAGCTTGAAATATTTCGAAGAAATCCATATTCATGACCCAAAAGAAAGTCTCGGCTTGCTTTAAAAAAAAAAAAAGAAGAATATATATATATTTTTTTATCTTTCTCTGTATTTATTTCTGCACCCTGAAGCTTACTATCATAGAAACTCAAGCTTAGTATCATAGAAACCCATACTATGGTGCAGTCTCTGGTGCACAGCATCATTTCTGGAAGATGCGAAAAAGCGAGCTCTTCTTTGCATACTAATCTTTGCTGAAATATTTATTAGATTGTGCTTATTTTCATCATTTGACATCATGTACAACTGAATTTTTTGAGGAAGGTATGACTAAATGCTATTATGTAATGCAAATCTACATAAACATCGATTGATGTTCAAATTCCAAAACCAAACCATGTGTTTTCTTTAGTGCAACCTTAAATGAGTGGACAGTTCTGTTTTTGCCATGTCAGTAAAGCACATTGTTTTCGCAAATGCATTAACTTTTAACAGAAGTAAATACCATCTTGCACGCAACATTCATTAGTGTAAAATGAAAAAATTAGGTTTCTGACATTTCTCACAAAATCAAGAAAGTGAGTATTTTAAATTATTTAAGTCTCGGTGAAATTTCTACGCCCAGCAGTAATTTGAGCACAACGCTTTCATTGCTTTAAAAAAATCACTTGTACTTTGCTTTTTACTGGTATTGGCATTTTACCTGATTGCTATTGCTATCGCCGTCACCACGGGGTTTCCCCGATTGTTGTGGCGGGTGTAGGTGAGGAAGTAACTTGTCTCTGGTTGTTGGGGGCGTCACACCTACAGCCTACATCAACGCCATGCCATTCCCGTCGCGCAGCTGACGCGCGCAGCTGGTGCGCGCAGCTGGTGCGCCAAAGGCAAGCCCGTCTGCGCATGTCCGCGGCCGACCAGGGGCCATGCACTATGCCCATTTGTTACGCTACTCTGCTTTAGAATTAAAATCATTGTGGGGAAATTGGGCTATTGACTCTCGCACCCGGATTAAACTTGACAAATTCGGGATATTAACCCATAGGGACACTCACCTTGAAATTTCCTACAAACCACATTAACAGAAGCGCCTTAATAAAGACGAGCATCGGCAAGCTCCAGCCACTCCCATAGATCAGGCGCAGGAGGGACTCAATCTGCTACCTGAATACCCGTTCGATGGTAAAACATCAACTTGAGATCTTCTATCCTAGATGTTGATAAACCGGATATTCTGCTCCTCTCCGAAACATGGCTGACGGCGGAATCGGATCCTGATTAGCAGCAATCCCAGATAGCTATTACATCCTTCAGTCTAACAGACCCGCGGGTAAAGCCGGAGGAGGGGTAGCAGCTATAATACAACAGAAACATCAATTTACCTCATTAGTGACTTCAGGTATCCCCTCAGTCGATAGCCTTTTATTGAAATTTGAATCCCATCACTCTGCTTTTATCTGTGCTCTATTTTATAGACCCCCACATCACATGCCTACATTCCCCCAGCTGTTTGGCGATATGATCGCTGAACTGGTTATTAATCATTCTAGAATCTTGATAATTGGAGATTTCAACTTTTGATCTAGCTACGTACGGGAAAGCTCTTGTTCTATTGAACTCACTGACCTCCTAGCGGGAATGAACTGTATCCAGCATGTAAAAGCAGCCACCCAAATCAAGGGCCATATCCTTGACCAGGTCTGGACTTCCAATCTGGAAATCTCCAACCTGCTGTTCTCCCCTTGCACATGGTCGGATCATCATTTTATCACCTTTTTCATTTCCAGTGTCACCCCTATTAAAGCTCCTCGGTCAGGAAGTTTTATGGCTAGAAACTGGGGTCGGATGGACATCGAGAAATTTTGCTCCTTGCTTACTACTTCAGCCCCCACTGTTCAGGAGGAGTCCCCCCACACCCAGGCAGAAAACAGCAACACCTGGCTTGAATCTGCCAGAGACAGCATAGCCCCCCTGAGGAAAATTAAAATCAAGAGGCCCCATGACGCCCAACGCTGGTTTTCTGACTTAAAAGCGAAGAAAATGGCTCTGAGACAAGCCGAACGTAGGTGGAGACGCGACTATTGCTCCGACAAAAAGGCCACTTTTGTGTCCCTACTCCGATTACAAAAGTGCCATCCTCCAGACCAAAGCAGAATATTTCTCCTCAAGAATATCAAAATCAGTAAACACAGCTAAGGACATCTTCTCTATAGTGGATTAACTTGCTAAACCAGATCGAGTCATTGCAAAACCTGCTCCATCACAACTTTTATGTGAATCTCTCAATTCATTTTTCATCAAGAAAATTGCCACCATTAAGGCCAGTATCCCTAGACCTATCTTACCCTTGGCCCCTCTGTGCCCACACAAACTCTTATCACCTTGAGCAAATCCCTCCAATCACTAAAGATGCATTCTTTGCCCTACTCAAAAAGGTCTATTCTGGCTCCCCTATGGATAGCTGTCCCCCTCACATCCTTCAGAAAGTCTTCCTTTCCTGTCCGGACCCCCCCCCCCCCCCCCTATCGCTTCTAAACAACTACCTTGCTCAAGGTACTGTTCCTAATTTATTTAAACATGCCGAAGTTGTCCCTATTCTGAAGAAACCCAGCTCTGACACTCTGATCCCCAGCAACTATCGTCCCATCTCCTTGTTGCCTTACTTAGAAGCCCATGTCACCAACTGCCTCAGTTCCTTTGCGGAGCAATCTCATTATCTGGACTGCCATCAAGCAGGTTTTAGACCTGCACATTCCACTGAGTCAGTCATCTTGGACGAACTTAGAAGGGGGGCCGCCCAGGGCACTACCAAGGCCCTGGTGCTCCTGGATCTGTTGGCCGCCTTTGACACGGTCGACCATCATCTTCTGATCGACCGTGTCGACAGCGCCGGTACCCAATGCCTGTCGCGGAAGTGGATCTCCTCCTTCCTCAGCGACCGCTTCCAAACAGTTCGCCCAGCTAACTTCTCAGCTGAAAAAAGAAAACTGGCATGTGGGGTCCCTCAGGGCTCCTCCCTCTCACCCCTTCTTTTTAACCTGTATATTTTACCCTTGATTCTGGCCCTGCGTAAAAGAAGTCGTAACTTTTAATTATGCCGATGACCTTCAGCTAGTGTTTAATATCGACTCATCTGCTTCATCAGTGGCGAGCTTTCAATCTACAATGAGTTTTATCAGCGACTGGATGAATGTCAACCAGCTCAAACTTACTCCTGATAAAATCGAGCTGATTCTCACTGGCGGGCTAGCTAATCCGTGGAATTCTAACTTCTGGCCCCCACTGCTAGGGAGTCCCCCACTCCCAGCCAGCTCTGTCAAAAGCCTGGGAATTGTGATCAGTAATGACCCAACTATGAAGGCCCAGATCAGCTCAGTGGTCTCCGCTTGCTTTTTCCATCTGCGAAGAATCCGGAAGATCAGTAGATTCTTGACCCCCGAGGCTCTAACCCAGGTCGTACTTGCCCTGGTAATTTCACGTATTGAGTACGCAAACTCCCTGTATGCTGGTATACCAGCTTATCAATTACATTGTCTGAAATGAGTGCAGAATCAAGCGGCCAGGCTAATCCTTGGTCAACCTAAGCACCATCATGTTAGACCATTGCTGAAGCCTCCATTGGCTTTCTCTGTCCCAACGCTGTCTATTCAAGTTAGGCTGCACCATTTAAAGCCCTCTTAGGACGCGGGCCTGCTTTAATTGCTTCAAAGCTACAGCAGTATGTCCCCTCTCGCGATTTACGCACTTCTAACAAGAATCTGTTGACCCTCAACTGCATTAAACGCAAGAAACATGGTGGCCTTAGATTCACGATTCTGGCTCCTCAATTTTGTAATCATCTTCCTTTCAAACTGAGCACGACCACCTCTTATGCCCAGTTCAGACAACTACTCAAAACGTGGTTATTCTCCCAGGCATATAACTGTCTTGTGAATGCAACCGCCCGTATTTAGCGCCAAGAACCCGCCCGGTGTATGTGCGCTCAATAAATAATTTTTAACATAACATTTGGCTAATTAATGTAATTTTCTTGATTAATCAATATTTTCTGTGGTGGACCATGCAGAAAAAAAACCTGACATTTTCATTAGCATTTTCAGATGCCGTGATAGCCAAGTGGCTAACGTGTAATCCACTTTGGAAACAAATCCCAGTTCCCAAGCACTTGATTGCTGTTAACGGTAACAACTCCTATCGTGGTACAGTGTGGCGCAGATGAGATAACATTTGCATTCCTGGTCACTTGGCAATTATAACACTCATGTACCCAATGTATGACGTTGGCCACCTTGTCTGTTGTGGAACAGACCCTGGGCATTACTGGAAGCATTTTATTGGACAATTGGGAGCAATAGGAGAAAAAAAAACTATTCATCATGAAACAGATTGTTTTGAGCAGGCTAGACCAGGACGTGAGGGGCCATGATTGATAAAAAATTGACAAGAACTCCTTGTCACTTTAATCTCATCTAGAAAGAAGCACAAACGCTTCCTTACATCTAAAGAAAGTACGGTGCCATCAACCTGTGACGTCCCATTACTAAAGACAACCACGCTATTGAAGTGGAAAACAGCAAAGTGCTCAACAGTATGTACAGCTTACTAATCCTATGTGCCAAGGTGACAGCAACTAAGGCCAGAGTTATTGCTTCACTACTTGCAACAGTCGGAGGCTGTCGTTCCAGCTGCTTTCTCCGGGTCTACTGATCTTCTAGACATCGCAGAAGAGATCTCCTACGCATTCTAGCATTTGGGGCAAAAGCACTGCAAGAGGCTTCTCAACCCAAGAGCAAAGTTAAATGCTAGATTTGGAGACTGCATGAGATGTTGAACTCCTCCCTAAATGGATGACATTCTGTCTCGTGTTTTCAGAGGTGGTACACTGAAGTCTTGACTGGAATCACAGCTGACTTTTAAAAATTATTCTGTAGACCCAGACGATTTAGTAAGGAGATTTTTGTATGAAGGTCCTTTTCCACCTGGACCAGACTGTAGACTTTCCAAAGCCTGATGCCCAGGTACAGATTGAATGAGTATCTTCCAATAAGGTAAGTGGTTTGCCACTATTGGCAAGCAGCTGGAGAAGGCTCAAGGAGTAAACTTCAGAAGGTGAGAACCGCATATTGGAAATGTGATTCCCCCCCCCACTGCAAATAGAAGAAAGTTCTTATGCATTAGGAATGATCCTGAATAGATACTTATTTTTCATTTGTGGATGAGGACCAGGTTCTATTGCTCTCGTCTTAATATAGATGTCTCCTTGGGTACGTCAACCAGATATTTCTTTCACCAGTGTCGGCACCAAAGTACTATCTTGCCATACTTCTAGATTTTGAGAAATAAAACCCCTTACCAGAATGGGTTTACCGAAGGGGAATGGACAATCATTGTCTGGAATTGGACAGTGGTCATGCTGACAAAAAAGCAAACTTGTGCTGATTAGTGGATTTGGTTTTGGGCTCTCAACTTCTTTGAGAGGTGTACTTTTGATGCTGGAAATACCAATGAGGGGACTGAATTCTCTATCACTGGTAATGTCAGTAGTTCTCATTGGGACTCGAAAAATTGTATCTATACTTCTAGACCACTACATTTAGCATTTACTTTTTCGTTCACAGAATCTCCCACTCTGTATGCTGACCAAATAAGATGGAGCCCAAGAATGGCAGGATTACAGTCTTTAGTTTGGAGTAAGCTTAGAGTTATGAAGTCTGACCACAATGACTGCCTGAGTGATGCCATGTTACTAACCAGATACTGAAGGTTGAATAAGGATGGCCATCTCACCAATACATTCTATTAGGCAGTAATGTTATCCACTGGCAAGACTCTTAAAGGTGAACCAGTTACGGAAGTTTGTGTACTGGCAAAGCCAATAGGCCTCGCCTTAATGACGCAAATGCCCAGCTATTGCCTTTGTCGAGGCTGGTCTGTAGAGCAGTGTTGAAAAAGGTAAGAAATAAAAACTTTTTAAATACTGAAGGAAAAGCAAACCTCTTATGTAAGCTCAAAAGTGTACATTTAATTCAATGTTTTCAAGCTTTACAAATGGCATAGTTTATTTTTCAACACTGGGATGGAGACTTGGTGACTTTGGGATCATGAAGGTGAGGCTTCAGAATGAGAGGGCTTGCTAACACTCCCATGACCAAACCAAGAGATGTCAGTTCCTCATGTACACCATTTGTGTGGCGTTTTGTTGTATGTGGAGACGCTCTGCTACTGCTTGTTGCCACTGCCTGCCTGCTCTACCCCTCGCTGTGGGCCAAAGACCGAGGAGGACCGAAGAGGGGTCACGGAGAAGACCAGGACCACACTCCCCAGCGTGCCCTGCGGCTCCCAGCGCTGTCACGCAGCTGCCAACGTTTGCTTTGCGCCAGGAGGCGCTTTTAAATTCCTGCAGGGGCTCCCGCAGCGCAGGAAGTGCCCGGGCAAAGCCCGGGCCAAGGGCCGACCTGTCTGTGACTGTTAGAGGCCAAGCAGAGCCACCTTATTAACATTTTGTGCCTGATACCCATATGAACATTGACTTTGACAGGGAGCCAACGTAAGAGGGCTTAAGGGTCACCACTGATTTCAGTTAATAACTACTGCTGTCCACTGTCAGACTGCTGCCTTCAAGTGTATTGACAAAATGAACAAAATAAAATCACTAACAAGGCAGGGAGCGGTGGGGACTTTGGATGCCATTTGCTACACGCGGAGTAAGCCCTCATCCAAAAAGAATCGCTCTAACAGAGCGTAGGTTGTCCTTAGAACTAAAACTCCCAAGGGCAGTCTGATTTGTTAGATCCCCCGAATCTTACTGAATGCCAGCAGAGTTCCCCCCCAAATAGGATAGCGATCAGCCATACTCTTGAAGTTAATGACACTACCAAGCCAAGGGCCTCACCCACAAAACCCAAAGTAAACACCAGGGGCCAGAAAAGTAAGTCCACTCTGGGGAGTAGTCCCCCCAACCCAGTCTAGAAAAAGAAAGGGACAGGGCCCCATTAAGCTAACTCACCCTGCACCAAAAAGAGGTCACAAAAGCAAAAATATTGGCGGACGAGCTGAAGGAGGAGGTAGAAGGGCATTCGCCTGCAATAAGTCTTGTTAAAGCGCCTTCCACAAGTCCTCCAAATCCTGTACAGGGTATTGAAAGTGGGGAGATGTGGGTAAAAATGGGTGAGGTGGTTTCAGCTCTACTAGAACCACTATTGCAAAAGCTAACTCACATAGAAACTAGCATTGATAAACTAGCATTGTTGACACATAATGCACACATGACTCAACGGCCCCAGTCGAGCCCATCGGGCTCCCAGATCACCCAGCCCCAACTGACCTGTTCATGTCATTGTAAAACACAGGACATCCAAACAAACTGGGGCGACGAGCCTAGGTCTATGCAATCTGGAACCTCACGACCTGCCCCAGCCCCAGAGTTAGCTCCTCAAACCACACTATTGAATCCCCTGTCTATGTGTCAGAACATGGCAGGTATGTCCAATAGGTACCACAAGCCATTGGTCCCAAGTTCCATCCAAGAATGATTAATGAAGATCCAAAATGATCCTCTACATAGTGGACCAAGTCACGAAAGCAGAAGGGAAGCCCCATTGAAAACTACCTTTCGCAAAGAACCACAGTCAGTAAGAGGTCAATTCAATACAAATACTCTGCATCTTCCACTGGAAGCAACCCCTTACTCGATTGTGCTGGCCAATGTCCCTATGTTGCCACATGGCGCCAGGGAACACTGGACATCCCTTAAAAAAAAAATCACTATCTCTGCTAAGCGCGAGGTCTGGATTATCTTCCCCGCTCTTTTCAGAATGTAAAATGGCAGACGGGTTGGTTGGATAGGTAGATCCAAAAAGTCACAAGGGGGTGACTGTGTGGTGCTTTCATTTGGGTCACCTGCTCTTGTCCAAACAATACTTGATAGGGCGGGAAACTGGACAATAGAGCAAACAGGGATACATATCCTGCCACTGGGGTATTTTTATAAGCCATCCGACCCCATGCAGCCTCAGCAAGGGATGGACAGAGGTGGGGGGGTGGACTCAACCCAGATACAATATACCAGTGACTAATCACTACGCTGTCCTAAGTTCCTTGGAGGACAATGACTGACTAGAGACGCCGATTGCCATCTTTGACAGAAGGGTTGACAAAAGTGGCATCCGGAAATTAGAATTAACTAGCATTCACTTGGCTGAACAAGAGTCTGGAGTATTAAAGTCTCCGCTTTATCAGACTCGAAGACGTCCCATGAGAGTAACACTGAATAGCCTCTCGGCTACCGACAAGCCACAACCAACCCTTTGACTATGGCAAAGGCATGTCCCCCGGCTGGTAATCTTACGCCCCAAGACCAAGGACTAGCAGAGGCTGGGGGTGTAAGAAGTGCTGAAAGGAAGGACTTGCAGGGAACACCATTGTAGGGCCACTGCCGCAATCACACAATGATCACCAATTGACGAACCTAATATTGACAACCTTAGATAACCATCCCTCAGCCAGGAACGGCCTAGGGTATTTAGATAGGGAGCCTAAAGGCCCTGGCAAGCCGCCAAATGACTCACCAAAGCTCCAAATACTATCCTGGAACGTTGCAGGCCTCCGCTTCAAAATAGATAACCCGAAGTGGGGTGCCTTCATTCAAGACAAAGATATTTGCAAGTACCAGGAAACCTGGGCCAGGGAGGACACACAGACTTGGCTATGCAACTTTTAATATACCAACCACATCTGGGGGTAAGGGTAGACCGTCTGGGGGTCTCAGTATCTGGATTGCAACTCATTTAGGCTGCTCAGTGAAACTGATAGAGACACGTTCTATTGACATACTTTGTGCTATCCTGAGTTTTCCAATCTAGGACCAAAATAGTGTTCATCAAAGTCTACTCTCGGCCAGTAGGGTATGGCCAAGAGTCTACCACCCTTGATATATTATCGACATTTTTGCCTACAGTCATTGATAACGATATTGCGATTGTGGCTGGCGCCTAAACTTCCAGTATGAACCACTGAAGGACCTGGATGCAGGTGACCTTAATGAGAAGGACCTGCACTGGGCAAAGCCAATGCCCCGCCAACTTGGGCTTGGACACCTTTGGTCATACAGATGAACACCCTTGCCCTGGAATCATTCACTCGGGGCATGCAATGGGCGCTCCAAATCGGACTGTCCAGCTAACTTTACCTACAACAGACCGGGCTGCTCCTCCATTATAGGCTATATTCTGGTGAACACTAAATCAAGGCACCGGATGATCAATTTTAAGATTGTGTCCAGACACGATAGCGACCATAACGCCCTGATTTTAGAGAATTGGCCTTGCCACACACTGGGGATGTCCTTAGGGGCCGACTCTCGAATACTCTAGGGCCTAACTAACTGAGAGGAGAGTAAGATGGGGTACCCTATGCCAATCCTAGGATAAACTAGCTTTGATCTATCGAACAATCCTGCCATTTTTGGAGGTTGCAAATCAACTGAGTGAGATTGCAGATTCCACTTGCCCACTCCGTGAAATTGCTGAAAACCACCATGGCTTAGTGGCGGCCTTGGCAGATAGCTTCTCTTACGAATCACGATTTAAGACAGTGCCCCCAGGCACAATGGCAACTGCCGCAAGGCCAAGAAAACCTTGGTCTTAACTATTAAATCCAATGATAAGCAGGCAATAAAGGCCAATAGGCTATAAAAACACAATCAAGCTAGCAAAAAAAAATTGGGAAGTAGAAAGATGGGAGAGTTTGAGACACGCTCTAAATAGCAGGGATATGAGGACCTTCTGGAAAATAATTAATACAGACTAGGGAGGACAAACCAGCAATCGAACCGAATCTGGTCCGCTTTCAATCCCTTTATTCTAGGGTGGAGAGAGATCCAGGGCTTGCAGTAATTCGTTGTCCCCAGCCACAACTAGCTCACCTATATACCCCCGAAATCTCCCTGAAAGAGATAACGGCCACAAAATCGACAAGAGTAATCCCCGCAAAAGCTCCGGGCCTAGATAAGATCCCTGGGCATCTCCATCGCACCATTCCTAGCATTTGGGCTCCGTACTTATGGACCGTTGTAAATGCTATTCTCCAAGGAATGGGTTAGGGGTGGAAATCATCCCAATTTTTGAAAAAGGATCACCCCTCCTTCCCGCAAATTATCGGCCCATCAGCCTTATTAAGGTGGCACAGAAAATCTTTGCTCGAGTGCTCCTGGACAGTCTACAGAACTGGATGGAGGAATTTTCTATTCATAGTCCCTACCAGGCCGGTTTTAGAGCTAAAATGTCCACAATCGATCAAGTTTTCAGGTTGCAATTACTGCACTGGAAAAACAGTAATCCTGGAGGGTGGCAGTCTCTATATGATCTTTGTGGACTTAAAATCAGCCTTCGATTTAGTTCCCAGGGAGAAATTATGGGTTATTTTACTAGATTTGGGAGCACCACCGTACCTATGCCACATCCTGAAAAGATTGCACGAACATAACCTTGCCCAAATCAGATATGGGAAGCACGGAAAGCTCACCGATGGCATACCCATAGAGAGGTGTGCGGCAAGGGTGCGTTCTGGCCCGACCCTCTTTTGTATTTTTATCAATGGCTTAGTGGGGGCCCTGATAACAGCAGGAGGGGACACAGGTGCTCCTAAGTTACCGGGCCGCCAGGTACCTGCCTTGATGTTCACAGATGATACCCTCCTGCTGTCAAGGTCTCCGATCGGCATACAAAGGGTTTTGGACATTTTCCACTTATTTTGAAAGAAAAGGGCCTGGGCATTATGTGAGAAAGTGGCTCTGTATATACTGTTCCTTAATAGGTACAGGGTGTACAGTGTCCACAGTCCCCCAGGGTTGACGAGAGGTTAAAGTTAGATATAACCTTACTCTCTAAAGTGGTAGCTTGGTCGAGCAGTAAGGCAGTACCAGAGGACAGTGTAAAGCATTTGTTGTACACACTCAGTCAGCAAATGGTCTCACACATTCAAGAACTGAACTCTAGGCCAATGATTTATATATAAAAAAATTATATGTTTGTTTTATTTTAGAACCAACACTTGGATTTAAAATATACTTTCTCAGCATGAGATGTTTCATATAAATACTTTTGCAATATGCAATTGGCTTTTGTAAACAGTTACAAGTGGTTGCAATGGCAACTATTTTTAAACACAACAATGCGTTGAGCTCAATGATAAATAAAAGTTATTTGTAACAGATTACTTTTTAGATTACTTTTGGAATTCCAGGACTGGATCCTACATTCAGTCCTGGGTCAGTATTCAGAATCAAGTGATGAAAGTCGACTTAAGTACTGTAATGATTTTTAAACAATATTTAGCTATTTTAAAAGTTGACACTTAGAAAATATTTCAGAGAAAATAGTCAATGATTCCCTATGAAAGAAAATGCAGGTTACAGGTACAGTATGTTCTCGTTACTTTTGTAATCCAGTACTGGGTGCCTAGACTCAGTACTGGGACCTTTATCCAAAACAGGAAAGCAATTACGTTTTCAGATATCATACGATTTTTGAAGAATATTTAAAGATTGCAGAAATCGACACTTAGAAGAAATTTCACAGAAAAACAGTCAATGGTTTCCTATGGAAGAAAATTGAGTTAAGGGTAAGTACAGTTGTAGAGATTTTTCAGAGTCAGTGCTGGGCATCAAGATCCAGCACGGGGAGTTCACCTAGGAACAGGTGAGTAAATTCGTTTTTGCCACTCGGCTGATATTTGGTAAATATTTGAAGATTTGAAAAGTCCACACTTAGAAGAAATTTCAGGAAAAAAGCCAGTCAATGTTACCCTATGAGGAAAATAGAGTTTGCGGTTTAAGGGTAAGTACTCGACTGGCAGAGTTGAGGTTCTGGGCACAGACTCAGGGGTCTCCCAGGGTCAGGTAGGTACAGTTGGTTCACCCTCAGCGGCTCTAGGGCGGCCGGGTGCAGAGAGAGTTAGGCCCAATGTTATCCTATGAGGGATAGGGGGGCCTTGTTTGGTGGCTGCTGTCTGGCAAGCCACGCGGCTGTGGGAGCTGGGCTCCTGGTCACTTACTCAGGGCAAGTGGGGAAGTAGGTAGGTGTAAAGTTTTCACTGCCAGGGCCACTCGGGCGGCTGGGTGCAGAGTGCTTTTGAGCCTTCGGGCGCTCAATGGATTTAAATGGGAAATCTCCGGTTTGGAAAAAGACTGCAAGCTCGGGGACGAGGACTCTTCAGGTGCCACCACCACTTCGAGAGGTAAGTTGGGTAGTTGGAGGATAGGTAGATACCCCGGGATTGGACACAGAGGGCCGTGGGGCTCCGGGTGCAGGGGTGCCTTTTGTTGTCGGAAAATCTTATCCTCTGTTGATCGCGGTTGGGGTGGCACACTGTTCTGAGGCTGCAGGCTTCTTCAGGATTGTCGAGGGGGGTCCTTGGGTGCCGGACTCGGGGTCACAGTCGCCGTGGGGTCGTCCTCGTGGGTTTAGTTCACTCCGGCACCGGCCAGGCTTGGCTGGTGCAGAGTGGGCTGGGATCGCGGTTCCGGGCTGCTGCCAGGGGTGAAAGGTAGGTTCTGAGTAGAGCCTCTACTCATGGGAGTCCCAGGGAATCAGAGTTCAAAGGTAGTCAGGTCCTCCGGGGTTTCTGAGGTTACTGGCCACAAGAGATGCCGCGCTGGAGCAGGAGCAGGTTCGAGGGTCGACAGGCCGGTAGGGCTGGGGCCGAAGCAGTTGGTGTCTTCCTCTTTTTAGCAGCTGCAGGGCAGGTCTTTGTTCTTCTTGCTCTTCTTGTAGTTTCGAATCTGGGGAAGGAAGGTTCAGGGTGCCCCTAAATACTAGATTTAGGGGCATTACTGGTAGGTGAAGGGCTTGGGCCAATGGGTCCCTGTCCTGGGGTGGGTACACCCCCTATCCTGCCTCTCTCCTGTGGGAGGGGGGCAGGAGCCTAGTCCTGATTGGGCAGGGCTTCCCATCTTCAAGATGGCGATAGCCCGGAGATGTGCTTCACCTCGCCTCCCTCACCTGAGGGGTGGGGTTGGCAGGCTGGCACATCCCCTGTCCTTATTTGGAGTTTCCGGCCAAGCTTCCCGCCAGAATGGGGGGTTGCAGTGGCCTGGGGAAGCTCACAGAGGCGGAATGCCTTTGAAGCTTCCCCCTGTCCATCCTGGGGGAGGAGATTTAGCACCTCGCCCAGGATGTGCATTGTTGCAGGCCCAGGAGAGCAGGGGCTCTCCTACCCAGGGGTCCAGCAACATGTCTGCTGTGTGGCAGCCTCAGAACAGACGTGGATTGTAGGTTTAGGATTCAGGGGGCCTCTCTAAGATGCCCTCTGTGGTGTCTTGTACATTAAATCACACACTGGCATCAGTGTGGATTTAATGTGCTGAGCAGTTTGATACCAAACTTCTCAGTCTTCAGTGCTGTCATTATGGTGCTGTGGAGTTCGTGTTTGACAAGCTCCCAGCCCCATATTCTCTTAGCTGGCAGCACTGCACTTACAGGACCCAGGAATGGACCTGGGTACTGTAGGGGCACAGGGCTCCTGCCTCTGTGTCCACACCACTGGCATAGGGCACCCAGCTAGAGGGGTGGCTGATGTATGCCAGGGCAGTGTAGGTTGTGGGCATGGCACACAGGGATGTGTGTCATGTCGACTCTCCATTTGTCTTGTATCCAGACACTCAGCCTGCAAGAGCAGTGTGTGTGTGTTAGCGTACAGGGCCTCTAAGGGTGGCACAATGAGTGCTGCAGCCCTTAGAGGCCTTCCCTGGTCACAAGGCCCTGGGTACCTAGGGTACCATTCACCAGGGGCTGACATGTGGCCAGGGTTTGCCAATTTGGGTTTTGTCTGTTAGGCAGTTTTTAGGGAAGGAACACAGGCCCTGGGCACCTGATTGGCAGGAGCCCAGGGCATAACAAGGAAAAGTGCATCAGCTATTAGGCAAAAAAAAGGGGGGGGGGGGGTTACTGCAACAGAAACCCACTTTCTTACACATTAACACCCAGAAAACCAAATATATGGTCTTTAACGCAGGGCAGTCAAAACAACCCAATCCCCAATTAGAATGGTAATATTTAGAGAAAGTCCCAGTATGCGAATACTTGGGACTGTCTAAACGAGAAAATGGAGTGGGGGGGTTCAGATTAAGAAGGTCTGTTTGAAACTGGCACAAACATCCGGGGGCTGGCGAAACAGCAGAGGAAGTGTATTTTTACAAGATGCTGGGGCCGGAGTTAGAAATATATAAGGCACAAGCCTGAGGAGCTGCCTTATATGGAGCAGAAATTTGAGGTCATCTGCCACCGGAACTTGCTAAGATCGAGAACTCATTCCTCAGACAACTCCTGGGACTTGCCATAAGCACACCACTCACCCCACTCTGAATGGATCTTGGAGTTAGCCCAATCGCACTTGAGGTTACCCTGAGACCCCGGCTATACTGGCGCCGCTTATGGAGCACTCCTGAACTATCCATGTATAGAGAGGAACTGAAGGCAGTGGTAAACCTTAATGGAGTAAGCAAAATATCTTGGCTTACTCATATTAAGAATTCTCTGATATCCATTGGAATGGGTGACTTATGGGACAGTGCATAAGTTAGATGTCCGGTAACCCCCAGGAAGGTTTTGATCAAGAACTTCAAAGACCATAAACTCAACCTATTACTTAGGGGTCCCTGGCCAGGAACACTTACAACATCTTTCCTAGAAGTCAAACTGCAATACAGTTTCCAATCTATCATAGACGATATACAGCCGTCCGTAGCCAAAAAACTATATTTGCAGTTCAGGTATGGTGCACTTCCCTTACGTGCAGTTACCTATAGGTGGGGGGCCAGCTCCATAAAAGATTGCCCATCCTGTAATAATTGTACAGAGACTGACCTGCACGTACTGTTTTTTTGTCCAGCATATAAGGAAGTAAGTGTTCGTTGGTTACATCAGTTATGTAGGAATCTCGGAACTTCCCACTGCTCACAAGCTTCAGGATCCTGAAATTTGATAGTAGTATGCCTATTGCATATTCAGTGTCCCACTATCTGTTTTCAGTGTGGTGTGTATGCTGAGCAGTTCTAAAGAAAGAGCATGCCCAACCAACTCTCCCTACTTCCGCACTATGACCCGTGATTCCTTCTTTTTTATACGTGATTTTGTACGGATTGAGATACTTGTGTATTTTAGGATATTTATAACATTTCACAATCTTTTATCGATCAAATATTTTAATGTGTATGCTGAATTTTGATGTTGAAAAAGCTGAATTGATTGCACTGTATTTTGTACATGTTTATCCGTGCTTTTATGGCCTTATCGGACCGAAATAAAGTATCTCTTGAACTTGAAATACTTTTTCGTCCGGAAATTCTGACCAAACTATAAAATTAAGTCAGAATGTAAAGGGAAATGCTTGTCAATGTCTAATTTACTTTGTACAGGATTCATCCATTTGGTCTTCTGTGGTAGCTCAGGGAGCAGGTTTATGGACCTCCAGGAGAAGTACCATGCTAAGGAGAACTACCTCAGGCCCCAGCAGAGTGACTGCAACAGATGGACCTTTCCAGAGTGCCATAAAACTCTGTGAGCAAAGCTTGTACCTTCAAGCAATACGTGGAATGGAGGAAATAAACCAAACCCAAAGTCTGCTCTTCAACCACACTCCAGCATAAAACATCCCTGCTGCACCCCTTCACATACAAGCTGGAGGGATGGGGAGCAGGACAGAACAGTGAGGGGCAGGTGTGTGATGCAAGAAGCAGCACACAAGGGACAGCGCTAGAAAATATGCGTTCCCATGGTGTGCTGAAGGGAAGAGAACAACGCAGTTCCGTAAATGTGAAAGTCAGCCAATCAAAAGGATCGTAGAGAGGCTATGCTGTGGGAAAGGGACAAAAAAACAAGGGGAAAGCAAGGCATCAAATAAGCAAGTACGTGCGTAACAAAAATCAACCAGTGGTAAGCAATGGCCTTGCTGTAATCCCCCCCCCTCTAAATTCACAATAGGCTTTTCACAACCAGACCACTTGCGCAGTCTGGTAGGGGAGAGCTAAAATGAACCACTTGTGCTATCGACATTGCATGATTTAAGTGGGATGGGAACCATAGGGTAATCAACAGAAATACCGGATAAGGGGCAAGACAGCATATCCTCCAATAGTGGACATGTTTACCATGCACAATTATTTTTAACTGGACATAAAGTTAACTATTACATCAGATTAACCAGAGCAAAAGATAAAAAGGCAAAGATTTTGAAACAATTTGCCAACAAAATTCTAGAATGATATTGGGTTGAAAAATGCACATGAAACACAATCTCGCAAACATAAATCACATTCGGATTCTCAAGATACACTGTACCACATACATGGGACCTTACAGAACAAAAACAAAATGACATTCTGAATAGAATAATGACATGAGACCTATCGGCATGACGCAAATTTCCGTTTGTGCAATACTTGCCCAAGGAGCGATAAGGCATGCCCGCCACGGCAACTCACATTTTCAACTGATCAGACTACATATACCTAGTCCTTTAGTTCCCACGTAGGCCTGCAAGGCTGCAACGTAAAGTAATGTTGCCAAATGATCCAAAAATTCTCTGCAGCCCTTTTGTTGTGGAGTAGGCCATGTCATCACAAATAAACGCATTGCAGCCTACTTAAGCATTTATGGCTACCATCCACATTAACAAGTCACAAAAAGCGCCCATGCAGAGCCAGAAATTAAAAAGGAGCAATAGGAAACTTGTAACACTAATAGGGCCATTTGGAAACCCAGGTCTAGGAAGGTTATTAAAAGTATTTTTTCCTCAGTGTGCCAATAGTTCAATACGAGAACAAGTTGAAGTTCGCAGGCACCCTCAGACTGATTAACAGACACAGGGAAGTCACATCTGTTGCAAGAATCTTCACTAGACAGGCAACAAAATCTTAGTTATACTCAGAAGCCTATTGTGTAAACATTTAAAGTAGTAAAACACAAACGGTATCCAAGGGTCCTGAACCTATCACTATGAGATATCATAAGGATAGACTGGAGGATTTGTACAAGATAGTACAAGAAAAGTAAAGCCAGAATCAGCTATAAGGCAAAAGAACTCACCTGTCGGCACAAACAGGGTGTGTCCTTGCTTCACTACACATTTGTAACAATTGTCCACCTTGTCTCCGAAGAATTCCTCACTCTGAGTGACCGAGGAGCTCCACGATTCGTAGAGCGCCAGGTTCTCCTCCGTAGGTTTAATCAAGTAGAAGATCTTCTCTCCCTGATGAAACATGAGAATGGTGTCACACCCGTTCTTCAATAACTCTCTGCTCTTACAGAAACATGAGAATGGGGTCACTCCCGTTCTTCAGAAACATGAGAATGGTGTCACTCCCGTTCTTCAATGACTCTTGCTCTTAACAGAAACATGAGAATGGTGGCACACCCGTTCAATGACTCTGCTCTGAACAGAAGCATGAGAATGGTGTGTCACCAGTTCTTCAATGACTCTCTGCTCTGAACAGAAACATGAGAATGGTGTGTCACCAGTTCTTCAATGACTCTCTGCTCTGAACAGAAACATGAGAATGGTGTGTCACCAGTTCAATGACTCTCTGCTCTGAACAGAAACATGAGAATGGTGTGTCACCAGTTCTTCAATGACTCTGCTCTGAACAGAAACATGAGAATGGTGTGTCACCAGTTCTTCAATGACTCTCTGCTCTGAACAGAAACATGAGAATGGTGTGTCACCAGCTCTTCAATGACTCTCTGCTCTGAACAGAAACATGAGAATGGTGTGTCACCAGTTCAATGATTCTCTGCTCTGAACAGAAACATGAGAATGGGGTCACATCAGTTCTTCAATGACTCTCTGCTCTGAACAGAAACATGAGAATGGTGTCACACCAGTTCTTCAATGACTCTCTGCTCTTAACAGAAACATGAGAATGGTGTGGTACCCGTTCAACGACTGTGTTCTAAAAACATGATTAAGCTATAGAGAAAACATTCTTTAAGAACATTTGCCAGCATCTTGATCGCCCCAGTTCATATCCTTACTGCTCTCCTTCACTTTCATCCTTTGTCAATATCCCCTAGGGTCCTCAAATCATATCCTTTCACTACAAACTCATATTTGCAGCTACCCTGCTTCCTGCCATTCAAGCTGCCCTGATCTTTACACAAGGTTCTCTATCCATTGCCTTGCATTAACCATTTCTCCATTTGCTTCCGTATCCTCAAACTTCCTAATTTCCTTTATTTCCCAACAGAAGTTTCTTCTCAGATCAGTAAAGACATCACTCACCCAAAGGACATGGTACCAGACCGAAGTGCCCCCAAAGTCGATGTGAAAATCTGTGTAGCTGCCCTCAACACCCATAAGGCAATACTTCTGAACAAAGGGCTTTGGGAAGACAGAGTCATCTGGCCAGTAGTTCTCTACCCAAGACAGTTTTTTGGCAATGTCCGGGACTCTCACCAGCTCAGACATCCTAGAGAGAAAGAAAATCTTAAATTAAAAAAAATTATAAGAAATTAAAGCTTTGTTATATAAACATGGAAGCCTACAGATGACCACATTATTTCCTTAGACTAGAACTAGTGCAAATTTATAAAGTACAACCTGCAAGAAAAGCCGTAAACTTAAAAAATGAAGGATTTCAAAGTGTGTTGCAGCACAAGAATGCTCATAGTTCACATTTTTATGAGCATTATTGATAGGACAGATTCTGCGGCAACAAGTTAGGGGTACTGGAAGGCAGAAAATTCACACCAAGTAAAATCGTTGTGGCACTATTTGTGAGAGTATGCCTCACCAGACCCAGCTTTGGTGTGGCAACATAATGTTGCACCCAAACTCGACAAACTGTGCCATGAATTGACATTTTGGTAATTGCTTCCTCTCTCCCTTCTGGGATGGGTAGCGATCTTCAAAATGGCCTCACTGCTGAGGATTCAGTACGGACTACAGAAGGAAAATGCTACTTACCAGTATGCATCTGTTCTTGGCATGTAGAGCTGCAGAGATTCACACTCTGTGCATAGATCGCCACCTGGTGTTGGGCTCGGATGGTTGCACTGTGTTGTCTTGGAAGAAGTCTTTTGTAGTCACGAGATAGGTGACTTCTCCCATGGACGATAGTGCGCATGGGCATCTACTCCATCCTCAGATTGTTTTTCGCCATGAAGGGAAATGATGGAGTTTGTAATAAACAGAAAGATGTCCATGAGAATGTATCCAAGTAAGATAACACTGGAACAGATACAGATTCCGGGGAGGTGGGTGGGCGTGTGAATCTCTGCAGCTCTACATGCCAAGAACAGATACATACTGGTAAGTAGCATTTTCCGTTCGAGGCATATGAGCGGCAGAATTCACACTCTGTGCATAGACTGTACAGCAATGTCTCCCTTAGCGGTGGTCGCCTGTATCGGTTGCAGTGGTTTGAAAAAGTGTCCTAAGAACAGCTGGGCCTACAGAAGCTTATTGCTTTGCCTGCACATCTACACAATAGTGTTTGGTGAAGGTGTGTGTTGTAAACCATGTTGCTGCTTTACAAATGTCTTCTAGGGGAATGTTCCCTAAGAATGCCAATGAAGCCCCTCGTTTGCGTGTTGAATGCGCTCTGGGGGTGGGGGGGGGGGGGGGGGGGGAAATGTTAACATACGCTTTGCTTTCTGATAGCATATTTGAATACATTTTACTATCCACCTGGCAATTCCGGCTTTGGAAATTGGATTGACTTTATGAGGTGGAGAGACAGCTACAAACAGTTGCTTTGTCTTCCAAAGGTTTTTAGTCCTGTCTATGTAGTCAAGTAAAGCTCTTGACATGGAGCGTGTGAAGAGCCCTTTCCGCTACAGAATCAGGATTTTGGAAAAATACTGGCAACTCTACTGATTAAGGTGGAAAGCAGAGATTACTTTGGGAAGAAATTTTGGGTTCGTCCTAAGAACCACCTTTTTACAATGTATTTGTAAGAATGGTTCTTGTATGGTTAAAGCATGGATCTCACTTACTCTCCTGAGAGAGGTGATTGCGACAAGGAAAGCTACTTTCCATGTAAGGAATTGTAATTCACATTTTTGTAAAGGCTCAAATTGGGGACCAATGAGTCTAGTAAGAAGTTCCACACTGGAGAGGGTGGCAGTCTGGGTGGAATTATCCTTTTAAGGCATTCCATAAAGGCTTCGATAGCGGGCACTCTAAAGAATGACAAGTGTTGTCTGTTTTGAAGGTAGGCGGCAAGGGCAGCCAGATGTAATCTTATCAATGAAAATGCCAGATTGCATCTTCGTAGGTGTAGCAAATAGCAGATAATATTTTCAATTGAAGCATCCAATGGGTCAATTTTGTTATTACTGCAGTAAATGGCGAATCTCTTCCATTTAGCTGCATAGCAAGCTCTAGTAGTGGGGCGTCTGGCTTCTTTAATAATGTTCATACAGTCCGGTGGGAGGTTGAGGTAACCGAACTCTAGGATTTCAGGAGCCAGATAGCTAGATTCAGTTGTGCTGGATCTTGGTGCCTTATATCTCCGGGTTCTGCGTTAGCAGCTTTGGGGAGAGACGTAATTTTTGGTGTGGAACTACTGAGAGTTCGAGTAGTGTTGTCAACCATGGTTGCCGTGCCCATGTTGGAGCAACTAGGATCATCTTGAGAGACTGTTGTTGGAGCTTGTGTACTACTAGTGGAATGAGCGGGAGTGGCGGAAAAGCATACGCAAATCTGCCTGACCAGTTCATCCATATCGCATTGCCCTTGGACAACGGGTGTGGGAACCTGGCGGCAAAGGTTGGGCATTTTGCGTTTGCATGTGTGACGAACAGATCTATGTCTGGTTGGCCCCACATCTGGAAGAAGGGTTGAAGAATTTGTGGATGAAGTTTCCATTCGTGTATCTGTTGAGTCTGACGACTTAACAGATCCGCCATCTGATTGTTCACCCCTGGAAGATGTTCTCACAGAAGATACATGTTTTGTGGAATGGCCCATCTCCATATACTTTGCGCTAGATGAGACAGCTGCAAAGAGTGTGTTCCTCCTTGTTTCTGTATGTAATACATTGCTGTCATATGGTCTGTGCGAACTAGGACAGCTTTGTTGAGGAGAAGTGTTTGGAACGACTTTAACGCTAGAAAAATTGCTGGTAATTGATGTGGAACAGTTTTTGTTGAGTGGTCCACCTGCTCTGAAAGGTGCGGTTTAGGAGATGGGCTCCCCAGCCTGTGAGTGATGTGTCTGCTGTTAGCACTATCTTTGGAACCAGCTCTAGGAACGGCCGCCCTCTAGAAAGATTTTGTGTGTTCCACCACTGCAGAGAGCGATGTGTGCGGCTGTCCACCAACACCAGATCTGTAAGTTGACCTGGAGTCTGGTTCCACTGACGTGCTAAGCATTCCTGTAAAGGGCGCATCTGAAGTCTTGCGTGAAGTACAATGAGAATGCAAGAGGCCATCATTCCTATGAGTTGCATAAACACTCGTGCTGGGAGAGAGTGTTGGGGCTGAAACGTGGAGATGAGGGTTTGCATACTGGTTATCCTTGCTGGATTGGGGTATGCTAGATTGTTGTAAGTGTTTATTGTGGCTCCAAGATACTGATGCAAGTAGGAGGGTTGAAGGTGTGACTTGGTGTAGTTTACTGTGAACCCCAAGTTGTGTAGCAGCTGAATGGTTTGATGAGTGTGCTCAACACACTGGTTGTATGACTTGGCTTTTATGAGCCAGTCGTCGAGGTACGGAAATACATGGATTTATTGTCTTCGCAAGTGTGCTGCTACTACTGCAAGGCACTTTGTGAACACCCTGGGGGCTGTGGTCATCCCAAATGGAAGGACTTTGAAGTGATAGTGTTGGCCGTCCAATGTGAACCTTAGGTATTTTCTGTGAGCAGGGTGTATGGGAATATAAAAGTAGGCGTCCTTGAGATCTAGTGTGGCAAGGAAGTCGCCTTGTTAAAGCAGTGGAAGGACTTGAAGAGTGATCATGTGAAAATGATCTGACTGTATGTAGAGATTGAGGGGTCTGAGGTCCAATATTGGCCTTAGGGTACCGTCCTTTTGGGGGATTAGGAAATAGAGTGTAAACTCCTGTTCCTTGATGTTGTATGGGGACTGGTTCTATTGCATGCTTTTGAAGCAGTGAAAGAACTTCCTGTTTGAGGAGTGTCAGATGTTCTGTGGACATTAGACGCTGCTTGGGTGGTATGTTGGGTGGAGTTGCTGTAAGTCCCAGGCACTAACCATACTGGATAATTTGTCTTACCCACTTGTGTGTGGTGATGGATTTCCAGACAGGTAGGAACTGTGAGAGTCTCCCTCCGACCGGAGTGGAATGGTGTGGAGGGAAGTCACTGTTTATTAGAGGGAGAGGCGTGATTTTTGTTGATACCACGGCCTCTTCCTTTGTTATTTCCTCTGTATCCACCTCTAAAATATCCCGTTAGGGAATGTTTGTGTGGGGTTTTGGTATGAGGAAAAAGCAGGGTCTGCACTATTATTTTTGAATGCGCCTCTAAAGAAGGAGCGCCGAAAGGAACCTTGTGTGGATGGCTATAGAGAAAAGCGCGACGGCAGGTACAGTGATTTGCTTCTTTTAAAACAAACATTTAAGATGTACTTTTAAATTTGCTGATCTTTTATATTCTACACATTGTTCCTATGAGGCATTGCTTTTAATTATTGGAAACTCACCTAGCACTCGCACTTTATTTGAGCGCCGGTCCCTGCTCCACCGCGGCTTTTGGTGCCGATTGTGTGGAGGGACGTGGCTCTTCCTCCGGATCCTTTACTTTCGGCGTGAGTGGGGGTATTTAATTAACATGCTGGAACGGCTGTGCAGCGGGCGCGTTGCTGCTGGCACGCCAAAGGCAAGCCTGTCTGCGCCGGTACATCGCCAGGAGCCAGAAACTCTGCTGGTTTTCAGGTGGATACCGCTCCCAGGCTTACCTAGACATCCTCTCAATTTTTTCAGGTGAGACCTGATCTGTCATCATATCTGTATGATCATACAATTGATAATTTGGAAGGTCCTTTTGCCTGCTCACATTGTCATTTTACTTGCACGGATACCTCACCGGGCTCACAGGGCAACAATGTTAGCAGGAAAAGTATGTCAGAGAGGGGTGGGACGACCAATAGTTATGCTAGGCCTCGCTCTTCAAACCAGGTTTGTTCCTGGAAGGGTTTTTTGGCGAATGTACGTTCATTACCAAAACAAGCCACCAAACTCTGGGATCTGGTGAGTTCAGAATACCCAGATCTCGGTTTTTTAACAGAAACTTGGTTTAAACCCACCTCCCTGCCTGTAATTGCACTCGCCCTCCCAGAGCACTATTGGATCCTTCGACTTGACAGACTTGGGAAAATGGATGGTGGGGTTGCCATAGTATACCAAGAGGCAGCAAAAATCACAGTGATTGATTCCATCTTAGATAATACCATGGAAATGCGCATATTTAAAATCTAGTTGACACTCCAAGAAACTTTAAAGGGCGCTCTTATTTATCGCCCACCAGGGCTATTAAAAGACTTTAACCTAAAAATTATTGAAAAAATTGGCCCTTACATAATTACATCTAAGCACTTCCTGTTACTTGGTGACTTTAATGTCCGTAGCGAAGAAAGTGAGAATGTAGAGGCTGCAAGCTTTTCAGCTGACATGGCCACCTTAGGCTTAAATAAGATCAATTCTGGACCCACACACGCAGCTGGTCACACTTTGGATATTATACTTTCCACATCCTCATATATTGTTGCTGACCCCGCTTGTCCACTGATCTGGTCAGATCACTTTAGGATTCCTTTTAGGATCAACAGCAGTACTAAACCCATAATGGCAGGACGCCCTTCTCATGGGCTCAAAAGGTGTTGGCACAAAGTCACATCCGAATCATTTAGTAAAATATATGTACCCCCATGCATTCAATGAGCATATGGACAGTACCACAAAACTTAGGGTTTTCAACGATACCATGTGTGATATGAATGACAGGATGGCTCCCATGACACATCAACTCAGCAACTGCTGTAAAAAAAAAAGTGACAAATGGTACACGGATGACTTACGTAGTGAAAAATCTAGATGTAAACATCTAGAAAAATCCTGACGTAAACCCCAGCTGGAAACAGAAAAACTTACATTTAAACTGGCCCTCAATACTTATCATAAGAATCTAAAATAGGACCCGTAAAGATCATGTATTAACTAAACTCAATAAGGCAGGTAATTCGGCAAAGGATCTCTACAAACTTTTGAATTCCTTTACCAAGCCAACAGCATGCGCACAGCTGGTCAACCCCTCCCAGGGACTGTGTGACAATATCGCAGTATACTTAGACGATAAAATCAACCAGATTTATCAACAATTCCCTCAAAACCTTTGCCAGGTGCCACTTACTATATCCGATTTAGCGCCGCTAACAGGCTCAGATGAAGGTTTGACACACTTTAAGGATATTGAGGTCTCTAAAGTGGAAGCTATGTTAAACAAGCATTGGCATAGCCAATAGGTCTCGCTTTTGGGACCTTATAAGTGTTTAACTATGCAACAGTTGCATAACTAAATACTTATAAGGTCCCAAAAGCGAGACCTATTGGCTATGCCAATGCTTGTTTTTTGGTAGGCACGAAGAGCCACCCTCCCCCGTGTAATGCCAGCTGCTGCAACAGGGGGAGGGGGGGGGGGGGGGGGGGGGGACTCTGAGGAGAGAGAGCAGATGAGGAAAGAGCAACAGAGAACCAGTCTGCCAAGTAGGTGCGAACGTTAAAGTGAAAGTAATCATTTCGAGGGTGCTTTGATGTTCGCAGTGGCCGCGCGGCTCACTGAGAACATCAAAGCGTCCGCGAAATGTACACGCAGGCTGCCAAATGGTGCGCGCGCCCGGCGCACATGCACTGTAGTTGGGGGCCTGAAAAGCACTGTTTGCACTTCCAGATCCCCGTTTTCTATAGCTCTCGCCAGAGCAGCGCTAAAGCGCTGGCTCAGGCGAGACCTAAAAAGGCGAAATCAGGATCTCCTTTGGATATAATGGCCGCCCACAAATTTGCTCTCCTCGCCGCCCCAATTGCAGAGATCTTAAATTCATCGTTGAGTGAAGGCAGTGTGCCTTTAGATTGCAAAGTCACCCAAGTACTACCTATCAAGAAGAAAGATCAGGCACCGGCCGAAGTGCTCTCCAATTATCGTCCCAGTTCGCTCCTCCCACTTATGGGCAATTTGGCGGAGAACTATGGTAATACTCAATTAATGGACTATCTTGAGGCCAATGGTATCCTTGATCCTTCACAGTCGGGGTTTAGATCCAACTACTCCATGAGGCAACTCTCATCGGGGTCAGGGATTATATAAAAATGGCCGTGGATGATAAAAAAGGAGTGATGTTGGTTTTGTTGGATCTAACAGCAGCCTTCGACACGGTCTCTCATCAGAAACTGATATTTCGACTGAGAGGCCGGTCTGCAGGGGGTAGCTCTCGATTGGTTGGTCAGCTTTCTCAATCATCGCACGCAAACCATCAATCTAGGCCAATTTTGATCAAAAACTATGAAGCTTAGCAAGGGGGTGCCCCAGGGCTCCTGTCTGAGCCCTACTTTGTTTAACATCTATGTGCCCCCCCCTTGCTAAAGTCATCCGACAGTACAGCTTTACGCCGTTCTCTTATGCTGACGACACAATTTCTCCTGTTTTTTGATAAGGACATGGAGTTCGCCGATCAGCGCTTTGCTAATGGCATGTCTGCCATAGCAGAATGGATGACTGAACACTTTCTGCAGTTAAATGCGGCCAAAACTGAAATCCTGCTGTTTGGTGCTGCACTAATGTCCTGGTCCCCTGAGTGGTGGCAGACAGTGCTAGGTCCCTTTACCAACTTCGGTGGCAAAAAAATCTAGGGGTCCGGTTGGATGCACAGTTATCGATGAAGGATCAAGTTATGACCACTACCGGGACCTGCTATCACACATTGAGCCTGCTCCGCAGAGTGTTTACGTGGCTACCGCAAACTGTACGCAGAACTTTAAATCAGGCTTTGATTATAGGTCATCTGCACTATTGTAATGCTTTATTGGCAACTGCGAACGAGTCTTCTCTTAGCAGACTGCAGATCATCCAGAATGTGGCTGCATGCCTAGCTATTAACAAACCACCCCGCACCCCCCTGGGCTATTATTGGAAACTCTCCATTGGCTTCCAATCCGTCAGAGAATAAAGTTTAAGCACTGTTGCTTTCTTCACAGAGCTCTTTATGGCACTAGCCCGAGTTATATGGCGGACAAGTTCAAACTGTACTGCCCGAACCGGTGTCTCAGATCGGAAGGCAAAAAGTTGTTGGTTGTCCCTTGTTTTAAGAAAAAACGATCCGGAGGCTAAACTGTTTCCTATCTGGCGCCAATATACTGGAATGCTCTACCAGAGGATTTACGTAAATGTCCCAGTCTTTCCCGCTTCAGAAAACTTCTGAAGACGGAATCATTCAAGGCTTGAGTTATGGGAATCTGTGCCTGACTGACCTGTTTCTATGTTAGCGTGGAGAAACCCCTTTGGGGGTGATTCCAGCGCTCTATAAATTCCCTACATACATACATGGAGACTGTAATGCTCCCATGGATTTAGCAGTCTGTGCCCTTCATTTTTTCTAAGGCTGTATCCACAGCTGGGCCAAACAGTTGTTCATGATTGAACGGGTGATTGAGGATAGTGGTTTGTACCGCCTGCTTGAAGCCAGAGATGCGCAACCAGGCAAGTCTTCTCAGTAACACACTAGTGCTAATGGACCTGGATGCGGTGTCTGATTGATGCATTAGTTAGTAATTTGCCCTCTTGAATCAAATCATTGGCCTTGGTCTTATATTGATGAGGCAAATGCTGCAATAGAGTTTCTAGCTGGTCGTAATGAGCCCTATCATACTTGGCAAGTAATGCCTGTGCATTGGCTATCCTTCAGTGATTAGCTGCTTGGTTAGCAACTTGTTTGCCCGAAGCATCTAATAATTTAGACTCCTTGTCCGGAGGTGGAGCATCACCGGGGGTTTGAGAGTTGGTACGTTTTCTAGAGTTGGTGACCACAAGAGAATCTAAAAGGTAGTTGACCCTTGATGTAGGTAGGATCATTGGGAGCGGGTTTATATTTTTTGTCAATTCTGGGGTTGAGAATTCTAGCCCTTACAGGGTCTTTGAATATGGCTGGGGCGTGTTTTATGACGCCTTTTAGCATTGGTAATGTTTGTACAGTTTTTTGTGACAGTGCAAAGGTGTCTATTAGGAAGTCCTCCTCTGCGGGGTCTGAATACATTTGTACACCATGGTACTGGGCAGCCCTGTCTATTAGATGGCTAAAACCAATATTGTCATCTGGGGGAGATAGCTTTTGTGGGTATGCATCAAGATCTGGAAGGTCTGGAGGGCCTTCTGGGTCATCATAATCATTCCAATCGTCCTGTTGTACATCTGTGTCGTCATCAGGGCCAATGAAAGGGTCATTGTTCCCTCCCCCACCCCCTAAATAATCATCTCCTTTGGTGGTGGTGGAGTATGGTGGAATTATGGGAGAGTGTGATGGAGAGAAAGGCTTAGGAGGAAGAACAGGAGAAAAGGGTTGTAAAGGTGCAGTAGCACAGTCTCTTTTCTTTGCAGGCACCTCGGGGATGTGTGGGGTGTCAAATTCCTCTTCTTGTGTGGAACACTGACCACATGTCCTGTTTTGGGGTCCACTTGGGAGTGTTTTTTTGCTTTGGATCGATGGGATCCGGTCAAAAAAGTTCTTCCTCTTTGGTAGTCTCTTTCGCCGCAGATTTTTTTGGGTCCAAGCAAGGTTTAGATTTCTGCTCTGGAGCCTTCAAAGGGGTTTTTGGATCCTTCAGCTTTGATGTCGAAATCTTTTTCGGCTCCGAATGGATTGGTTTCGGATCCAAAGCCTTTTCCTTCGGCGCCCAGGTGCTCAGTGCAGACTGTTTTCTGGGGACTGCGGGAGTTGGATGCGCTCCCGGCTTCGGTGCCGATGGTGTCTGCGGGGCACTGATATGCGGTTTGGTCGGTGCCAAGACGCCGGAAGGCTTCTCCTTTCTCTCCGGAGCCGGGTTCGGGGGCGGGGCTTCAGAAGCTTTCTTTCAGTCGCGACTGGGGCCAGCAGGCGTAGTCTTGACCGGAGCCTTCTTTTTTTCAGGTGAGGTTGGGGTAGGGGCAGTTTTACTCAATCGTTGACCTGGAATGTGGTCGTCGGAGTAGTCTGCCTCGGAAACTATTTCCGGATCCTTCGAATCCTCCTCGGGGACATCGGGCCTTCGCTCAAGATGTCCTCCGACACCGGAGCTTCTTGTTGCGCCATAACGTGTCATCGGGCCCGGCGATCACGGATAGTATTTTTGGATCGAAAAGAGGCGCAGGCCTGGCAATTACTCTCCTCGTGCTCGGGCGAGAGACAGAGGTTACAGACCTTGTGTTGGCCGCTGTGTGGGAATTTAGCTCCACACTGGGGGCATTTTTTAAATGGAGTCCTTTCCATTAGCCACAGGCCCGAAAGGCGTCGATCGGCCCAGCGGCCCACACAGACTACTGGAATCGGGTATTTGAGGAGCGCGTCGAAGGGCACGCGAACAAAACAATACAGTTGAGTTTCTTTCATGGTTTGCGCGTCGAAAAGGTTTGAATAATAGTACCGAACCGGAGGGCATAAGTTACATCCGAACCTGATGGCGGAAAAATAAACAATCTGAGGATGAAGTCGATGCCCATGCGCACTATCGTCCAAGGGAGGAATCGCCCATCTTGTGACTAAAAAAAAGACTTCTTCCAAGACAACAAGGTGCAAGCATCCGAGCCCAACACCAGATGGCGATCTATGCACAGAGTGTGAATTCTGCAGCTCATATGCCTCGAACTTATACTTACCATATTGGCCTAAACTCAAAATGTGCGACTGGCTTCAATGATCTGCACCTTCATGACGAATAGAGTGGGGACGACCCGTGCAAAGTATTACAAATCTCCTTAAGACTGTGCCTCACAACTTGTGATAATGAATGCTGCAACACTATATAAGATAACGCGCCTGCCACACAGAAATGGGCCTGGGAAGTGGATTGGTGTGAGTGGGGGGGGGATAACCATACAAGTTATTTTAATAGTTGGAAACATGCCCAGATTACCAATTCCTCCCCCCCCCCCACCCCCCCCCCCCACCTGCAACATTAACCGATCAAAAATGGCAAAATAATCTGTGAGCTATGCGGTAGCACAGTAAATTGAAACATGAAATTTGGTCATGTGCCACCCCCCCCCCCCCCCCCCTCCCTCCCCCCCGAGTGTTCAAAAAATGGTAACATATAGGGATATCGGAACTGGACAATGTAATGTCGGAAACACATTTTTGCACATATGGGGAACTACAAAACAGTGTTGAAATGCACAAAAGCCAGTTCTTTCAATATTTACATATTAGTCACACATTACTACCCATATTAGAAACATCACAGATCTGAAAGACTTTAACCCACTTGAAGTTAAATTGTTAATTAGAGATAAGGGGGGCAACACAAAATATTATACCTCTATAGGTGATTAATGACTGGCACCATAGAAGGACGCATGGAAAAGGGACATTGATGTTTTAGAGGAAGAAGAATCGGAAGAAGCAAAGATGGCCCCAGATAAATGGTGGAGGCTACTCAGTTGCACTTTGATCTGCTAATATTCCTCCATCGAATCCACTTTAGCCCCTCCAGGTTATGGAGATCCAGAGGATCTGCGCTCCCCTCTGTTTGCACTTTGGAGGAACAGAGTCCGATTTTACCCTAGGATCTGGTTGTGCCCCATTTATTTTTTTATTTTTTCGGGGATATTTGGCATATGCTAGGCTAGGCAACGGAACGGCTAATAGTCAATAGGTCTAAACTGGCACTTCAACATTAGTGACATTGGTTCTAACAGATACAAGTATCATCTATTAACCAATGCATGGTATTGGCGAAGAGGAATAGTGCCAAAAAATGGAGCCACTAATGATCACAAGCGGTGGAGGAAAGGACGAAGGGTTTGGAGAGATGCTTCGCTCAGGAACCCACAACATAATGCATGCAGCTGCCTGCACAGACACCTGAAATTCGAGGGTCAAGGCAGGCTAGTCCACCGAGGGATCCTCAATATCCCTTCCCGGTTGTGGGCCCCTCTGTTACTGTTTGCCTGCTCAGAGGACTCAAAAGACTGTACAAATGGGATGCATTTAATCAACAAGTAACAAGTCTTTATTTACAGGATTCTTGTGACTATCAAAAAAAAGAAAATCGTCAAAAAAATAACGAAAAATCATGAAGTTTTTGTGTAAAGCTTTTCAAGAACTGAACTGTCATTCAGATTGGGAGTGGACAAGAAGCCAGATGAACAAGTTCTTTAACTTAGATACCGCTCTTTCGGTGGATACTCTGACTGCAGATTCATGACCTTTAGAAAACTCCAGTCATTAGACATGATCCAAAAACTTTTCAGCAATGCTGCTGCGCTTCAATAGGAGGCGACATGAGTCTGCACGCTGCAGCCGCCACCCCAGAGTAAACCCCCCCCCCCCCCCCCCTGCTCGCTAATGTGAGTTTATTGGTTGACCATTTCCAAACCCTCAGATGCAGAGAGTGAATCATCAGTGTCAGTGTACAGGTTCCCAACTTCTGATCTTTTTAGATGTTAAAAAGAGACTGCTCCACAGAACGGGGGATGTGGGAGGCTGGTGAGGAATCTGCAGTTAAAGCATCCAAAAGAAAAAATTGTGGTGTCGTATGATTGTACTGACAGTGCCTAAAGTTCATTCACACGAGGAACTGAAATGATCTCAATAAGAATGGCAGTCTTTAAAGACAGAAGAGGAGAGGCAACAAGCAGCTGGACATCAGCTAGAAGAGCATACACATACAAAAAAAATGAAATTAAGGTCCCATTGTGAAATCCTAAATGGTTCAGTATTCCACAGCCAGCCAGCATAAAATACTCCCTTCCACACTCCACAGGACCCAGTGCCTCCTGGCTTCTTGAAGTGCACCTGTGCGTCAGTAGAGTCAAGGGACAATCTACGTAGGGTCTAGGGGAATCATCCTTCCTAAGAAGCCGATTGGAGAATGGGCGTGCTGGGAGTTAGCATCACTGACCTTGGAGCCCTGGGGCAAGCTGGATGACCTCCCAAAGTTCATCCTTGCAGGGCATCAAATGGCTTCTCCTAGCTTGGCAGTATTTCACAGTCGTCACTTCCATGTCCATGGTCTTATCAGTAGCCTCTCCCTTGTGCAGGGGCCTTTAACTGGGAGTTGAGCAGAAGCCAGGTATCGCCGACTAGGATGCCGCATAATCTCTTCCAACCCTGACCCAAGCCTCCTCCAAAGCATCCTAGGACAATCCAATATGGCGACCTAAAGTGGTCTATGGAAAGTGCTCCACTAAGAGCCTCAGCTACGTGCCCCTGGATGGCACACTTGACTGATCCCTTCCTACCAAAACTTCAAATGCAAGCGACCCCTAAGCTGGTTCCAAAGATCTGGCGCTCCCTCCTTTGTACCTGGGAAGCGGGGGGCAACGTACTGCAATCAGATTATGAGCAGAGCCAGGGAAATGGACAAATCTTAAAGTGCCATATATAGTGTGGATGAAATGTTATTAACTGTAAATCTACACTCTGTGTGCATGTTTCACCCCAGATTGATACCTCCTGGGCCCTATAGGCCTAAGTGGAATGTAACAGCACTTAGTTCAGATTTCCCTATAATGTGTCATACATTGTAAGCATTACAGATCTTCAATAAGCACTACAGAACTTAACTATGAAATCCCACCCACATTATAAAACCTACCCCAGGTAACAATCCCTGTGCACAGAAGGCAGTCTCACATGGACAGCCTGCATATGCCCAGAGCCTCAAACTCTAGCTGTGCAGCAACAGCATCATCTTCAAAGGCAGACACTGGAGGTTAGTAATATCAGTCTAATTACCATGAATTTACCACAAGTCTTAGGGTTGTTAGACAAGTCACAGTAAAAGTTCAAACCTTGGTAGTCAATACCAAAAAAAAAAATGCAGGGTAGTTACAAAATAGGTATAATCCATGTCATATCATCCTCAAAACAGTAGTTATTTCAAAAAACCTTTCAGAGCCTGTATGAATCCCAAATATTTAACATCCTTTTCTTAAGTCGTATTACTCAAACTTTAAAGTGCCTTGTAGCAAAATGGCACATAAAATGTTAATGTACAATACAGTTCTACATAACTTTTTTAAATGAAAGGTGTGTGTCCGGCAGTCAAGGGTATGAACAATGAATAAGAAGAACTATAGACATGAGTTAAAACATAACCAGAAAACAGATTAAAAAGGGAGCATTGTTGTTACAAGGTGTGCACTTGTTTTCCATGGATTGAAATACTGCATATGTGCTACCAAAGTATTTTACTCTAGGAGGTATAAAAGTGCCAATAAGATTGTCTTTTTCTACAGAGAATTAATTGTTGCTGGAAAATCACATTTTAGAGGAACTGCTGAATACGTTTTGTGCTATTACTCACAAAACCCATGTATTTACAATAGAACAATGAACCTTTAACTATCAACCCAAGTTAAAATATGACCTTAGCTTGATAATGTAGCATCATTTGCTTTTCCATATTGCAAATGATATAAAATACAGCTATCTAAACATTGCATTAAAAATCCAATCCAGCAACAGCGTAGTGGCAAGAGGTACCAAACAAACTTAATATACACTTGCACAAGTATGCAGTTTTCCTACCTTCACAAAGCTCCAGTCCAGAAAGAAGGGACCACAATGCTGCAATCAATGCTGGCTCACTTTAACACAAAGCATCACTTAAAACGGACTAAACGGGCGCTGTCCTGGTCAACACCTCACACCTAACTTACTTTGTATCCGAGAACTCCAAACTGATGACATTTAACACTTTTGGCCGCTCAGGGTTCATGAAATACTCAATGAAGTTGTGCAGCTTCATCTTGCTGTCCGCTTGCCTCGCCACATCAATGACATCAATCACCTTGTTACCACCTACAAAAATTCCAAGCACACAAACATTAAAAACAGCATCGAGCATGAATGCAGAGATCACAAATAAGCTATCCCTAATATTACATAGAACGCATCATTTAACTGTCCTCATTTGGCAATAGAAAAATCAAACCCTGTAGATGCCAACTATCATACTTCACTATTGCAAACTCCTAGCCGGCTGAGACAAGCAAAGAACGCAAAGCAAAAAAAGTAACTAGTCTTCTGCAAATTACTTATTCACTGCCTCTGAACAAATCAACAGGCACCATCTAGAAGAGAGGAAGGCACATGGATGGAAATCAAGCTTGAAGAACTGCTTTAAGACACCTGCATGAGTTCAAAGAATAGAGAGCGCCAAAGTCCAGGCACTAGAGATACTAGGTATTCACTGCTCCTTGGGTCCGTTTCATTTTCACCACTTTTGAAAACAGACTATGTGGATGAAGCAGTACTGCCATCCTAGATGCTTCCTGGGGCGACAATTTGTGATATGCAAGTAGCTGTGTACAAATCTTTTTTCAGCACATAAAAACTCTATAACCCTCCAAGGATTAAATACTCTTTGGTCTCTATGCAACTTTAAGTCACAGCCTCCCTGTTGACAACACTCAGAAAGAAAATGTTACTTACCCAGTAAGTATCTGTTCTTGGCATGTAGAGATGTAGATTCACATGCTTTTCATACTGCTGATATCTAGTGTTAGGTCCGGATGTTTGAAAGTTGTTTTCTTCGAAGAAGTAATTCCAGTCACAAGGTAGGCGACTCCTCCTTTCGGCGATAGTGCACATGGGCATCGACTCCATTGTTAGATTTTTTTCCCCACAGAGGGTGAGCATGGAGTTAGTAAAGGTAGAATAGAGATGTCCATGCTTATGTATATAAGATAAGAAAGAACTGCAACAGGTATAGGTACCCGGGGAGGCGGGTGGGCGCATGTGAATCTACAGCTCTACATGCCAAGAACAGATGCTTACTGGGTAAGTAACATTTTCCGTTCGAGGCATGTGAGCTCTAGATCACATGCTTTGCATAGACTATACAGCAGTATTCTCCCAAAGCTGTGGCTAACCTGTAGATGTTGCAGTTCTTTGAAAAAGTGTTTGAAGTACTGCCTGGCCTATATTAGCTTGTTGCCTCGCTAACACATCTACACAATAGTGTTTAGTGAATGTGTGCGGTGTAGGCCATGTTGCTGCATTACATGTCTCAGCTAAGGGAATATTCCCCAAGAAGGCCATAGTAGCCCCTATTTTGCGGGTGAAATGCGCTCTAGGGGGTATTGGCATATTTAACAACCCATCTTGCAATACCCGATTTAGAAATGGGATTGCCTTCATGTGGTGGAGAAAATGCAACAAAAAGTTGCTATGTCTTAAGAAAATCTTTTGTTCTGTCTACATAATATAGTAGAGCTCTTCTAACAAAGTGTGTGTAGAGCTTGTTCTACTACAGAATCAGCTTGAGGAAAGAACACGGGTAACTCAACCGACTGATTTGAAAAGCAGAAACCACTTTTGGAAGAAATTTGGGATTGATTCAAACAACAACCTTGTCTTTGTGAAGTTGAAAGAAAGGCTCTTGTATAGTTAGTGACTGGAGTTCACCAACTCTCCTTAGGGAAGTGATTTCAATAAGAAAAGCAACCTTCCTCGAGAGAAATTGTAGTCGACACTTGTGCATTGGTTCAAAGGTGGTCCCATTAGCCTTGTAAGGACTATGTTCAAGTTCCACACTGGTGCAGGTGGAGCGCTTGGTATTTTTAGTCCTTTCATAAAGGTTTAATAACTGGTACTTTGAATAGAGATAAGTGTTGTCTGTTTTGTAAGTATGCAGATACTGCTGCTAAATGCAATCGAATTGATGTATAAAATAATCCAGATTGCTGCAAGTGTAAGAGATAACAGATGATGTTTTGTACTGAAGCATCAAAGGAATTGATAGTTATTGTCACAATATATAACAAAACGTTTTCACTTTGCTGCATAACGGAGGCAAAGCTTGGGCATTTTGCGTTTTGAGCTGTGGCGAACAGGTCTATGTGAGGAAATCCACAGTCCTGAAAGTAGGGGAGAAGAATTTGGGGATGAAGATCCCACTCGTGGATTTTCGGTCGCTGTCTGCGGAAAAGGCCTACAATTTGATGGTTTACTCCTGGAAGGTGTTCTGCTAGGAGATACATTTTGTGATGTATGGCCCATTTCCAAATGGCTTGTGCTAGGCGTGACAGTTGAAGACTGTGTCTCCCCCCCCCCCCCCGTTTTTGTATGTAGTACATAGCTGTCATGTTGTCTGTGCGGACCAAGACAGTTTTGCCTATAAGATGAGTTTGAAAGGCTTTGAGTGCTAAACACAGTGCTAGTAGCTCTAAGTGACTGATACGTTAGCTCCTGTACTTTAGAGTCCATAATCCTTGGATTGTGCGACTCTGTAGGCGAGCACCCCGACCAGTGAGCGATGAGTCTGCTGTTGGCACTGTCTGTGGAACAGGGTTGAGAAAGGGCCGCCCTTTGGATAAATTCTGTGGGTTCCACCACTGCAGAGAGCGATGGGTGCGGCCATCTACCAACACTAGATTGGTCAACTGACCCTGCGATTGGTTCCACTGACTTGCTAAGCATTCTTGAAGGGGACGCATGTGAAGTCTTCCGTGGGTAACAATTATAATGCAAGACGCCGTAATTCCGAGCAGTTGCATCAATACTTTCGCTGGTAATGACTGGTTGGGCTGAAATTGAGTGAGAATGGACTGAATTTTGTGAATCTGGCTGCGTTTGGAGAGGCTAGAGCTTTCTGAGCGTCTATTGTGGCTTCCAGATAATTTAGTGTGTTGGAAGGCTGTAGATGAGACTAACGCATTTACTGTAAACCATAGCTGGTGAAGCAAGTGAATAGTGGTTTGTATGTGTTGGAGACACATTGGGTAATTGCTGGCTTTGATGAGCCAGTCGGCCAGGTATGGGAAGATATGGATGTGTTGTCTTCTTAGATGTACTGCGACTACTGCCAGGCATTTGGTAAATACCCTGGGAGTAGTGGTGACTCCAAACGGGAGTAGTTTGAATTGGTAATGATGACCTTCTATCATGAATCTGAGGTATTTGTGTTGAGCGGGATGAATTGGAATGTGGAAATATAGGTCTTAAGTCTAGAGTAGACATAAAATCGCCCTGCTGTACAAGTCCCCTGAAGTTTGTGAACAGGCCCGGGCATTAGAGACTACTAAAGGGTCCAGTTGAAACTGCCCTTTATTAAAAGCTGGATCTTATGGGGCAGGCTTGTACTTTGTCTATTCTGGGGTTGAGAACGCGAGCACGAACAGGTTCTTCGAATAGATCGTCTGCATGTCTCATCATGCCTTTGAGCATAAGGAGAGAGTGAGTGGACCTTTGTGAGCTAGAAAGTTCTCTTCTGGGGATTCTTTATGTAATTGTACCTCATGATACTCTGCAGCTCTAGATAGTAATTCCATGTACCCTACATTGTCGTCAGGTGGGGAAGGCTTTGTAAGGTAAAGGTCTGGGTCATTATCTGTGGGTGAGTCAGTGTTGTAGTCTTCCAGGGACCTGCTGGTAAAGGATCATCCTCACCATTCCCATCATCTTCATCATCAGGTTGTTGAGGAGAGTTAGTTGGTGCAATTAGTAAGTGATGCAACTGTGGGGAAGGAGATGATGGAGGAGGTGGAGATGGGTTAGTACCAACATGTTTCCTCTTCAAAGGAATATGACAAGTGTCCTTTGACTCTGGTTTACGTTTCTGAAGCAATTTGGTTGAAAGCTGTCCTGTCTGAAGATTAATTTAGAGTACTTTCTGGTTGGTGTCCGATTTCGGGGGTGGGACGTCGAAACAGCGGTCTTGCTGCTGCAGATGAGCATCTTTCTATTTAAGACCAGAAATTTTCAGTGCCGGTATCAGATTAATTTTCGGTGCCGAAGGTTAAAGTTCAGAAGCCAGTTTTGGAGTCGAAGGTTTATGCTCCGTATCAGTTTTCGGTTTTGAGCCCAAAGGTTTCCGCTCAGTAGCAGACTTTGGCCGACTCGATCCAGAGTCGGAAGGCTTTGGTGCGTGTTTCGGTGCCTTGAGCCGGAAGGCGAGGAGTTGGAAACATCTTCTTGGTGCAGACTAGCCCGCATGCAGAGGTGGAACCGGAGCCTTTTGCTTTGGCTGAATAGGTATTTGCGGCAAGGGGTGTTCAGAACTCACGATACGCTGACCTTGCGGCTCGTGTTCTTCCATGTCAGAGTAAGATTCTGAAAAGGATACATATTCTTCCTGTTCTTCTTCGGCCCCTTGCGTGTCGTAATCTTCCTACTCGGAACCATCTCCAAAGATGGCTGCTGTGGACTCAATGTTTTGGCTCTGCAGGTCATGACATTGAGCTCCACGATCGCGGAGCGTTTTCTTCTAATGGAAAGATTTGCACGCATCGCAGCTCTGTTCGTTGTACTACGGAGATGAGCAGAAGTTGCACACTTCGTGCAAGTCTGTGCACGGATACTTCGTGTGGCACAGAGGGCAGAATTTGAATGGAGTCAGTTCCATCGATTGCGAGGTGGACTGACAAGGTGAGGCCGATGGCCTTCCACGAGTTTTCCAATCGAATTATACGTTTTGTGGACCAATCCGATATGCGGAGAAGTGGGATACGCGTACGAAAACAATACTGTCCAGGGTAGAGTGGATTGCGCACCGAGGGGTACCCGGCAAACTGTTTCGAACCGTGCAGCAATACACTTCCGAACCCAATGGGGGAAAAATACAATCTAACAATGAAGTCGATGCCCATGTGCAATATCACCGAAAGGATGAGTCACCTACCTCGTTTGTGACTGGTAAGACTTCTTCGAAGAAAAAAATTTGCAAACATCTGGACCCAACACTAGATGGCAGGAGAATGCAAAGCATGTGATCTACAGCTCACATGCATCGAACAGAAAGGTTTTCTTAGCTGTATCTGACAAATGCTTCTTTAGTGGAGTATTGGTCTATGGAGGTGCTGCCATAATTTAGCTCTAGTAGGACTGCAATAGTGTTTCTGAGCCACTTGCAAATTACTGAAAAGGGTGGTAAATGCTCTAGCCAGTACACACAAGGCTCTCTTCTGACCTCAGATAGAAAATCTTTCAGCGCAAAGAAAATCTGGCAGGGAAGGACCATTCTTTTTTTTATCGAGTATAATTATCAAGGAGTACATGTATTTTTCTAAGAGTGACAATAGCAAATAAAACAAATGTCCACCTTGTAATCCAAATCCTGCTCAGGTTGAACTTCAAGTGATGTACTCACCTACGTAGTGCTCCACATCCAGGACAGAGAACGTAGATGGTGGGAGTCTCAGCCCCAAGTCATCAAGTCTAGGCACCATGATGGGAGCACTGAAGCCATGCTTTTCTAGATGCCTCTGGGTGATCTGCCCTCCATGCATCTTTTGAACAATCTCATCAGCGCTGAAAACACAATGTAGAAAAGATTAAGATTTAATTATGAGAACCAAAACTTCATTCTGGAGAGGAACAAGGATTACCACTCATTGTGACAAATTTTTGGCCAGCTGCTAAGTTCATGAAATGTTAAAGATCTACACAATACAGTAGCCAGGTGTATCTGGGAAGCAATTTAGAGATGCTTACCATTGACTATTTCCATGAATGGACTATTTTTGTTACTCGCATGGTAAGAGTGACAACCTCTCAGATTATCTCAGGGTCGGAAAAGATGTGCCAGTGGAAAGTGGAGTCCAAACTCCATGATTACACTGAACTAAACCTAGCCCCTTAACCAATTTGTCCCAAGACAACGGTACTACTAGAAGGGCTAAGATAAAGAATCTAAAATCTACAACGCTCCAGGACAGTTGGGACAACTGGAACAACCAGACAATCGCCATACTCCAACACTATGCTTGAATGAATGACTTGACCAAGTGCAGCGCGTTAGACACATCAAGAGCAAAGAAGCTAGCCTCTCTTTACATCTTCAAACAGGAATCAACAATTTCTTGACCAAGTAGCAGTATCACCCAGTTAAGCCCATGTCTCACCACATGAAGTGAACGTAGACCCAGAATTTCTGATTTTGTGGTCCATCTTTATGAACAATGTCAATATATATTCTTATGTTATTTAATTCTGAACGATTCTAACAGTCTTCCTGTATGCATAAATGCAACACATCTTCTACAATAATAGCTTTGAACCCTAAGTGCTTGGGTGGAACGGTGATCAATGTCATGTGAACTGGACTGATTTCAATATACTGTTACAAGTTGTGTATGTCTAACAGTTACAAGTGGCCATCACCTCTTGCAAAGACCTAACCCTCCCCCGGCAAATTTTACATCATAGATCCTTTGTTTGACCATGCGCCCTGCATTTACTTGTGCCAATAAAGTCATATGTGCCTGCTTCCAAATCTGTACAACAATCTAAACACAAATTACTTCCAGACCCAGCCATTAGAAGGTGTCAATGTGCAAAGCATCTGAATCTAGAATAGATTTCTAAACAAACGCTACTACCTGGCAAACTGTGCATACCAATATAGAGCGCCTTGCGCTTGTACCATCCACCTCCTACTCCCTCAGGTCAGGAAAGAGACATCTAAATTCATTTACCGAAGGACTGCAAAGCATAGTTCATATCTGTAAGCTTTGCTGCACAGCTACTCACTTTGGTTACATTTGATAGGACGCTGTGTACATAATGTCAAGGACACCTTGCACATGCACTGGAAAATCCCTTTTGTCTATCATAGGTTTCATGCCTACCCCAAGTGTCTTTTCAGCAAGCAAAACACTACACATTTGACCAAATTTTCGCAAACTATTATAAAACAGCTTACATAAACTTGATCTGGCCATACCAGGCTTATTAAGAAAATGCAGCCTCGTACAAAAAGACTAACTGATCAAATAAATACTGCTAATTGGTTTCAAAGTGCAATCATACCAAAACCTGATAGAAAACCTGCCCTCATTCAATACATACCTTGGGAAGGAGCGAGCTTGGAGCTGTTCGACAAACGTCCGTGTCCCTGCCTGGACTGGTTTAGTACCATCATCTGCTTCTGAGTAGTCATGTCTGTGCCAGTTTCTCCGCTTCTTCACTGGAAAAGGAGGTAAATGAGAATTTATCAGATAGAGCAGAGCCCGGTGTGGCAAGCTTTAGGGTATTGACAGATTAATTTAAGTAGTGTTCCACATTTGCAATATAGTCATAAAATCCTCCTAGTAGAAGCAGCACTTAAGATTGCTACATACACTCATATAGTAGTATTATTACACGGGACAGCCACCGAAAGAAGTGCTATCCTATCTACTGAAATAGAGGTATTTAAAATGCTGGCTGGGCCTTACCTTGTGCACTGATGACTTGGAAGCACCAAGTGTGAAGTGTAAGGGGCCAGGATTATATTCAAGGCCACTGGAATTATGTGATCGTGCTGCCGCAGCGTTTTACACATAATTATGGATTTGCCACAAATATATTTGCTGCATTATCTGCAGATTTTAGCAACAAAAAAGTTCTAGCTCAAACGTTACTAAAATTGCTTCAACACATGTTGCTGTGCAGTGGAAGGCCCTATACAAAGGCTGAGTGGTCACCTTGCTGTTGCTCATTTTATCAGGGTGTTAAACTAGTACTAAGGAGGCTTAACATTTTCCCAGGAAAAGCTAACATGAGTAAAAATTACAATTGTGAAGAAATAATGCTACAAAATGTGTTAAAGTAAGTAGCAGCATTTGCTTTTTCTTGATGCAGAAATTTAGTTCACATAATTTGTTCAGTTTGCAGTCCCTGATCCTCTTACTCAAATGATCTGGCAGGAGATGTCTGCAAGATCTCAAACACATAAAACTGAATGTGCAGTTGCTTAAGATGCTCCGAATCTTCTGGGAGGGGGGGGGGGAGCAGAGTAAGCCACTCTCATGGAACACTGGCAAAATAGCAGCTGGAGGATCACAATAATTGAGAAACCGGAGAGGGGCACGTAAGGAGATTCGGTATAGGAAGGGTCACAAGGGCTGGGGAACAGGAAAGGGGAGAAAGAATCTGCTCTTCTCGAATCTAGAGCCTAGAAGAGCAGAGACATCTCAGTAATCATGTTGATGCGATTACTCAATACGGCTAGTGGGTGAGAGTGACACACTGGAAGAAACTTGGGGAGAACCTACCACTAAAGAGTTCATGATCCAAATGTATTTGCTCTGCTTGGGATCATAGAAAAATAAATAGCAGCATTAACAACTGAAAAAAAGTAGCAAAAAGCCAGCCCAGGATCCAAGGAGGGGAGCGTATATAAGCATGGCAAAAACTAGTTTGGTTATGAAAGGCTTCCTTCACATTAGCTTAAAAGTACAGGCACGCAACCTTCCCTGCTCCTTTAAGGCCATTTTTTAATGGGCACAGCCGGTCCACAATGCTGATGCTTGTCCTAAAAGAACTAGGTTACTAAAACTGGGAAACTGCCTGCCCTCTGCAGATCTTGGGCGGATTATTTTCTGATGCTACCAAACAAAAATGATTTGGATTGGCAGGAAACTATTTCTTTGCTGATCCTAAGAATGAATGCTTAAAGAATATGTTCATAGAAACTTCTAACCAATGGTAGATGAGAAGAAAAGGAACAGACCTATTAGTCCGGAGATTCTCACCCCTTCAAATAGCTCTACCCCTTCCAGCTAATAGAATCAATGAAAAATCGAAGCGGCATCCAAGATACGGAGCCTGAGATAGTGAGCACCAATGCATAAGCAATACTGGGGCAATCTACATAAGACGTAAACATTGCAAAGCAGAGGACCAGGGGAAAACGGGAAAGTAAAAAACCAACATACGCGGCTGTTGCCGAGATTGTTGGAGTTAATGGGGTCTACTAAACATAGTAAGACTATTTTGGAAGAATTAAGGGGGGGGCACTGGTCAGAACATTATCAATATGGATTTACAAAATAAGTGAAGAACAATTACTGGGAAGAAGCCAAACAAAGGATACCGAGCTAAGAAAATTTAGAGGAAGCTAAAATATACCTTACAACTTAAAAAGTTAGAGAAGAGGGGCTGCAGAGGCACTGGTAGTCTACACTGTTGCATAAACGACTTGACTATCAGATTTTGCAGCACAGTGTTATCCTGAAGGACCCCCTGGCCATCATCAGGCATCACTTGTCTACGAACCCTGCAGCATAATACAGAAAGATAGCAAAGCATGCGAAGGGCTAGACCCTCACATAATTGTGGGATGGCATGAACAAGTGCTTGCATCCGAAGTATGTGCATCTACTACAAGATCCCCTCAAAAGGTAGTAAACAATTGGAGAAAGATGGCTAGATGCAAGAAAAAAGTATACATGTGTTGAAATAATGTACGATACAGACAAACGTACTTTAAACAACCTTTGGAAACATGCCACCTTGATTGTCAGTAGTGAGCGGAGTATAGGGATCAAAAAGGTGGCCCATAAATCTTTTCAATAGAATATTAAAATCCCAAGTAGGCATCTGAGGTGCTCATGGTGGAATATCCCTTTAATCTTTCTAGAAAGTCTTTAGTGACAGTTCTATTCCAAACTGAGATAAAGTGTTTGATCTACAAATAAGTTAACTTGAACAGAAGTGGAGGCTAGACAGGCTTCCTTAAGGTAATAAGGATAACACTATGGGTGATGGGTTTGCAGTAAGTGGATGTACAGATGTTCATTCAAAATAATGTACAAATTGTTTCTACTTTGCTGCATAGCATGTTAGCATAGCTGGACAGTGTGATTATTAAAGAATACTCATTCATTCTGACGGTAAATGAAAGTTACCATGTTTTAAAATGTCATGAGGCGAAAAGCCAGAATGAGGGACTGAAGATTTGGATGGAAGATTTGGCAGTCTATCGCCATCAACAAATCAGGGCACAATGCAATGCTCGATGCAGCTGTATGGACATCTCCGACAAATGGGAGTACTATACTTTTCTCGCCCATGTTGGTGAAACCAGATCTTTTTCAAGGACTCTTCTCTTGCTTCTCTTCTTACAGTGAATGCAGATATGCCTGAGCAGCTCATCCAGACAATCCTGTTGGGATAGGCAACATCTTCCAAAACTAAAATGAAAAACCGATCTCCTTTCTCTGACTGCCCTCCAACGCTTCCATTATCACCACAATTATCCATCAAGCCTGTTTGACTTACACCAGTGCTTTATATGCCAGTTTCCATCATCAAACATTTTCAATCTCCAAGAAAAAATACTGATGCCTATTTCACGACAGCTAGGCAGGTCTATGACAATACCGTGACCAACAGCAGTCACTCTTATGCTGTACAGACTTCAAAGAGTAGGCATGGTGGCCACATGCCATTAAAAGGAACTGTTAGCACATGGTTAGAGACAACTGAATAGACTTTCCCTTGCGGCCATTAACTTCAAAATACTCTTTCAAACTTACAAATGCCTGTCTGGCACTGTACCTCTTTCTTGTTACATCTCCATTTAACCCACTGCAAGATTCAAACCAGGGCAGAGCAGGCACTAAACCACTTAACCGACCTGCACAAATTAAACATCATGCAACAAACATTCTTTCGGGAAATGTATGTATGTATGTATGTATGTATGTATCCTCCTCTGCCATAGAAAGGTTCAAGAAACTACTCTGCTGAAACAGCCCTTGAAGCAGGAACCCAGCAGATACCATAGCAAATTCTACAAAAGCTGAAAGGAAAAAACCTGATCCGGCGAGAGAACCGCAGAATCTTAATTTCTTCAGTCGTTTCTAAAACTTGCTATTGTTATTGCAAGCTTTTTCCTTAGAAACCCAAGATGAACAGTACAGTGATCTTGCTACCTTCTTTTCTAACAATAAGGTCCTCTTAATAACTCAAGTGATAGGCCTAGTCCACGCGGATAGCCCTTCATCTTATATACTGGTTTCAAACCTTGCTTGCTTGTGAAAGGAGGACTGCTCCAAAGCCACCAGGCAATGCAGGAAAAGCACAGGCAGCGCGAGCCTACAGGCAGGAGGTCGTCCTCAATCAGATAAGCTGCACCTTACAATGATGGCATCCCCTGGGTACTGGCATCCTCGGATATGCGTACCACCCAAGAATCTATGGGGGGAGCGGGAGGAATCATGAACCTAATAAGACAAACTGGATGCAGCCACATGTTTCAGTTATCGGTTAGTGAAAAGGCCCGACCTCCGTGAGGAGGTATTCAGGAGGCCAACATGTAGGTAAATGCAGGTAGACAACAGGTTTGTGCACATAAGAGTGTTCGGAGCCTGCTAGGGCGCTACCATAACGAGCGAAGCAATGTGGGGTCTAAATGAGACTTTAAACAGACAACCGGCAATGACTTCCGTTGCCCACACTTCTCCCCTCACTTGCGCGCTTGGATTTCACAAACTGATTTATTGTGGGGAGGGGGGGGGGGCATGAAGGTGGGGGCAATGTTTTAACAACGTCAAAAGGAAAATAAAGGCCAATTTTTATTATCAAGAGTTAAAACTCACAAAATAACTTCAGGAACGCATGTAAAATTTGGCAACAATATAATGACTTTGAATCAAGGACAACGTGGTAAGGAGTGACCTTAAGAGTTAAGCTGCATCTCAGAGCATTGACTTGACTTCGACGTCCGACGTCACAGATGGCGCCACTAGCCGGGTTTTTTCCGTGGAAACAACATGAATATACATCACACGAAACAGTGGAGGGCGGCTCGCCAACCTTCAAGCGAGCTGCAAGATAGGCGCTGGGACACCCTGCTTCATGAAAACAGTACCCGGGGCCAGGGTGGACACACCCCGGCACAACCTAGCAGTACACAGTCGGATGCCAGCAGGCTGGCATGGACCCTTCTTACCGCACGCAGAGAGGTCTCATGGGTGACGGAATAAGGCATGGTGGACCAAGGTTCACACCCCATCACGCGTCTGTCGGTGCCATGCTAGCTGACAAGCCCCCACCCCCCTTTTCCGAATGGCACTGCCTCCTATAAACGTGCCGTTCACAGTTTACTGTATTAATTGGCATTTCAAGACGACCATCTGCAGCCTCTGTATACGTTGGCGCGGCCCTTACTGCTCCACCAAGAGACGAGCAGTTCAGCCGCGCTGTTTATAGGTCATTATGCACACACAGTATGCGGCGGTTCGGCAGCCCCACACCAGTCTGACGCGGATTAGCAGGCGCTGCTTTTGTTCTGAAACCCGCATGAGTTTAGGGCGACAGCTAATTATCTATAATGATGGATTACCTGCCGGAGGCACGTGACAGACACTGACACAGCAGAAAGGTCTTTGGAAGAGACGGCCCCTCTAAGTCGGCCAAGAACCATCGAATGGCAAACTAGAAGTTTTAAAGTTGGTGTTGGTGATCAGCACATATAAAAACACTGCTGGGGCGAGCACGTCCTACACTCATAATCCAAGGACCCGAACCGTCTCCGCCCACGATCTGTGCTCTCGGCTGAGCCAACGAATAAGATTTCACTTCCAAACGACACAAAACGACAACAACACACTGTGCCTGGAGGGAATCCCAGATCCGTGCCGTTCAAACTGGAGAGACACAACATACAAATTAGGGTGACCAACTGGCATTGGTGCAAATTCAGGACGGTGAGTGTAAAAATTCAGGACAATGGTTCAAAATTCAGGACACAAATTCAGGACAGGAGGTCAAAATTCAGGACAAAACTTCAGGACAATAGGTAAGTTTTACAGACACATCAGAGGAGTTTGCACAATAGTATATACGTAAGCCCAGCCATATCCAAACCTATTCAACCATTTGCAAACCTATCCATCATGTATCCTTCCAACTATCATTTCACTCATCCATCCCTTCACCCATCCTTTCACTCATCCATCCACTATCCATCCATCCATCCACCCTTTCACCCTATCCATCTGTACACTCATCCATCCACTCTTCTACCCATCCATCCATTCACTCATCCATCCAGCCATTTACCCTTTCACCCATCCAGCCATCCTTTCACTTACTCATCCATCCACCCAGTCACTCATCCTTCCACCCATCCATCCATCGACCCTTTCACTTAGTCATCCTTCCTTCCATCCATCCACCCACCCATCTACTCATCCACTCATGAATCCAGCCATTGACCCTATCACTCATCCATCCTCTCTCATCCATTTATCCTTTCACTCCTTCACTCATCTATTCATCCTTTTGTCCACCTACCCTCCCTTTCACTCACTCATCCATCCTTACATCCACCCTTTCACTCATCCGTCCATCCATTCACCCTTGCACTTATCAATTGATCAATCCATCCATCATTTCACTCATCCATCCTTTCACTCATCCATCCACCCTTTTAGCCATCCAGCTACCCTTCCACCCATACATCCAGCTATTTACCTTTTCTCTCATCCATCCTTCCACTCATCAATCCATCTATCCTCTCTCATTATCCATCTATTCAATCTTTCATTCATCCATTCACCCTTTCACTAATTCATCCAGCCATCCATCCATCCCTTCACTTACTCGCTCACCTTTTCAAATTAATTTTAAGCTGAGCCTTTTTGATAAGAGGCCCATCAAGAACTTCACCCTCGCTGCAGGAGCCATTCCAGGACTGGGACAGAAGCCACCCAGGGCGGAGACAGGATCCACCACAGGGGTGACAGGAGCAATCACAGGCGGGGGCGGGGGGGGGGGGGTGACAGGAGCCATCACTGGGAGGGGGGGCAGGAGCCATCACTGGGAGGGGGGGCAGGAGCCATCACTGGGAGGGGGGGCAGGAGCCATCACTGGGAGGGGGGGCAGGAGCCATCACTGGGAGGGGGGGCAGGAGCCATCACAGGAGGGGGGGCAGGAGCCATCACAGGAGGGGGGGCAGGAGCCATCACAGGAGGGGGGGGCAGGAGCCATCACAGGAGGGGGGGGCAGGAGCCATCACAGGAGGGGGGGGCAGGAGCCATCACAGGAGGGGGGGCAGGAGCCATCACAGGAGGGGGGGCAGGAGCCATCACAGGAGGGGGGGCAGGAGCCATCACAGGAGGGGGGGCAGGAGCCATCACAGGAGGGGGGGCAGGAGCCATCACAGGAGGGGGGGCAGGAGCCATCACAGGAGGGGGGGCAGGAGCCATCACAGGAGGGGGGGCAGGAGCCATCACAGGAGGGGGGGGGGCAGGAGCCATCACAGGAGGGGGGGGGGCAGGAGCCATCACAGGAGGGGGGGGGGCAGGAGCCATCACAGGAGGGGGGGGGGCAGGAGCCATCACAGGAGGGGGGGGGGCAGGAGCCATCACAGGAGGGGGGGGGGGGGCAGGAGCCATCACAGGAGGGGGGGGGGCAGGAGCCATCACAGGAGGGGGGGGCAGGAGCCATCACAGGAGGGGGGGGGCAGGAGCCATCACAGGAGGGGGGGGGCAGGAGCCATCACAGGAGGGGGGGGGGGCAGGAGCCATCACAGGAGGGGGGGGCAGGAGCCATCACAGGAGGGGGGGGGGCAGGAGCCATCACAGGAGGGGGGGGGGGCAGGAGCCATCACAGGAGGGGGGGGGGCAGGAGCCATCACAGGAGGGGGGGGGGGGGCAGGAGCCATCACAGGAGGGGGGGGGGGCAGGAGCCATCACAGGAAGGGGGGGGGGGCAGGAGCCATCACAGGAGGGGGGGGCAGGAGCCACCAGGGTGGGCATGCCGTATTCTAGTATCATCTTGGTCTCTTCCAGAGTGGGGTAGGGCTCCTCGCCCCCTCCTGGACAAGACAGAGACGACAGGCTCTCTTTTCAAAATGTTAGTTTTGCCATCCCCCACTGTGATGTACAGCACTTAAAGGGGATACTCCAAGAGAACTGATGCAAATGATTGTCCTCCATACTTTGTTAATCAGTGTGGGAGCGATTGTGCCATTTCTTTATTTTATTACATTATAGACTGCAAGTTTGAAGAACCAAGGTTTGCTTACAATTTAGTGACAGTAATTAAGCTCTGTGAAGAGAACCACGTGCTGCCTCGGGGTAATCGGGGCCGGTTCTAGGATGTTTGGGGCCCTGGGCAGGAAGGGAATGTGTGAGGCCCCTCTAAATTGCAGAGACATGACGCATTCAGGGCCGTTTGCATGTGAATAGATGCCCCTGCTCCTGAAGCGTCAGCCCTCCCTCTCAGTCACCTTCAAGCACCTCTTAGCAGCTCATCAAGGGCGGAAGGTGTGAGGGTTGCCATCACGCTGTGCCTCTCCAAGCTTTGGTACTGCATCGGAGTCTGTTGCACCCGACCTCAACAGCATCGGAGTCAAGCAGGGAGGTGGGTGGAAGCTGTGCCAGCTTTAGGGTGGAGCGACCGGTGCCGGTTAAAATTACGGACAAATGGTGTCCGTTAAAGAATCCTTCACGGACAACGGACAGACGGCCGAAATTACGGACTGTCCGTGAAATTTACGGACGGTTGGTCACCCTAATACAAATGCATGTACCATACTACTGCGACTCGACCTCCAATCAGAAACCACGAGGTCTCGGGAAGGAGGGAGAGGGAGAGAGAAAGAACGCGAGAGAGAGAGAGAGGGGGGGGGGGGGGGGAGAGAGAGAGAGAAAGACTGAAAAAAACAGCCCTCTGTCTTCCCAACATTCACCATAGGTACTGTGTTTAGAGAAGGTGTGCTCGCCACGGCGCACAACAGAATCTTGCACTGAGTGCTCCAGAGGGAAGCGGTTTGAAAACTAACAGGATTAAAAGTCTAATTAGCCTAGGTAGAGCTTTAGACAGCATGGGAAAAACAAGCATTGGCAAAACCAATAGGTCTTGCCTATACAAGAGCTATAGTTTTGGCAATGTGGTTTTTGCCATCTTGTACACCAGTGTGACTGCTGTTCAGCATAGCTAAAAGTTAGTGGCGTGCAGTTTCCTAGAGTTAGGGTGTGGTGGGGGGCACCTTAGAGGTGGACTAACTGCCCACTGATTACTGGTTCCCAAACCCTTAAATCTCCTAAATCTAGGATTTGAGGGACCTCCGATCCCACAAACACCAGAACCTCAGCTTTGAACAACTTGCACCATTGAAGGACTAAGAGGAGACCCATGTCGGTGAGATCAAGACTTTGCCCACAGCACCAAATCAAAAGAGACGCTTTGTTTCAGCTGCAACAGACTTGGAACTGGGTGACTGCGCCCCATCCATGGGTAAACGAGACACTCCCTGGCAGAGGGACCCTTGTGGAAGCCTGATGCACCCTGCGACTCCCCTGGAATAGTGGCACTAGTCCCCTACAAATTGCAGGTAAACCAACACTCCGGATCCGAACAGTCAGTGGCCATCGGGCCCTTCGTGGGCTTGCTGAAATCCAGATGGTCTAGTGCACTGTGGGAACTGTAGTCCTGCCTTCCACAAAGTTACAGCCAGCTACCACATTCCACTGGGTCACCAGATGTCAAAGTTACTTTCAGCACTACTTGTCGTTGCCACTGCTGTTCGTCACCAGTCAGGCAACTGACCCCTTTACCAGACACTACTTTAAGAGGGAATTCCATCCAACCTTCAACCGACATCAGCAACCAGACCGCTGTTGCCTTTTTGCATCTTTCTCCCCCATATCACCTTCTCAGTGGTAAAAGCAGATCTCCACTGTCTCCCATTCAGCACCAAGGACAGCCAGGACAACTCTCAATCCAGGCTCCACAGGCCAGGTAAAAGTGAACTGACTGTCATGGCATGGTCCTGGGACTTACATCACCTTCACCCTGAAAGGGTACAACATTAACTCGACCTGCAAGTACCGACTGTCACTAGTGGCTTTTCCTATTGACTGCAATGTTAATTTTTCTCTGAATTATTCTCCATTGATTTTCTATTCCTTCTAAAACCTATACATTCTATTGTAGGAGTTCAATTCCATTCCTTTTGGTGTCTGAATTAAGATTTTTTTAAAACGTTATTTTTATATATTGGTGTTGGATTTCTCTCTAGTCAAGTCAATTACTTATCATCCATGCTGGTACTCTGAAATGCTTAACACATGTTCCTCTAATAAAGCTTGAAAGCTCTTTGCCACACTCCCAGGACTGAGATAAGGATTTATTAGTGTGTATCCAAGGACCATCTTTGGGGTATTGTTATAGTATTACATGGTGAGGTCTAACCCCCACACCACATAATGAACAAGTTACTTACGTTCGGTAACGATATATCTGTAAGAGACATAGATTAGTTACAGATTCCTTACCTTAGAATTACCCCCAGGCGTCAGACTGGATCTGAATAATTTTTTCGTCAGCAGAACCCCTGCGCGTCGAAAGGTGGCATCGGTCGACTCCGCGTTCATCGTTGGCATCGTGGTCGGAATGATGTCACAGTATCTACTTAGATGCCGCCCTCGCGCACTGACCTCAGTTCTTTTACATGACATTCCACGCCAGAAGCGCACAGCCATGCAAGACACTGACCACTGGTGAACAAAACTAGGGCCCTGAAAAGGATTCCCCGATCCTAGAAGTCAGTTCGCAGAGCGGGGAGTATGGGTGGGGCAGTCAAGAATCTATAACTAATCTAGGTCTCTTACAAATATATCTTACCGAAGGTAAGTAATTCGTTCATCTGAAAGAGACAATTAGTTATAGACTCCTTACCTTAGAATAGATACCGCAGCAAAGTGGGTCAGCGAACTAAGTTCACACCAGAAAGTCCTAAAGAACAGAATGGCCAAAGAAGCAGTCTCTCCGGACTTGGCCAGCAAGGCAGTAATGTTTTGTGAACGTGTGCAGAAATGGCCATGTAGCTGCCTGACAGATGTCATTGAGGGGGACTCCACGTCCCAAAGCAGTGGTAGCTGCTGCTGCCCTGGTGGAATGGGCGTGCAGTCCCACTGGAGGCTCCTTCTTTGCCAAAGCAAAAGCTTACAGGGTTAGCATAAGAATAGCAAGCTTTTATGCATAAAACATCCACCTAGAGATGGTCCGTTTGAGCACGGCCCGACCTTTTTTGGCACCCACATAGTCAACAAAGAGCTGGTCAGCCACCCAGAATTGCTTTGCGCGATCCAAATAAAATGAAAGTGCATGTTTTGGATCCAGACAGTGGAGCCTCTCTTCCTCCTTAGAAGGATGCGGAAAGAAGGTGGGAAAAGTGATGGTTTGACCAATGTGGAAAGAAGTTACCACTTTGGGAAGAAAAGAAGGTGGAGTTCGATGGACCACCTCGTCCGAATGAACAGCCAGAAAAGGAAGTTTTGAAGGAAGAGCTAGGAGCTCACTCACCCTGCGAGCAGAGGTTATGGCAATCAGAAAAGCAGTCTTAAAGTCAAATGTCTGAAAGGACAGTTATGTAGCAGCTCAAAGAGAACGCACATAAGATAAGTTAGAACTAAGTTCAACTCCCACAGGAGCATTACAAAAGGAAGAGGAGGAAAGAGATTAGTAAAATGTACTTAAGGTAGCGATTTACAACAGGGGACTTGAAAAGAGAAGGCTGATTAGGAAGTCTAAGAAAGGCTGAAATGGCTGAGCGGTAGACCTTTAGAGTGCCCAGAGCAGAGCCCTGCTGGGCCAAAGAAAGGAGAAAAAAGAGCACCTCAGAAAGGGGATACACAGCCTTTGCTGTGCACCATACCACAAATTTGTTCCATCAGTAGGCGTATACCGTCTTAGTGGAGGGACGCCTGGCGGCCAGGATAACATCACAGACCTCGGGAGGAAGGTCGAAGGCTGTTAACTGTCGCTGCTTAATCTCCACGCAAGGAGGTCGAGACTGGACAGGTTCGGGTGGAGGACCGTCCCCTGCTGCTAAGACAGAAGATCCTCCCGATGAGGCAGTCAGATCAGAGGATCGATGGTCATACCGACTAGCTCGGGATACCAAACTCTTTGAGCCCAGTCCGGAGCCACAAGAATGACTTGGGCCTGGTCGCGCCTGATCTTCTTCAGCACTCTGGGCAGAAGTGGTATAGGTGGAAAGGTGTACAACAGACCGCAACTCCATTCGCGACGAAAAGCGTTGCCAAGCGAGTGCTGCCTTGGAAATTCCAATGCGCAGAATTGCGGACATTGCACATTCTCTTCAGTGGCGAATAGATCTAACCAAAGCTCTCCCCACTGTTAAAAGAGACCCTGCGCCACCTCCGAGTGAAGACGCCATTCATGATTCATCATGCAACTGCGGCTGAGTTAGTCTGCCCTGGCGTTCAGTGAATCTGCCAGGTGTTGAACCACCAGGTAAATGCCCTGCGTTCCAGCCATGTCCAGCCGACCCCACCCCGCCCTGTTTGTTGCAATACCACATGGCGGTGGTGTTGTCTGTGAACACCCGCACTACTCTCCCCTTGACAGAGGGAAGGAATGCCTTCAGTGCAAGTCGGATCGTCCGAAGCTCCAGAAGGTTGATATGGAGCCTGGACTCCGCCGGAGACCAGAGGACTCTGATCTTCGCCTCTTCCATGTGGCCGCCCCATCCCAGGAGGTACGCATCCGTCACCACTGTGTACTATGGTTGTGGAAGCGAGAGGGATCTGACGTTGACCCAATCCTGGTTCATTAGCCACCACTGCAATTGTCGTGTAGTGCCTTCCGAGATCTGAACGCAATCGGACAGATTCCCCTGATGCTCTGCCCACTGGAACTTCAGGTCCCACTGCAGAGCCCGCATATGCCACCTGGCATGATCTACTAGCAGGATGCAGGAGGACATGAGGCCCAGCAGCCTCAGGGTCATTCTGACCAAAACCCTGGATAGAGACTGAAAAGTTGGAATCATAGCACGAATATCCCGGACTCGTGATCAGGGGGATAAGCCCGAAACTATGTTGTGTCCAGAAAAAAGAGCTTCTGAGATGGAATCAGGTGTGACTTCGGCACGTTTACAGTGAACCCCAGCGAGGGCAGGAGGTCCGCCGTAGTCTGGAGGAGGGAGACGACTGCCTGGGGCGAGCCCGCCTTCAACATTCAGTCGTAGAGATAGGAGAAGACTGGAATCCCTGATCTGCGCAGATGAGCTGAGACCACCGCCATCACTTTCGTGAACACCCAAGGGGCGCTGTTGAGGCCAAAGGGGAGCACAGTAAACTGAAAGTGTTCGTGGCCTACGGTGAACCGCAGGTAACGCCTGTGGGCAGGCAGGACGGGGATGTGAAAGTAAGCGTCCGGCAAGTCTAACGCTACCATTCAGTCTCCAGGGTCGAGGGCAGACAGGACCTGAGCTAGTGTCAACATTTTGAACTTCTCCTTCCGGAGGAAGCGGTGGACATTCCCAAGATCCAAAATAGGACACAGGCCTTTGTCCTTCTTGGGCACCATAAAGTAGCGGGAATAGCAACCACGGCCTACTTCTGGGGCAGGAACGCGCCCGATAGCTCCCTTGGCCAAGAGAGCTGTAACTTCCTGTTGGAGAAGGGCCAGATGATCCACCAACATGCAATGGTGCTGAGGTGGCATGGATGGAGGGGGGTAGTCTTGAAGGGGAGGGAGTAGCCCATTCGGACTATCTGCAAAACCCACCTGTCTGACGAGATGGTGCGCCAGTGGGGGAGGTGATGGCGAATTCTGCCACCCGCTGGCGATTGGTGGCCCTGAAAGGTCGAACTAGGAGGGTCTGGAGGCTGCTGCAGAGGGGGCGCTGGTGGACTGGACCGCTCGCTGACCCCAGACCCACGACGCTGGATCCCACGTCCCTGGCCGCGCAGGTGCTGGATAGCTTGCGCCGGCCTGTGGCTCTGGGTGGACCGTGGCGGGGCGCCCCTTCCGTAGTCACGAAAGGGGGGAAAAGCAGACTTCGCAGGGCGGGTGGTGGAGAGCCCCATGGACCTGGCCGTAGCCCAGGAGTCCTTGAAGCGCTCTAGCGCATTGTTTGCTTTGTCGCCGAACAGGCGAAGGCCATCAAAAGGCATGACCAGCAAGGTAGTGTGGACATCCCCGGAAAAACCAGTCGACCTCAGCCAGGCGTAGCGTCGAAGGGTTACCGACGTTGAAATCGCACTGCCTACTGACTCGGCAGTGTCCAGTCCACATCTAATGGTAAACTTAGATGTGTCTCTCACCTCGGCGACTGCACAGGAGAGCACAGCCCGGGCCTCCTCAGAGGACACTGGCAGCACCTGCACTACCGTATCCCTCACACAGTGGGAGTAACGGCCCAACAGACATGCAGTGTTAACCGACCGCAGCCCCAAGCTGGAGGAAGAAAACATTTTCCCAAGATGGCCCAGCTTCTTGGATTCCCTATCAGGTGGTGCATTAGGGAATGCGCCCTTGGACGTAGAGGCTTAGACCACCAAGCTTTCAGGGGTGAGGTGCTGGGAGAGGAAAGAGGGGTTGCCCGGATCCAGGCGTTGGGCCATCATCCTATCCACAGGAGCCCCTGTGTTGGGCCTGGACCAGGTGCCCAAAAGGATGTCGCTAAGGGCTTCAATTAAAAGGCAGCAGGGGCTCCGAAGAGGCCGCTGCCAGTTGAAGCACCTCTTTCAGGAGATTCATCCTGACTGCCACCATAGGGAGCTTGAGGGCCTCGGCCGCCCTACACAACACCACTGCATAAGAAGCACCCCCTCCTCCGTAGCTACGGTAGGAGGAGACGGCATGCCAAGGTCGGGGGGAGGTATCCAGACCACTGGCTTCCCCAAACTCCTCTCTCCAGTCCGGTTCCTCCAACTGGTCAGCTAAAGGGTCCACAAACCCCTCCCAGTCCTCCTCACCCTCCTCTGGCTGCCAACCAGGCCTACAGGGAACGCCAGGGTAGAACAGAGGTATAAAAGTACAGCTCGGAACCGGACCCGGCGTCGGTCCGGATCCATGTCCAAATCAGGGTGGAGGCCGGTGTCGACGCCAGCTGGGGACACAACCGGCGTCGGGTGCGGACGTGGTGCCGGTGGATTCAGGGGGAGGTGTAACAAGGTCGACCGGCACCGATCCGGATCAGGAGCCGCCAGCATCGAATGCCCAGGGCCCCCAGCGAGTCAGAGGGGCCCAAAGGTACGCCATGGAGTCGGGTGGCAGAGTGGGCTAAAGAACGTGTCTGAACTGGGGTGGCAGAGTGGGCTAAAGAACATGTCTGAACTGGGGTGGCGGAGTGGGCTAAAGAACGGTGATGGATCAAACCCAGATCTGTTGACTGGGTGTGAGTGTTTGATTGGTTCTGATGCTCCGTCCATCACCACCCCCTTTTGTACCGCCCAACTATGGCATGCATCGCTTCATAGAAACTTCAAAGCTAGGCAGGGGTCGCTCCGGCTCCTGGAAAAGTAGGGAAACTCAGTCTCGACACTTCAGGCTCCGCACACGAAACCGCAGCACGGGCACCGTCCGCATCCCTAGTCGCGTCGGCCGACGGAAGGGGAGAAGGCGAAGAGCGACTATGCTTCTTCGACGACTGCTTGTGCTTCGACTCACTTGAGGAGTGCGAAAACTTCGATGACGAGTGGTGTTCTGAGACTGGTCCCTTGACCTCCCACGCGACCAGGACCTTGAACGGAACGGAACGGACTGGCGGGCCTCGAGAAGCTTTGGGACCGCTCACGCAAAGACTTTGGATTCATGGCCCGGCAATCGGAGCATGACTTGGGATCATGGTCGCGCTCCAGGCACCACAGGCACACACGGTGCAGATCCGTAACCGACATCAGCTTGCGACATGTGTCGCAAGCCTTGAAGCCGGGCAGAGGACGACTGGACATCCCTGCTTGCACCAGGAGTCGATAGACTTAAAACGGTGTCGACAAAAGTCGCATAAAAGTTAGTCAAAAAGTGACTAAGGGTACCGCTCTCCCCGGATCTGCGCTGGCTGGCGCAGAAAAAGAAAAAACTGACGTTAGCGCACAAGGGTGGCATCTAAGTAGTTAACGCAACGTCATTCTGGCGACCATGATGCCAAAGACTAACGCAGAGACGACCGATACCACCTTTCGACACGCAGGGATACTGCTAACAAAAAATAGTTCTCCGGATCCAGTCGGACGTCTGGGGGTAATTCTAAGGTAAGGAATCTATAACTAATTGTCTCTTTCAGATACTCCACTTTCCTACACGAAGTTTAGAAACATGAGGAGAACCTGTGCTCAAGTTCCATCCCATTTCTTGGGGACCAGGAAGTAACTGGCTTAAAATCTCTTCTCTTTTGGTTAGCAAAGCCTTCTCTGTTGTACCTTTTGTAGGTAACTACATTACTATGTTTAAGGAAAGGAGAGAGGTAAAGGATTTCTGGAGCTTGGTGCAGGGTACCACAAATTGTCATTTTGAAGGATTCATTGTTCAATATAGTCCATCTACAAAGGGACCCCAGCACCAGAATATGTGGAAAGTAGATCACCAAAAAAGGTGTGGGGGTTTGTGTGCGCTGATGGCAAAGAAAACTTAAGTTGTGATATGTTTGCAGCCCTTCCACCAGAAAATACTGCACAGGTCATTGAAAGGTAGCAAGGGCTATTTCTAGAGGAATATCGATAGGCATGGAATGGTCTAAAATGTTCTTAAACTAGAGGCCACAGGGGCCAAAACAAAAGAGCCTTGCTTTGCTGTAAGTTCTCCAGTGATGACAGGGTACCCATTTAGCAATCAAAGTCAACATTAGTTCTGACTTCCATGTCACCAGTGAACCTGGTCAACCTCATCTGGGTCTACCCATGGAAAATTCCCCTAGTGTCCATGTATTTATTATTTATTTAAGTATTTATATAGCGCACTGCTACCCGAGGGCATCTAGGCACTTGAAGAAAAGGCACACAGTGTACACTAGATATCATATTTCCAGTCCTTACGCAGGGTTACAGAGTAAAGAGCCATGTCTTTAGTTTGAGTATGCTATTTACAGTGCCTAGCACAGAGACTGTAGTTCAGGCAAATCATCGTTCTACAACTGCAAAAATAGGCCACACACATCATTTGGCATACATTGGGCTAAGACACTGCCCATCTCCAAACCTTAATAGGCAAGAAGAACTGAAAGCATAACTTCAATTCAAACATTTATGACAACACTGTCGATTCTTTTATTCTCCGCACAATGGGATAAGCTGTATGAAACACAGAATCTGAGTGTCAAGGTCTGTGTTAATGGGCTTTCTGTCTAACTGCTGGTGACAGGTGAGACTTCTACCCAGTTGCTTTAGTTGTATTCAACAGAGACTCATTGTGTAGATATGATGCTCTCCAGCAGTACTATGTTGGGAAATAAATTCAGAAGTCTCTGCACCAGAAAAGGAAAGGAACTCCAGGACTTCAGCTACCATCTACAATACAGAGCTGAAGAGTATGTTCTTCAGATTGAGGGAAAGAAGGGGCATTCGGAAAAGTCACTGTCTGGAAAAGTGCAACGCTTGCTGACATTTAAAAAACTCAGTGACCGTCCATGTCAGAAAGAATTCCTCTGTACCAGCCAAGCTCCATGCCAGTGCCCGTTATTTCTACACCAGCTGGTGTCCTTAGCGGCACTCATTACTCTAATTCCAGAAAATCTCTGTGCCAGCAGGGCTCCTTGCCATGTTCACTTCTCTTAGTAGAAGGCAAGTTACATGAGTGTGTCCAACTCTACCGTTTCTTACCACAACTCACAAAACCCATCATCCGCCATGCTTCTTGCCGTCACCCAATACTCCTAGTCAATCTGGGCTCCCTCCAAACCAAGACTCTTCCTGCCTCGCAGTTGGGCGTCGTTTTAATGTCATGTTAATGTCAACTATTTGCCAATGTTCACTAGTACTATGCCAGAAGGATTCCTTGCCAATACCTGATAAAATTATCCCAGTTAAGCTTTTCCAACATTCACTGGGCTTCATGCTACTGTCTACTATTCTGTCCACCGCTATAAATCCTAAGACAGGAGGAGTTCTTGCAAGTGTCATAGTTGGACATTAGAGCAAATGAAAAGAGTGAGAAAGAAGCCATCGAGATCCTGGTTCAATAAAGACCTCAACATATAAAGAAGACTGCTCAGAGCAGCAGAAAGATTCTGGCGAACAAACTCATCCACAGCCCATTTGGGCCAGCTCAGTAGGAAAACAAAAAAATACAAAAACACGTAATAAAAGACAAGTCACCTTCTTCTGCAACGGTCTAGAAAAGGACAACAACCTTCCCAAAGAGCTCTTCAACATCAAATAGCAAACCTACAAGCCAGCATCAAATAACCCGCAGATCTCCAACGAACGGTGCGACATTCGCTAATTTATTTAATGAAATTATTTTTGAAAATTCGAGCTCTCCCTTGATGATTACAACCAGTCTTCCAACGGGAACCCTTCTCCCAGAAGGAAAGATAACCTCCCCTCGCACTTCACAGACAGCCTAGCAAGGATCACTCCACAGGACAACAGGTGCAATCAAAAACAAGGACCACACACAACCCCTAGAAGCTGGAGGATATTTAACCTAATACTGGAAGCAGACCTATCTACTTAGCTGGCTGCGTCCAAAACATTCTCCCACCTGGGGACCCCCTACTAGCCTCCCTGATTAAACAACTGAACGCCCTAACCCCCTTCTGGACCAAGATCACAAACAGCTGCCTTGTGACTGGAGTGATACCAGACTGTCTCAAACTAGCTTAAGTCATGCCACTGCACAAAAAACCGGGAACAGACCTGAAAGACATCAATAACTCCAAACCCATTCCCAATCTCCCCTTCCTAGCCACAAATCTGGAGATGTGTACTCTCGCAACTAAACCAACACATCGACCACAACAACCGCCTAGACCCCCATCAATCAGGCTTCAGAAAAAGGTGCAGCATGGAAACAGCTATTCAGAACATAGTTGGCGACCTACACAAATCCCTGGATACAGACCGATGCTTCCTTCTAATTCTCCTAGATCTATCAGCAGCTTTCGACACTGTTGACCACAAGCTTCTCTCGGACTCCCTCCAAAAAGGATTGGTGCGAACTGGATGGCCCTTCTTTGGTTCACATCCATATTCAAAAAAGCTCAACAAAAACAGACAATTTGACCTTTGATGCAATGGAAGTTACCCTGGGTGTCCCCCAAGGCTCTGTCCCCTCACAAACTCTGCTCAATATCTATATAGAGCCCTTCACAGTCAATCAACCAAGCAAATATTCCCTTCCATCTACACCCAGAGGACACCCAGCTCTACATGGAAATCTCCTCACTAGACGACGAACACCTGTTAAATGCCGCCTTCAAAGAAGTCCAATTATGGCTCTCACAACCATAAGACAGAAGCTCCTCTTATATCGAAAGCAGAGCAGTCACCCTAGATGCAATCACCCTAGATGCAAGAATGGCTAAACTCCAGAGATACTCTTGATGGCAATCTAACCCTAGATGACTCCATCAAGTCTCTTGGAATCACACTGGACTCCAAACTGACCATGAAAGATCATATAAAGAATAACGCAAAGAGTGCCTCCTACAACCTGAAACGTCTGAACAAATTCAAACCTACCGCTGAATGATCTTAAATCTACCACGCAAGTGCTGGTGCTATCCAGATCAGACTACAGGAATGCCACCCTCACAGGCACTGCGAAATCCCGCATTGCTCCTCTTAGAACCACTTTCAATGGAGCAGCTAGAATGGTCATAGGAATCAAAAATTACCACATCTCCCCTTGAAATACTGAACTGGCTTCCCAATGAAGCTCATTGCAGCTTCAGAACTGCTTGCCTTACTCACAAAGCCCTTCACACTGGGAAACCAGCCTACCTCAAAACTCAACAAGCATTGGCATAGCCAATAGGTCTCGCCTTTGGGACATGTAACAGTTGATGTTGTTGCACGAAGGATATTGTGCTGCATAACGAAATACTTACAAGGCCCCAAAGGCGAGACCTATTGGCTATGCCAATGCTTGTTACTTTTAGCCAGTGTGGTTTTTTTTGTGGTTTTTTTTTTAAGATTAAGTAGCAACCAGCAGCATCCCCAGCAAGAAAGTTTTGTAAAAACCCGACAAACAACGCAAGCATTGGCAAAGATAAAAGGCAGGCGACCAATGCTGTATCTTTAGGCTGTGGCAATGCCCGTTTCTACATGCTATGATGGAAGAGCGGGAGGGATGATTTAAGGGATAATAGTACTTAGTTTGCAGCATCAGACCAGTGTCGCACTTGGTACAGCGGCTTTGCTGCATTAGTCACAAGAACGTGTCAACTTCGGTTAGGGGTGCTCGATAACATCCCAGTTCCCAGAGCTTGTACGAGAATGCACGTTGCTATACTCAAGACATGCAACTTACAAACTACTATAATTCTCTACGCCAACAGTGAGTCTGAAGATCCTTTTTTAATATGCTCAAATACATTTTTACTGCAAAGAATGCTAGCAGGCAAATGATTGTTAATTTAACTGCAGTGGCCAGCGTTTGTCCAGCAGATGGCAGTAGTAGTCTAAAGATAGTGCTTTCGAAACATTATGTGTGAAGAAGAGATGACTCCGTTCTAGAAATTCTGCTTTAAATATTTGGTGTCCTGTGAAAACCACTATGTTTTTGATGTTTAAACTTATTTCCTCTTCCTTTTTACACATACAGGTGTAAATGGTAAGCGTTCATAGCAAATGAACGAGTTTATAATTTTAATTTAGGATGAGCGTTTAGCATTTACATCTTCGTGTAAAACGTCTTTGAGACGAGGCAGGCCAAGAGAATAACCGTAGACACGAGGTGTACTTCCTCTCTTTCAACTGTTCATACGTAGCCTGAAATTATGACTGATGTACATTTATTTAAAGTGTTTAAACGTGTAAGCTTTGTACTACTAAAAAGTTTCAAATACTTTTATTCAGACGCGTTCTATATTCGAAACGCTGTAAAGAACACAGATACAATTTGTTTGATTGTTGGAAAGTTGTTTTTATTTGACTTTTTTTTTTTACCCAATGCACATTTTATGCATGAGACGAAGATTGGTAAAATATGCAAAAAATAAGCTAATTTCGTGACCATAAAGTTTGTTACTATTGCATGTTGCAATGTTTTTATATATTTATTTCCAAAAGCATGCTGCTTTTTATGCATCAATTTGCAGACATTCACATTTTTTTAAGACTCATTTACATGTTCCATATTACTAGGTATGCTTTAGGATAATTTTAAATATATTATTTAGTTAGGAATGGCCATTCACGTACACAAATCTGCACAGTAGGTTAAACAAATATGCATACCGAGGTAAAGTTTAAGATTATCTGTTTATATGATATTTTTGTGAAGCTTGTAATAGAATAAGGTAGTTTGCTGCTTTGAGTGTTGTAAAGTGCTGTTAATTCAATTAGCGCATGAAAAGAAGGGTTTAACAAGCGCTAAACCACAAGCGCGGCCACGAAAGTTAATTGCTGCTCATTTTCAAGCACTGCACTCGTGCTTTTGGCGCGCCGCTGCGCGCTCCCGCAAGCTGGATGCCACCACAAGCACGAGCGTGTGCGTCCAAAAAGAGCAGAACGGCGGCTAAAAGTCCTCCTATGCAGCACATGCGCACTACATAGGCGAGACCTAAAAAGATAGGTTAGTCGAGAAACCCAAGAGGCTCAAACACCTTACTCCTCATCCTACCCAAAGTGCACAAACAAAAAACAATTACATGTTCTTTCTTAAGCAACGACCCCAAACTCTGGAACGCCATACCTACACATGCTAGGACAAACCCCTCCTCCTTGAGCTTCAAGAATCAGCTAAAGGATCTCCTCTTCAACCAGCATCTGAAATAGTGGACATCAACCGACCAATGAGACAGGATCTTTACGCCCTCCTCCTCTTTGCCCCGTACCCTCTCTACCTTGTGCCCAAAATTGGTTTAATCTGATTCATGTCAACTGTTCTCACTTTACTTGTTATCTTGATATGAGCTTGTACTGATGTGTAGAGTTCCGATACCCTTGGGTCTGGCCAGTGCTATAAAAAAAAAAAAACTCTTAAATAAAATAAATAATTCCTTCTAAGTGATCAGTAGTGCTGTGGTAATCCTCACATCAATCAACACAACAGCCACCACAATAAAAATAGAGATAACACTTTCATTAATGGCACAGAAAGAGAACACTTTCACAAACGGGCAGAGAACTGTTCTGGACCATTTGTTGACCAAATCTGAATCACTGAGCCCACATTGCAAAATCCACTAGGCTTTCTAGTAAGCTTTGTAGCTGGCTGCATGCCCATAGCGATCCGTGCCCAGGGCATGGATATTTGTACAGCAGACTTCGCTTCTGGCTACATTGCAATATATTATGGTCTCTAATTGTCCAGTATAGAGATCATAATGCAGGGCTGCGTTCTGAAGCTTGTCTTCAAAGAGATCAAGCTCTCCAAAACGCTTGATGACCGTCTTTAGAAACATTGCGGGCCTGTTTCCACACCCTACAGCCGCATTTCATTTCGGTTATCCTGTACTGCATACTACATCGCTAAAGAAATGTAAGCAACGACAGTTTAACTGAGAGTGAAATTATAGTCTTAGAATTGTGGTCAGCAGTATCGAAAGCTCGGATAGCTTCAAGCGAAGAAGCGATAAAGGAAATGTATACCCTCGAGTGGAGGATAAGACTTGAGACTTTCAGCTCTCTCCTAACCTCAGCTGTGACACCATCAGTGTTGGGAGCCGTAAGTGTGAGGTTGAAGCTCTCGCTTAAGATACTAAACCAATTAACAGAACCTGGGCTTTATCCAAACTCACATTCAGCTCGTTTTCCCTTCACCCATCTGGCAATGTCAGACAGGCAGATGGAAAGGGGGTTGCCATTTCTCCCAGGTGTCCAGAGACATAAGGAAGCAGTCCTACTCTGCCTTTAGTGGAGGCAAAAAGTCTCCTCCCGGGGCTCATCTCAGACTGGAAGCATGGATATACACAGTCTGTATTCCTCAGTGTCTCAGAGGACAAATGGTCGTTAGCACCTGCAATTTCAGTTAATCAAATCCAGCTAATGTCTTTGGGTATTTTCTTTAACTCTGTAGATTGAAAATGAACGCAGGAGCCAGCCTATATACTGCAGGTGTTGAACTGTGCGATCACAGGTTCGAATCCCAACAAGTTTATTCAGCTCAGTTAAAAAAAATTAACTTTATTCAGTCATAATAAATAGACCATTAGAGTACAATACATATGCTGTAAAGAACAAATATTAAAAACATGGTAATACAACACAGTTTCATTTCGTTTTCTCAAGAAGTGATAGACTTAGCAAGTACCAATAACACCCAGGATAGAGTTAATAACAATCAAGGTGAGATAAAGAAAAATTATTCCCCTCATCCTATTTAATAATTCATTAGGGCCACAGATTATAGAGTGCACAACGAATAAATAATACGAGACTTCAGAAGCCTGCCCAAGTAATTTTCTAGCCTTGATCACAAGCCTCAAAAACGTATACACAGTCGATACAATCTCGTCTGGAGTCAAAGATTGCAAAAGTGCATTTCTTTTACGCAGTCACGCAAGGAATATTTGACCAAAAAGGGCTTGAAGGTACGGAATCTAGGCTTGGAATAAAAAGTGCAAATGAACATTATGTGCAAAGTGTGCTGTGCTGAATTCTGGTGACGAAGGCAAGGTAAAAGGTCATATGCCTATCATAGCACCGAGGAAAAGTAGTAAACCTATGAAATAGAATAAGCCGAAACCTAAGCAGAATGAAGTGCTGTGCATCTATTAACAGGAATGGCTGGGTACCACTAGCTGGTTTAAGCTGAATGTATGAGATGACAGATGAAGATTTAATTACCTCACCCCACCTTGCATCTTCCCATAATGTAAAACACATATCCGAAGGAGCCTTACCCCCTTCCCTCCCCCCCCCCCCCCCCCCCCGGGCAAGGAGCAGGATGTATCTTCAAACAGATACCGCCTATGGAGAGCCACTGCCATGTCCCGAACCCTATTCAGCCCTTTAATTTTTGCACTAAGATTAGGTTTCCATTTACACAGTGTATTAGAAACACTTAAAAACAAAATAAAATTAATATAATGATCAACAATTAAAATGAATTTTCTACACACTCGTTAGATAGAGCCACAACTTTAGCTACCCTCTTTATTTGCAGAGGCTATACATATTCAAACACTAAAATTGTCATTTGCATTGTTGAGTCTTTAAAAAGAGCTTTAAATACCCCCTCCATTCACCTGGCCACCAGACTTCCTTTCATACCGTTCCACATATTATGTATTCGCTCACTCGAAGCTAAAACGAGTAAGACCGGTGGGCCAAGTAGTTCCATCATATAATCGAACGGTCGATAGGGATACTCGGAATACACACATTTTAGGAATTTTCCTGACGTGCTTTTAATACTCCTTTACTCAAGTCCCTATTCTGACTAAACATTAATCAACTTACCTTATTCTCAGAACTGCAAAGACACTCCGCGTGAATCATTTGCTCTTCTGATGTTTTAATCAGTCTCTAAAATTGCTGACAGCGCACTCAGTGAGATACAGTATTCCAGGCATTGCATTGGAAAACTCCGCTTCAAACGTAGTCAACGTGCTAAACTAATGACTCCTGTGTACAATTAACGATGGCTTCTTATCAACCTTTTACCTGCCAAGGTCCACAAAGACCACTTGTGAACTGGGGAGCAAACTACACACTGAAGAGCACTGGACTTTCGCAATTACCAACTAAGCTAGAGTACAGTCTTGACAATAAAGTCAAGGCTGATTCAGTGGGGGAGGAAACCAAGGGATGCAAACTCTGAACTACTCATTTCAGGAAGGGAAAAAATAAGATCCTAATTCACACAGAAATATATGTGCATATAAAACATTTTTTTACTCTTTTTTGTTTGTAAAACCCTTTCATTCAGCTAACCAAAGGAGTAAACAACGGTTAGGTTTATTGACGCTTAGACAATTATTTACCCAATTAGGCACCTAAGATCTGGAACAAGATCTCTGTAGCCATCAAGACTACTCCAGCCCTGCACCAATTTAAGAAAAAGCTGAAGACACACCTCTCTAGAAAGCACTAGAAAATAAAGATGAAGTTACAAGCCAATTGTACTCTCAGAACTAGAGTTCCCCTCTAATGACGGCTTGACTGTATCCTTGCCTTTGACCGTTTCAGCTACACAAATACCACATATATACAGAAGGAAAGGAGTCTGCATCAGTTTGTACACGCGGTCTAACTCTGGTGTCTTTGTTTTATTGGACTGTTCTGTGTTTGTGTTGTATGCTTAATCTAAGTGACCACTCAGACACTGCTCTCCAGCGGAGCAAAAAAAAACAAAGGGTCCTTCTGTTATGTGCTAACCATTGCAACCTTTTTGTACACCACTCCCCTTACTGACTAGTGGTGCAAATATTCTTTTTGTGGGTTAGAGCGCTAGACTCAATCTCCACACAAATGCCCAGTAGCTCTCTTCAAAAGTATCCTTTTTCCGCCATTGGCCAAAGTATGTGGGGGCCTGAGGATGTGGAATTCCATGACGAACAAAGTTGGGCATATAATAAGAAGGAGCTATGTACATACCAGTGCAACAAAAACTCATGTAGTGGCTAGCGAAACGTAAGAGGGCCCCCACTGCACAGTACATGGAGGGAGGGACCCTAAGCTCCAGACCCAGTCAGGAGCTCTCAGACCTGCCCGTGCACAGTGCCAGAAGGGGCACCCATGCAGCTCGGGGTAACTATGCATAACAGGGGCTATTGTTACCCCACTGTCCTCATGCCCACCAGCCCTTTATGCTATCCTTTCTTGGGTAATACACAAACTTTGCCATGACTCATAACAGATAACTACATTTCAGATTAGCATAAAAACATACGTAAGAGGGCATAGTGGACCCTCACTGGAGATTAGAACCGTAGTGAAGTTGAGATTGATGGCACATCTTCAGGACTCAAGCCCTAATGAAAGGGTGCACGGTGGCTGGCTGGCCCTTATCCTAATACGTCATAGATGGGGAGGGATGGTAAGTTGAGGATCTGCAGTTTTGGCAGATAACTAGCACATCTATCATCAACAGGTGGCAGTGAGCCTGGAAGGTTGTAGACGTTACAAGTAGTAGCTTGGACCAAGGGGACGATTATGTTTTGGGTTAGGGCTTCAGGGTGGCAATTTGCTCAGAGTTGGCTAAACTGTGAGAAAAGATGGTGGGGAAGATATACTGTTTTGTACCTGGTATCTCGATCCAGTGGAAAGCAAGACTTATGTTGGGTTGGGCAGCATACAGAGGTTTCTAACAAACAATTGGGTGAATGGCCATAGAGATATCAACTGGTGGACAGTGCTTAGGAATTCTTAAAACATGAGGCTGGATAGGGCAATAATTGAAGGAGGAAAAACATTCAGGTGTTGCCTGCACAGACTTGATTATAGAAGTCAAGTGATCAAAACGTCACCAGCACCGCTCTCGAGAACTCCAAGAGGTTCAGAAGTTAGGTTGAACCTGAGCAACAAGACCAGACACCGAGGGTAGCACATCGTGGGAGTAAAGTGGCATCTTCAACACTGTACAGTTGGAGCAAAATAAGACTAGAGGACAGTCTGCTGTGGTATGTCAAGGTAATAAAGTTAGACGTGAGGGAGGAAGAAAACTGAAATGCAGAGCTCACAGCCAGACAGAATCAGGAAAGCATGTTGTGTTTAGAGGGACAAGGAGTGAGCCAGTTTAACTCAAAACATTCTAGGAGCTTAAGCAAATTCGATCCGAGAGTCACTGACATAGATGGAGAGAGATGAGGAAATCGGCAGTAAGTTTCTTAGATAAAACCAGACTGTGGGCAGAAGTAGTGAAATACGGAGGTCAAGTAGGAGAGCTTTCCAGAGCTAGGTGTTTAATGATATCGGACGCTGAAAGGGACAGACTGCACAAGAGAGCCTGGAAACACAATAGCAACAAGACCAGGGACGCATATAGGTTTGGAGTGGTAAGGAGAACTTGCAGTCACGGATGAGACTGCGTGTTCATCTATTTACAGACAGAAAAGTGCATTGTGCGTCTCCCAGGCATGGAGCAAAGGGTCTTGAAATAAAATTGGAGGGAATGTATTGAGTGTGGGCACTGATCAAAGAAAAGACAAAACTAGTTAGAAGAGCGTGGTCATGCATCTGGTTATGGTACAAAGGTGCAGAGTTAGGAGAGTCTGGCCAACCATAACTTGAGCAGTGATGCTTAATACGTGAAATAAATTGATGGAGTAAGATTACTGTGAACTAGGTTAAGGTATTTAGAGATAGTTAAGCAAGTGTTTTCTTTTAGCAATGGAGATATGCCATTTGTGCATAATATACAACATGATCAGAGTGGCCGGTCAAGTGACAGGAAATAAATGGGAGAATGGATTTGACAGTGTTAGAACGAGGGTTTCCACATATGCAAGTGTGGGAAGGGGTGGGTGTTTCACATGAAATATCTGGATTAGCTGGGCAAAAAGTGTATACTTGCTTCTGGTTCAGATTCAGCTTGAGGTCACCCATCATAAATAGGTGTTGATGTCCCGCCCGGTGGCCGTATCTGCTCTATGTATTCTGGTACTAGTAGTCTTTCATTAAATTATCCTCTCGTAGGTATCGCTGACAATTCTCCTAACAGTTTCTTAACTTTCACAATGGATTGCTGTGTCCACATCGGGTCATTGCGGTGCTGTTCTCACCCTTGCACAAAGGACACATTGTTACATGGACACCGTTTTCGTAACGATGTCGGACCCGCACTTCCGCAGGGTGGTTCTCCGCGACCTGGGTAGGCCGCAAATATTCCAAACAGAAAGAGCACCCACAGTTGGAGAACCTCGCACTTCAAATATCTGTGATGCTGCCTCTCCACTTGAGCCATTTCCCTTGACAAGGGCAAGATGATGCCAGAAACGCGTTGGGGAGAACTGTGGCAGAATTCTGACATGAAGACTGAAACATGCACTTTTAATACCAGCAGCAGACTTCCGTGGTGAGCAGTAGCTTTACTACAGTGATCTAATGAGCAACTAGTGTGCTAACATTCAGAATTTATGGCAAATGTGTGACATATCTGAATACCTTCTTGATGGAATCAAAGTAAAAAACCGAAAGCATTTCCTACTGAGGAGACTGCAGTAAATGAGGAAATTAGGAAACTTCATAACAAATAAATCTCCCAAGATGGCCACCAGAAACAAAAGAGCCCAAATGCAGCACGAATATCACACAGATGTAGCCCAATGACAGAAGTGTGCAAAACAGTCCACAACGTTGTATATAGGCCCCAGGTGATGGGGTCCCCAGGGAGAATAGAAATTAGTGATAGATGCAAATTTTTTTTATTTTTTACGGGCAAATTAGGAGTCGCGCACCCAGCGCGGCGCTCAGCGCGGCCCCCTGGTGTGCACGCGTTGGGTGCGCGACTTCTAATGCGTCAAACATGTATATGACGTCACGCGCAAGCACGTGTCGCGTAAAGTAATACGTATGTGTCTCGTATGCGCCTGGAGTCGCGTACCGGTCGCATAGCAATCGCGCAGGAAAATACGCATCCATCGCACATCCTACGCGGATCCTACACAACAATCCTAAAATGGCGGCTAGGTTCCGCGCAGTAATCGAGAAAGATACACTTAGGGTGCGCGCATCCCCAAAAAAATTTGAAAAAAAAAAGAAAATAATATAAATATATAAAAAAAAACCTTTACCAAACCTGCAGCATGTGAATCTGTTGAACTAGGTTCTAAACAGCTATGCGATGAAATTTCATGTTTTTTTGCGAAAAAAATTGATCTCATTTATGATAAAATAATATGCGCCAATAAAAGTGTTTCCATGGATAGAGTGTTACCTGAAATGGATGATGAACTTAAGCAGGAAAAACATATGTTAACCTGCTTTCCATCTATTTCTCTACAAGAAACACTTCTATTCACTTCTCAGATTAAAAGTGGCAGTCCTGATGATAACATTCCAGCCAGGATTATACCTGGCCTGAGCGAACAACTTTGTCCTATATTTGAAGGATTGGTGAATCTTTCACTTAGCTCAGGTACTGTGCCAAGAGATTGGAAACGAGCTTTGGTTAGACCCATTAGGAAAAACACCTCTATTCCATGGACTGATCTAACCAACCTTAGGCCTATATCCCTATTACCATTCTTAGGGAAACCGGCTGAGAAACATGTCAATCACCACTTGTCCAATTACATCGAACTTGTGGGGGCTCTGGACTACTCTCAGTCAGGGTTTAGGCCTAAACACAGTACGGAGTCTACTCTTCTGTCTGTCACAGATGACCTACAGATGTATCAGGACAGGGGCTTTTCAGTAATCCTGGTGCTCTTAGATCTTTCAGCAGCGTTCGATACCGTTTCCCATGCCATTCTTATTGAACGGTTATCGAACGCTGGCATCAAGGATAGGGCCATCGAATGGCTGAAAAGCTTTCTCCTTAATCGTTCCCAGAGAGTTATCATGGACTCCTACCGCTCAGCGGAGATTGAGATCTCTAAGGGGGTGCCCCAGGGCTCTTGTTTGAGCCCAACCCTTTTTAATATATACGTGGCACCATTGGCTAGAGTGATGCGAAGATATGGTTTCATTCCAGTATCGTACGCTGATGACACCCAGCTCCTCTTTCCTTTCAAAACTCTCTCCGCTGAAGTGAAAAATTCCTTTTCTTCTGGCATGAAGGCAGTGGCTCGCTGGATGTCTTCCAACTTTCTCCAGTGTAATGTCAGTAAAACGGAAGTAATGTTTGGTGAGGCAAAAATGTTGTGGACCCCTGACTGGTGGCCGCCTGATCTGGGAATAGTTCCTGAACCTAAACAGGTTGTAAAGAACCTTGGGATTTGTTTGGATCAAGACTTGCTTTTTAAACATGTCAATTACACTTCAGGAATCTGTTTTCACACCATTAGTTTGTTACGGAAAATCTTTCCCCTCCTGCCAGATTCCTGTAAGAGAACCTTGGTCCAGACCTTGGTTTTAAGTAGGATTGACTACTGTAATGGCCTGCTTCTTTCTGCCAACGAAAGTGTTTTGAATAAACTGCAGGTCATTCAAAACACGGCAGCTCGCCTTGTCCTTAATGTTCCCCCCAGAACTGCTTCTAAACCCCTCCTGGATCAGCTACACTGGCTGTCGATCCGTCAGAGGATAAAATTTAAGATATGTTGCCTTATCCACAAATGCATAAATGGCCAAGGGCCCGTTTATCTACAAAATAAACTTGTTCCCTACATTCCGCTCCGATCACTAAGATCTAGCAATAACCTCCTCCTGGTGATCCCTCGTGCAAAAAAAGCCAGACATGGGAATAAAGCTTTATCTATTACAGGCCCCACATTGTGGAATAAACTTCCTTTATCATTAAGACAATGCAAGGAACATCTTACCTACAGGAAACTTCTTAAAACTGTGCCGTTTAGGAATGAGATCTAGCCCCTCTTTCATCTTATCCTTGCTTTACCGATTTCTGAAAAGCGCAGATACTCCATTGGAGTCGATTCTAGCGCTATATAAACTAATAAATAAATAAATAAATGCTGGGGATGGTGTTTCAGGGTTTAGGGCAGTGCAGTGGTGTTCGGGCAGTGTAGGGGGTCGTGCTGGGGGTAGTGTTTTAGGGTTTCGTGCAGTGGTGTTCGGGCAGTATAGCCGGTCGTGCTGGGGTAGTGGTTTAGGGCAGTGCAGTGGTGTTCGTGCAGTGTAGGGGGTCGTGCTGGGGTAGTGGTTTAGGGTAATGCAGTGGTGTTTGTGTAGTGGGCAGCGCATGCGCTGCGTCGCTAGGTGAGACCTAAAAAGCATTGCACCAAGATGGCTCCCAACACTTCCTTGATTGTAGTGTTGACAGCCAATTAGAGCCAAGCTCGTGCTTGTGTAGTTAGGTCCCACCCAGATATATATTTCCTTTATCTCGAAAACTACTGAACGGATTTACACCATTTAAAAAAAAAAAAGCTTGCTTTAAGAACCAAGCACTACCTTTTTGCTAAATTTGGTGTAATTCCGTTCAGCAGTTTCAGCTGTAACCGTGTCTAAAGTTTCCTATGGGAAATTGATTTTTTGACCTCTATTTTTTGAACTTCTCAGGAAGTACTGAACGGATTTACAACATTTAAAAAAAAAAAAAAAAGTTCTCCTTCTGAGCCAAGGGCTACCTTTTTGCCAAATTTGGTGTAATTTTGTTCAGCAGTTCGGGCTGTAGTTGTGAATAAAGTTTCCTGTGGGAAATAACATGGATAAAACATGTTTTGGGACCCACCCTTTTTTCTCAGCCCGCACTTTGCGAATTGCCCCGAAACTTTCAGGATAGGAGCTGACTGGAGCGGGCCACAAGTTTTGAAAATTTCGCGAAGATTCGTCAACCTCCGCCAAAGTTATTGGGAAAAGAAAAAAAACGCTTTTCCTATGGAAACTAGGTGCTAACTATAACTATCGACTGGCGTAGAGATATATATAAAAGTTAATCGCAGGTATTCACTTTATCAGCTCAAAAAGGCCGCATCTGCTCTGCCAGAATTCGAACCAGCGAAAATACATATCAATCTAAGCGTTTGCCTGAACAGTGAACTATGTTACTGGCTTGTTGCATTCTGGTCGACCCTAGCCCACTCTAAAGTAAAACAAATTCAGCCTTTCCCCAAGAAATTGGGTGAACCATTGTATTAGCCACATTGCTATGTATGGGTTACATACACTGTCATCGTAAATACATCAACTTCTGTTATCTTACAATAATCCCCAAAAAAGCAAGTACTACTTAAAAAGCAAAAGGTGGCCTCACCAAGGCTGCAAAGAAAAAGAAAGAAGGGGGCTGTCCAGTAAAAAGAAAATATATATTTTTTTCCTTTTAAGAACTGAAATATAACGAACTGGAAATGCAAAAAAACAAAAAGTCAACACAAAAGCATGAATGAAACAGCTAAATGGCAGCAATAATTAAAATAAATATTGTATTTCATTAACCAACATATTTTGTTTTTTACAGTCACAAATAAAGATGTATATCTATAACTATATCTGTGTGTGTGTACACACACATATATATTTTTCATTCACTGAAAAAACAAATGTTAATGGACTGTTATAGTGAGGTGAATTTGTCAATAACAGTAACGTTTTGAACGAGAGAAAAAAAAAAAGACATTCTATAGTTTTAGTTAGCAGCACTAACTATAACGTGCCCCAGCCATGCACTGCTTATGTCCTCACATGACATCACTCATGCTGTTCTATATCACGGATGACATCATCCAAGTTTCCTTTTCCCCGCATATTGTTCTATAAATTATTGTGGCATTAGAGGCCTGACTACAAGTACAAAATCGCTCAAGAGACTATCTTGCATCATTAGTACCATCACAGATACAACTCCATTAGGTGTAGTAAGCAAGCATTATGTGCAACATTTTTGGCTGGCTTGCTTGCTGCCCTGAAGAAGCCTATGGTTGTGTGAAACATGTTGCATGCACTTGCTTACCTGTCTGAAGAAGAAAGGAATAAAAAAGAAAATTCAAGCAAATACCAACTTGTCTTGTTTCTCTCTTCAGGTCTCAGCAAAGGATTTGGCTGTTATTTTAGAACTTTTATTGCCTCTCATTTTTTATTATAATATGTCTAATGTCTGACCAATTGGGAGTTGGTCACTTGATGTGGGCAACGATCATAATGTGTTAAATTTGTGATTACTTCAGATGGTGAAATGATAGGTTCACTAGATGCCAATATTTGTCGAGACTTGAGGAAATGCTAGGTGGAAGGAAGTTTATGTGTCCCCTCAGATTCCAGAACATTCCATCACAGAAATGGAAACTCAGTTTAGACACCGAGGTTTGCAATGGATTCTGGGTAACAGAACCTGGTGAAAGTGACACAAGTGACCCTATCCTGGATTCCCCTAGGTGTCTAGCTTTCCAAAACGTACAGGTTTGCTAGGTTTCCCTAGGTACCGGCTGGGCTAGGGCCCCAAATCCATAGCTAGGCACACTGCAAAAAAAAGGGTCAGTTTTCAGTGGAAAAATTAGGTGTACACATTGTGTTCTGGACCATTTCCTGTTGTGGCCACTAGGCTTACCCACACATGTGAGTTACCATTTTTATCTGGAGACTTAGGGGAAGACAGAATAGTAGAACAAATGTTATTACCGATTGTCTCTCTGCATTTCTGCCTTCCAAATGTAAAACAGTGTGTAAGAAAGAAGTCATTTTGAGAAATGCCCTCTAATTCACATGATAGTATGGGTACTCACATTCAGAGATGTGCAAATAACACCTGCATCTCAACTCCATATATTGTGCCCATTTAGAAAATATATAGGTTTCCTTGATAGCTATTTTTCACTCTTTATATTTTACCAAATTAATTACTGTATACCCAGTACACAATGAAAAAACATTGCAAGGTGCAGCTCAGTTATTGGCTATGGGTAACTCTGGTTCTTGGTGAACCTACCAGTCCTATATATACCCGCAACCAGAATTGTCTAGCGGACATAACTGTATACCGCTTTTGAAAATCTGACACAATTAGAAGTTACAGATGAAAACAGACATATGGCAGTTTTTTGTTTTTTTAATTCCTGTATTTTTTTTATATTAACTGTTACTTTGTATAGGAAAACATTGAAGGATCAACACAACTGATCAGTTTCCGAATTTTGTATAGTTTTTAGAAATTTATAGCGCTACACGATCTTTCCATGGTTTTCGCATGCGTTTCCACCACTAACTCGAAGGAGGTTGAAAGCACACAAAAAATAGGAAAATGGTCTCAGTCAAATGCCTAAAATGTGTTGAAAAAAATTAGTTTTCTGATTCAAGTCTGACTGTTCCTGAAAGCTGGGAAGATGGTGACTTTAGCACCGCAAAGCCTTCATTGATGCCATTTTCAGGGGAAAAAACAGCTGCTTGCTTCTGCATCACTCGTTTCCCATAAACCCCAAACTTTTGTTGTATTTTGGCTAATTTCTCAGTCCCCTCGAGGGAAATCAACTAACCCGTGATATCTTTAGAATCACTAAGATTATGGGGGAAAAAGAATACAAGTCGCGTGGATACCTTATGAGGACAAAATGTTATGGGGGGGCCTAAGGGTGAACTCGCCCAAATAGCCAAAAAAAGGCTTAGCACAGGAGGGGAAAGGCCTAGCAGCAAAGGGGTTCATGTTTATTGCATATACGTGTAAAAAATAAACACCACGCTTGTCAAGGCCAAACCAACTGGCTTAATACAAGAAAACTTGAGCTTTGCTTTCATTTTAAATGCTTTGCCTTGGAGCCACACAGTGAAAAAACATCCCAGTTGGTGGGCACTACACATATACAATTCCATACATTTCCAGTAACACACCGGACCATAATTCATTGGAGGCATGAAAAGAACCATCAGTGTTCTATCATGGCCTAGAGATGTGTTGCGACTACATTTGACACCTCAATCACTTCTGGCGCATCAAAACAGCTCGTTACTGTTTTTTTGCACTCGTGTCTCTGTCATATAGTTTACAAAGTACTCGTCTTATCTAAGTCACAACAATGTCCATTTCCGGGCTCTAAAATGAGATTCTGTAAAAGACGAGAAACAAGTTAAACTTTAGGAACTAGGCTCCAAGGCCCATGCCCCATCTCGCATAGCTATAGCTCACCTAAAAATGTTAAGGTAGCATCTCCTTTGTAGTCACTCCTAAACTCAGGCAATGATTTTCAATTAGCATTTGGGGTACACACACTTGTTTACTATTTCCCTCATTTTTACATTGTGCTCGATCACGTTAGGTTTAGTGCTGTTTCAGGTTTAATATAGGTGGTCTTGGAGAAGGAATAGCAAATAATTTTAAGATTTCCCCACTTTTAATCACTATAGTTGGTGGTCTCCAAAATACGGTGAATTAATGTATATCACAGTGCATGTCTAGTATTCAGACTACAAACAGAACATACAGTTGAGATCAGCATATCAAAAGGATTACAATGTGACAATAATGGCCATTACACTTGAGGTCTTAAGAGGCATCCAAGACTAGTAAACAAAAGGTTCGGAGATGGCTAAACACATTGGCGAAACAGCGATCATGGTATACTGTATTGTGTGGTATAAAAGAGAAATGTTGGATAAGCTAACAGAAATTGAACAGAGCGGGGAGCAAGAAGAAACAGGAAGAGTCCTGGAAGAGGAAAAGGTCAGGGTTGGGAGAACACTACAGAATAGGCTGTCACTAGCCAGAGTGAATACAAAGGCAGGAAAGACTAAGGCTCAGCATTAAAATTCCAATCAGTCCATTCACACAAGATAATGGCCACACCAGCAGGCTATCACATTTGGTGCTCGGTGGCGTTAGAAGTGTATGGGGTCAGTTATACATAATTTCTAACCTGATGTGAACTTTTAGGCTACGTGCTGAGAGTTGCTTTCAATTTTGATCAGGTCTACCATTTCCTTAACAATTCACCAGTTTCGGACATGCACAAAATATTCGACTTCTATTGGTTTTTGACAGGTGTACACTAAAGGAGAATACAATGTTTTCCACTCCATTAAAGAGCTGTGACCAGAGCTTGAAAAAAGTAGTCTTTTTTTCCCCTCCAAGTATTCAACTATTAAAGATTTTATTACAAAATATATATATTTTGAAAAACAAAATCACAGTAAAACTCATCTCTATCCTAGTGGTATTCAATTCGTAGATCAGAGACTATCCAACTCGGCTATTGTCTTAACCCCACAGATGTATTTACACTCGTAAGGAGGATGTCCAGCAGACAGGCCTCATTCAGCAATTAATGGCCTCATTTATTCCGATATCCGCTTCCTTCCTGAACGGATGCCATTATCGCCAGCACAAAGAGCCTGCAGTCAAGGTTAAGGAAGCACACACGTGCACGCGCTGCGCGTCACACCAGGAGGATGTTGCGTCTTCCGCGCGCAGGTCTTTTAACCGGGGGGGGGTCTCAGGTGTTCTAGCGCTTTTTACTAAGGCCTACAAAAACAGTTCAGAGCGAAACAAGTGTTCGTGTCGCCAAAACGTTCATTTCAGCCTTTTAACATCCTCGGCACACTACTTGTCATACTACCAAAGGCGTGAGAGGAAGACTTACTCAAGGAGGATCCGTGCTGAACGGCGCAGTTCGGACAGTGATACAGGTCGATATCGGCCGCATAGTGCTCCTCCACTCCAACACACCTGCAAGAGAAAACAAGAGGTCAGCATCCAGGCGAGAAGGTGGCGGTCTCGTGGACAGACGAAGGCTACCTACCGCTCAGGACTTACCTGGCACACGACACACACAGACAAACACAGAGACAGTCAGGCAAACTAACCCTCCAAGGAGACACTTTCTGCACAAGCACATCAGACTCACTGCACACTTGCCGCTCTGCACATGTGCAACTGTCTGACTGGCCACGCGCGCACCCTCACTGACTCAGCTGAGAGACGTGATGAACATAATGAGGGGGTGGAGATCTCTTAAGGAAGAAGGAATTTGTGGCATAAAATAGGAAGTGAGCGTCTAGCAAGATACCTGCCAAGAATTACACTCCCGCACCTTCAGAAACACGAACCAGGGGGTCGTGCACAAAGGGATTTGCAGGTGACCAACAGGGGTTGCTGCAAGACGTATGAATGACGTCATCACTTGTCAGGTGCCGCGAGATATTGCTGCCTCTGAAGCTGGTAAACCGAGCTTCCGGTTCAATGGCTTTAGAAAAGTGGTATTTTAGTGACATTCAAAAAACGGTCTTCAAAGTGGAGACTCGTAAGTAACCGAAGTTGGGTGGAAGGGGGCGGTGGAGGACGCGAGTCACCTGATGCCAATACTAACATGAGGTCATGAAAGGCAAACAGGCAGCAAGGTGCAATAACTGGGAGTCGGATGCAGAAATGGTGCGCAGAGTGGACAGTGCAGACACCAGGAATTATATACTGGGATATACTTAAGTCTTTCAGTGAGGTCACGAGATGCATGAAAGTGATGGGGTCATATAAACAATACTAACCCAAGAAAGAACTCTTGGGTAGGTACTAGCCAAAGCAGAGTAATAGGGCTTTGATGCCAACCCCTAGGCCCAATCTGCCACATAGTCAATAGCTAGTATAGACTAAGCTAGTATAGACTAAACAGACTTTTGACCGCAAGAAACCAGCTCACAATAGCAACAAGGGCTCTTTTCAAGCATCGTCTCTAGCGGTGTTGATGACTCCTGTCCATTGCCAGCTACTGACGCCATTTTCAGCTAGCACTGTGATAACAGAAGCCTGCTGGACTCTTCCACAATGGCTCTCCTCAACCACAAGTTTTATTTGTCCCCATACACCAAGCATCCTCCGAGTAGGACGACGCAGACTGCATTTGCAAGGTAGCCACACATGAACAAAAATTACGCAAAATTCAACTAAGTGGAACTTCTTAACATAGTCTGGTCTGAACACATGCCAAGGATCTGGCCTTCCAGGCCTGGATACGCCAACCATACACTGACCACAGACAGCATAGGAATGTTGTATGGACAGTAATAGCCACATTGCCTATAGAAAAAACAGAGGGGCCACAAGTCCAGAAAATGCACACACTTCAAGGGTAGCTCCAGTGGGAAACTAAGAGTTCTGATGTGATGGCCTGATGCATCAAAATGAGTCCAAAGAACTAGCTACACTTCAGTTGAGCTTGATAATGGTAAATATCTAAATATAATTCATGTTACATTTTTTTAAAATGTCTCATAGCAAAACCATACATTTACAACAACTCTGCAATATAGGACATAAGTTGCTAATTATGTATATATGTGGTATTTCTGTAGTGTGAACCTAGCCAAAAGGCAGCGGAGCACTGTACAGAGTCAAAGACTAGTATAAATTCAATGAGTGACAGGAGAGGTAGCTGGTTTATGAATGGGTAATGCATTGTGATATAAATTAAAAAGGCACATACAAGTTTCCACAAAGTGATGTACAAAAATATTGTCTTTTGTAATATGTACACTCAACTCTTTAAATGAGGACCACAGGAGCAGATTTTTCTGTCATTTTTAACATTAGAACCTGCACAGCAGATTTTTCTGACATTTTTAACATTAGAAACTGCACATAACAAAAATGTAATGTCATTTTTCCAATCTTCCAGCCTTAACTTCAACTCATTTGTAGGTCTGGTGTTAGCAAAGACCTTTGGATTTTACTACAATTATAAGTACAATATGGGATTCCTCAATCCCTGTATAAAAATCAGTCTTCAATGTATTTACAAATCAGCGACTAGTGACGCACCCAGTCCCTATTATAAAGAAGTGATGGAGCCACCAAACTGTAATGACTTATTACAGTTAAGTTGCTGCCAGAGATAGCAGCTCAGGTAAAGGAGCACAATTAAAGCAGCTGTTTAAAGAACAACATTTTGCTTTGCTTTTCTATTTTTTTTGTAGCTGTACTTTAACAAGCAGAAAGGAGATATTATGATAACATGTTTAGGTTTTGCACTTCTTCCGTAATTATAGTAAAGTTAGAATCTTTCTACTCGTTTCTACGCATCCCAAGCACCTCTAAATAAATAAATATTAGACCAATTCTAATATATTTTTGCAACAAATATCCAAAAGCTTTTTTGATGTATCCAATTTTGTACTACAAATTCTATTGTTAATCTGCATGTTTACATACAGGCTCTCTTTCATATGAAAAAGCTAGGTACCATGGATTTAAGTAGTTTGCGGGGAAAGGTAATGTTCTAACTATGTATCATAAGAAAAAGTACCCACTGCCGTACATAAGGATATTGCAAGTCACCTTGGAATTCCATTAACTTAGAAAGGAACTCTGCCTTCAGCCTTGTTCTTCTAACTGGTCATAGAACTCCTTGGTGGCTTGCAATATCCTTATAATGTATGCCACAGCTTCATCCCAAATACGCTAACTGGAGCTTTCAGCAAGTCTTCTTCATCCATTGGTCAGCCATTGTCCATTACCATTTTAATTCCACCCACTCCAACATGTAGCATGGGGCAATGAGTCAAGCCCACTTCAGCCATTGGAGAACTTCACTGTGAGGGATGCCCTTTCACAAGGAGCACAGGCACACAACAAATAGACCCCTTAATGGCTAGGGACTACTACACAATGCAAACGTTTTGATACAAACAAAACTCTTAGGATTTTTTTGTAGATTGGCAAGGGTCCAGCAGCGTCTCCAATATTAAAGTTTAACGGAAAAGTGAAAAATTAAACAAGCATTGACAAACCCAAAAGGCAAGCCAACACCAGACCTACCGGCTTTGCCAAGGCTTACTCCAGTTTTAAGGAGGGTTCGTACAGCAGCGACAAGCATTGCAAGCTGCGATTGAGAAAATTCCTGATGGAGTGTTGTCAATTACTAGGCTGCACGGCAGATAACTCAAGAGATTGGCAGGGCAGTAGTGGTGGTGGGCATAACATGAACAGGAGGAGACTCTACAACCATTGAGGCCTAACGGCGAGAAGCAGCACGATAAAAATGAATCTCGAACCAGTGATCTTCACTGCAGGTTCAAGGGCAGGCCCTTCACGTCTAACTGAATTCATAAAACGGGTCCTGGCCAAGGCTCCCGCACCGACTAATGCGATCCGACAGTTAGAAGACGCGCTTCAACAGGATGCTCGTAAAAAGAGCCTATCATGAAAGAAACGCGCCGCACATGACTCGAGTCAAGGGCACAATGCACGAGTGACCTAATTCTCGTTCCGAGCAACAAATGCCAGTGACACAGGCGGGAGGAATCTAGGTCAGGGACGGCGCGCGCAGCCCGCGCGCCTCAGACGGGCAGCACGTGTGCAAGTTGTCACCGGGAGGAGGAGCGGAGGGGACACACGGGGCAAGAGTCCATTCAGCGCCCCCGTCACATCCTGCACAGTGTTCACTCGAGGATCAGCAGGTGTTCACCAATGGAGGGTCAGAATGCCCGGTTATTCCAGTACTGAGACACTTCTGATCAAAACTGCCCTGCCATCCACTTACTGAGACACTTCTAGACCTCACACTCCACCTCAGCACTCTTAGGGACGTCACATCTCCGTGACGCTCTGGTGTCCACGTACTAAGATACTCATAGACCTCACACTCCGCCTCGGCGTGTACTAAAGCACTCTTAGGGAAGTCACATCTCCGTGACGCTCTGGTGTCCACGTACTAAGATACTCATAGACCTCACACTCCGCATCAGCGTGTACTAAAGCACTCTTAGGGACGTCACATCTCCGTGACGCTCTGGTGCGCACGTACTAAGATACTCATAGACCTCACACTCCACCTCGGCGTGTACTAACGCACTCTTAGGGACGTCACATCTCCGTGACGCTCTGGTGTCCACGTACTAAGATACTCAAAGACCTCACACTCCGCCTCAGCGTGTACTAAAGCACTCTTAGGGACGTCACATCTCCCTGACGCTCTGGTGTGCACGTACTAAGATACTCATAGACCTCATACTCCGCCTCGGCTTCCGCCTCGGCGTGTACTAACGCACTCTTAGGGACGTCACCTCATCTCCATGACGCTCTGGTGTCCACGTACTAAGATACTCATAGACCTCACACTCCGCCTCAGCGTGTACCAAAGCACTCTGAGGGATGTCACATCTCCGCGACGCTCTGGTGTGCAAGTACTAAGATACTTGTAGACCTCACACTCCGTGTGTACCAAGCCACTCCTAGCGCCGGCACATCATCTCAGGGACGACCTGTAATCCACATACTAAGATACTCAAACATCACACTCCGTCTCGGCATGTTCCAAGACACTCCTAACGCCATCACATCGTCGCAGTGATGCCCTGGAATCCACATATTAATATACTCCTAGCAACATGTCTTAAGAAGCCAATGTTCTCTAAGCAGCAACCAATGTAAGCAGATGATCAGTTCTTAACAACCGGACCATCTCTGCTGTTCGTCCTTCAGGTCTGTCTAAATGAAAACAAATGTCTCGATACTAGCAATAGAGTAGTACAAAGGGCAAGAAATGAGCACAACATTAAAACTAGTTTTGTCTTCTTATCCAACGATAAAAAACACTGCCGGTGCTTGCACTTCCCACTGCTATATAATTGCACCATTAGGAAACTCCTTACTCTATTATACTACTAATGGCATAGCAATGCAAGTGCATTCGAGAAACAATATTAAATAACTTTCCAATTATTTCTGTCATTCTACTAGAGAGAAACCACTAAATCCATAGAAAACACTCAAAGCTTGGCTATTCAAGAACTGACAATGTATCTTAAGTGAAAAAGTACGACATTAGCACGAAGGCTAATAGAGCCCTGCCAAGACCAGTGCGTATCACAGGCCTAATTCATTTACACTAGGTTTGCTGTGTAAGGAGTAAACACCAAGGCGAGCATGGCACACACGTCACTTTTTTTTACAATAGTAAACGTTTAGAAAAATGTATATTCTCCTCTTTAATAAGTTTGAGACAAATTCAATTTGCTCCACTTCTTTAATACACAGGTGCCAAAAACAATACAAAATAATATGTTGCTCCATTTTAAAAGAAATCTTTTTTTCATCGGTTTGTTAAAGTCTGACACGTGTAAAATTAACTGCAAGCATAAAGGGTGTGTTGCATCTTCAGCAATGATTCTACACTCAAAGAGCTCATTTTTATCAAGGTGCAAAAACCTTTCTATGCAAACACATTTTGCCTCAATCTGTATACCAATTACTTATTACAGAAGTAACAAAATAGTGCTAAATGGCTTTGTGCATGTATTTGCACTAATGCAAAGTCTGTGCGGGACTGCAACGGAACCTGCAGCCACGGTGATACCGAACCTGTTGTCACCATTTACATAAATCTTTCAGAAGTCCTACTCTTTCCTAATGGGTATTGGCTGCCTTGAGATATGCAGTGGGTCTCAGTTGGTCTCTAATTCCCTTTTAACAGTTGCCTTCGTCGAGCAGGCACACATATGGATAGTACAGTTTGGTGAGCATCATTCGGTCAATCATTCTTTCTGGATGCACACAGTCTTAGACAGAGATGTGTCGGTGTCACGGGGGACAACGTGTGAACTGGTAAATGTACCTTAATCCTTAAATCAGTGATGCGAGTTGGCCGGATTCGTGTGGTCAGATAGCTGCAAGGCATGTAATAGAAGACTTGCTATTTATATTTGAATGCACAAATGTGGAGCTGAAATAATACAAACGCTCAGATCGCACCCTATATTCTAAAACCTGTTTAAGAAATCTTGTTCCCAGGCACTCTTCACACTGAAGTTTGTGTAGCAGATACAACCTTGAGGCACACTGATTACTGTACTCTCCAACATATTTACACCATCTTCGCCCAACAGCTACTTCTCACGGGGGCGTGGCTTGGCAGCCGACGGGCATGGACGCGTGAGCGACGAGCTCTGCATCCAGCCCAGCCAAAATCCTGAAACGAGTGTCGCCCCGGTGCTCTGTAGCTCCCGGAGGGCTTCCCCTGCCTGCTCTGGGCCCCTGGAGCGGACCGGCGGAGTGGAGCGCGGCGCAGAGGGCTGGAGCTGCGCAGACATCGCGGCGGAGGCGGGCGGCCGCCGGCCATATTGGGCGGCCTGTACAGGGACGGGCAGCCGCGGCCCACAGTGACCGGGGAGCCGGCCAGAAGTGAGGCGAGCCCGGCTGCAGACACCGGAAGTGGCGGTCTCGTCCTGGCGGACAGCGGAGCGGGGCAGAGTCCGCCTTTCGCGAGAGGCCCGGTATTGGGAGCCCCTCCGCAACCTGAACTAGCGGCTGTGGCCGCACTGCGGAGAGGCGGCGACCCGGAGGACGGCGCTGGGCCTGTGGCAGGAGCGGCGGCCCCGGAGTCGGAGTGGAAGCAGTGAGCCCGGCGCAGCTGGTGGGCAGGTGGAGGCCGAGAGGTGGACGACGGGCGCTGCGAGCGCCTCAGCGGTGGAGGTTTGGCTGGCCCTGGGTAGCGGGCTTGAAGGACCGGCTGCTGGACGGTGCCCGCCCTGGTGAAGCAGCCCCCGAGTGACCTGGAGGACAGCGGTGGGGGTCGGCCATTGATCCCTGCCACGGCGGAGAGGACGGCCTTTGGTGTGCGGTGGGGGCCTTTCGCACGGGGTGCCCAGCGAGAGGCAGGAGCACGCCGTCGCCCTCATTGTCCAGAGGCAGGGGGAGCAGGTCCCTGCGGCCGGCGAGGGGTGAATCGGGCCCGTGTGTCGGCCGCTGCTTCAGAGAGCAGGCCTGGAGGCCGATTGCGGAGGGACTCCCTGAAGTGCTTCCTGACCAGGAAAATGGGCAAACCGCGACCCAAGCTGGGGGGGAACCCATCGGATTCAGTGGGAGACTCTGCCGGTGGCCGGGTTGGCGGAACGAGTGCAGACTCTGCGGCGGGCCTACAGCAGCGGCAGCTGGACCAAATCCTGCAGGCCATAGCGGACACGAGAACTGCACTGCAGACTGATATCGCACAGGTGTCTACAGATCTGGGGCTGCTCCGGGCGGACCACAGGAAGCTGGTGGATAGGGTCAAGCAAACGGAGGACAGATTGGACTTGGTAGCGCCAGCGCAGAAAGTATCGGAGGGTCAAACGGCGGATCTCCTACGGAGGGTGATGATTCTGGAAAAGAGGGCGAGGATGCCGAAGGGCGCAACCGCCGCAATAACATTCACGTAGTGGGGCTGCCCGAAAATATTGAAGGGGGAGATATGCTAACCTTCCTAGAGACCTGGCTACAAGAGGTGGTGGCGCCCGAGGGGCTCACGCGGTTTTACACCTTGGAGAGGGCACATAGGGCCCACCCCGGCCGGTGGTGGCCCGCCTGCTACACTACAGGGACCGCGATATCATCCTTCAGAGGGCCAGAACTTCGGGTCCCTACCAGGTGGAGAACGTTCCGGTTTCTATTTACCCGGACTACCCCATGGAAGTCCAACGCAGACGCTCCTCATTCCAGGCGGTGAAGAAGGCGCTACGGGATGAGGGGCTGCAGTACTCTTTGTTGTTCCCGGCCCGCCTCCGAGTTGTGCTGGACGGGACGACGTCCTTATTCACTGACCCGGACTCGCGCGGCGGCGCATGCTGATGGGGAGGGACCGCAGGGAACTCTAGCGAAGGCCCGTCGCAGCAGACGCAATAAGGTACGGACAGCGGGGGGCCGATCGCCGGGTGCATCCCAGACGGTACTGGAGCGGCGAGCTGCACTGCGGGCGGTCTCTGAGATTTCGGGGGCCACGGCCTCCCAGCCCAGCGAGGATTCGGGCTCATGGAAGGGCACTGAGGACTCCCACTCTGATGGTGCTGTCGAGGAGGCGGAGGTGCTGCCTGATGTTACCCCTGGGACGGCGGACGAGTTGCTGGACGCCTGAAGGTTTGGGGAGTTCTCTGGCCATGGACCGAGGGACATGGGCAGGGCGGAAAGGGAGCGTGGGGAGAGGGAGGCCAGGCCGGGCTTTGCGGGGCTCGGGGAGGGACCGGTACCTGATGGGGCCTTGCGGATGGGGACTATTGAGGGGTCCTGGAGGTGAGAGCGGGGGGGGGGGTCTACAGGGAGTGGAGCGCTGGGGGAGGATTGGTGGAGTCTGGCCGTGGATGCTCTGAAGAGGACTGTCGTCAAGCCCGTCCGGCGTAGAGCCATCACCTCAACCTCACAGACATAGTGAGACTCTGGTGGCTACCAGAGTGTTTGGTATCTGTTTGGGGTGGTATTTGGATGGGTAACTGTGGTTTAGCGCCTGTTCTGGGGAAGGGAGGGAGACTGGGGAGTTGGGGAGTTCTGGGGTTTCAGGGGATTGTCAGTGTGCCTCGGAGGGGTAGGAAAGGGTGGTTAGCTCGGCGATGGGATGGGGACCCCACCTGAATTGAGATTTTTGACTTGGAACGTGAGGGGGCTCACCTCTATGGTGAAGAGATACCAAGTCCATGCCTACTTAGTGCGGAGAGGGGTTCAGGTAGCCTTCCTTCAAGAAACCCATTTGGATAGAGAGGAGGGGAAGGCATTGCAGAGGCGCTGGCGGGGCCAATTGTTCTATACTACCTTCTCGAAGTTTGCCCGGGGTGCTCTGATCTGGGTGAGGGCGGGAGTCCCTTTCCAGCCTTTGATGACGTTAGTGGACCCGGAGGGCAGGTTCGTAGCAGTGCAGGGGCGGTTGGACGGAAGGGACATGACCTTGTGCAGTGTGTATGCCCCTAATGTGGACCAGGCCACGTTCTTCTCCAGGCTGTCGGGTCAGTTGGCGGCGTATCCGACGGGGCCGGTGGTGTTGGGGGGGGGGGGGGGGGTTTAATTCAGTGACTGATGTTGAGCTGGACAGGTCCCACCCGCCCCTTGCGCAGTCGGTGGTCCGTCGGGTGGCCAATAGTAGACGGGCCTGGCAGGCTACTTGGGGTCTGGTGGACACTTGGCGTACTCATCATCCAATAGACAGGGATTACTCCTTCTACTCGGCCCCTCATGAGCTGTATGTCCGATTGGATGGTATACTGTGTTCCCCAGATGTCCAAACTTTGATGCGGCATAGTGAATATCTAGCTAAAACTATCTCGGACCATAACCCCTGCGTGGGGATGCTGCAATGGTCCAGGCAGCGGCAAGCAATTCCTACGTGGCGCCTTAACCCCTTGCTGCTGGAGGACTCAGTCTTCCGGGCTGAGGTTAGCGGCTGCATAGTACAATATTTTGGGCATAACTCGGGTACGGCGGCAAGCCGGGCGACGGAATGGGATGCGTTGAAGGCGGTTGTTCGGGGGGTTTGTATATCGTCCACGGCCGGAGTGCGGAAGACTTTATTGAAGGAGGTTGAGGGGGCAGAGACCCAGCTGCGGACGGCTGAACGTGCGCATCAGGCAGGAGACGGTGAGTTGGCGGCAGTTGTCGAGGCGCGTGAGGGCATGGCGGTGCGAGTGGAGAGGCTCCGCTGTTTTGACCATAAAAGCTATCTTATGCGAGCGCACGCGGAAAGAGATAAGGTGGGATCCCTTCTGGCGTGGTTGGCGAACCCGACGGCCCGGGGTGAACCGATACTTTCCCTGGTTGAAGCAGGGGGAACCCCGGTTTATTCCCAGATGGGGATAAATAAGCGGTTTGCCAGTTATTATGCTGGGCTGTATGATAGCACTATGGAGGGGGAGCCTGAAGGCCTTGCGGGCTTCTTATTGGAGGCCCGACTGCCTCGACAGGACCCGGAGACTGGGAGAGACCTCGGGGGCGCTATATCGCTGGGCGAGATCCGTGCGGCGATTAGGCACATGGCCCGTCGGAAGACCCCAGGGGCGGCTGGGTTGCCCGTCGAGTTCTTTGCGGCTTTCTCGGATTTGTTAGCACCGCAGCTGCAGGTCCTGTACAGCGAGGCCTGGCGGCTTGGGCGCTTGCCCGCCTCTGCTCGGGAGGCGATTGTGGTACCCTTACTGAAGCCCGGAGGAGAGGCCAGCGCGCGCACGGCGTACCGTCCGCTCTCTATGCGGACGGTGGACTATAAAATTTTGAGTAAAATACTGGCGTCGCGCCTTTTGACCCATATGACCGCCTTAATCCACCCGGATCAGGCGGGCTTTATCCCTCGGCGCAGCATGGCTACTTCTGTTCGACGGTTGTTGCGAGTGATGGAGATGGACCGGGACGTCTTCCCGGAGGCCTGCACGCTGTCGGTCGACATAGAAAAGGCCTTTGATAGTGTGGAATGGCCCTACTTATACCGAGTGCTGCGGGAGTTTGGATTGGGGGAGGACTTCGTACGCTGGACCACCTTGCTCTATAGCGATGCCACGGCCCGAGTGAAGACGGGGGCTACCATATCGGTCCCCTACCGCGTGCGGAGGGGGACGAGGCAGGGCTGCTCCCTCTCCCCCCTGTTGTTCGCTCTGGCCATTGAACCGCTGGCGGCTCATGCCCGACGAGGGTGCGCCTATGTTGGAGTTTCCCTGCGGGAGGATACCCACTATATCTCCCTATATGCAGATTATCTTCTAATGTTTTTGGTGGATGCGGAGAGTGCGCTGGACGGAGCGATTGCCCTCTTGGAGGAGTTTGGTCGTCTGTCCGGGCTTAAGGTCAACTGGGGCAAGACATGCTTGTTCCCGTTGTCGCAGGGAGGTCGGGCCCCGCGGGCGTTGGGACAGATCCGGCGGGAAGGCAGCTGCCTACGATATCTGGGGGTTAACATTTATCATACCCAGACTGATTTGTTGGAGGGGAATGTTGGCAGGGCCCTTCGCGGCTTGCGGGGTAGCATGGGGTTTTGGAGCACGCTCCCACTCTCGTGTGCCGGGAGGGTGGCGCTGTTGAAAATGGTGGCGCTGCCACGCCCGCTTTACTTTTTTCGCACCCTTCCTATATGGATCCCAGCGTCGTTTTTCGCGCGGCTGCGGGCACTGTCTACGGGCTTCATTTGGGGCTCGGGAAGGCGGCGAGTGGCGCTGACCATGTTGCGGCGGCCGAGAGCGGAGGGGGGCCTGGCAGCCCCGGATTTTGAGTGTTACTACTTGGCGGCCCAGCTCCAATGGCTTACGCAGGCGGTGGCCAGGGAGTACAGAGGCCCGGAGGGCCCACAGGGCAGGCTGATTCCGCGACATGTGCTGGCCTTTATAGTCCTCCACCAGCGGTTAGACCTGACCCAGCTCACCTTGGAGGAACGTACCCTCCGGTTGTGCTGGAACAGGTGTCAGAGGAGGGCTGCCATAGTCCACCCCTATGCCCCGGAGATCCCCCTGGGGATGTGTACGGCGTTCCCGCATGGGGGAGATTGGTCTGGGCTAGCGGTTTGGGAGGAGCTGGGCGTGCAGATGGTGGGGGACTTAGAGAGGGAGTGCTGTTACCTTCCAAGGACTTGCAGGACTCTTATGGGCTCCCGCGGGGGGACTTCCTGCTTCATGCGGCCCTTGTGGTGAGCCTCCAGAAACATTGGAATATGGGGCTTTCGGAGCCGCAGACCGCCGCGGGTTGCTAATATGTAGTGATGGCGGCGGGGAAGACTAAGGCCATTACTTGCCTCCATCGCCGGCTGTCGGTGGAGGGATTGCACCCTCTGGGCGCCCTGAGGGAGAAGTGGGAAACGGACCTTGAGAAGGCGATCCCCGAGTCCACGTGGTCCACGCTGGTGCGGAGGGCCTGGAAGGGAACGAGGAATGCCCGGTTTCAGTTAGTCCAGTTTTTTACGTTACACAGGGCGTACCTGACGCCGGCCAAGATCTTGCGATATTTCGGGGGGGGTACACTCTCAGTGTCCGCGGTGTGGGGGAGAGGGTGCGGACTTTCGGCACATGTTTTGGTCCTGTACGCAGTTGGGTGACTACTGGGGTGATGTTGTGGATTGTTTGAACCAGGTGACCGACCGCTCCATTGCCCCGGACATGGGGGTCTGTTTGTTGCTTTGGTTTCCCCACACTCGCCGTACGAAGGTTACTAGCAAGTTTTATGATCTGGGGTTGATAATGGCCAAGAGGGAACTGACTATGCACTGGAAATCCCGGGGGGGGCCTAGCTTCCTGCGATGGAGGGCGGCGTTGGCGCGATGGGCGGGGGCTGAGGGTACGCTCCGGGTGCAATTGGCCCTTCGGAGGGACGATGAGAAGGCACTAGCGACGGCCCGGGCATGGGAAGCGTTGGTGGTGGAACTTCAGGGGTTGATGTCTGATGCTGGGGAAGGGGAGAGCACATCTGACAGGCAGGAGGTAGTGGGGAGCGGGGAGTAGAAGGGGAGTGGCGGTAGGCCCTGGCCGCCCGCACCTTGGCTCGGCATGAGGGAAGGCTCTGTTTGCTTAGGGAGAGGTTGGGCTCCTGTATCTTATTTATTAGGGAGGAGGGGCACATCCGAAGAGGGGTAGGGGACGGGGCACACTGACATGGGGTGGGGGAGGGGGGGAGGGGACTGGGTGGGAAGGTTGTTCCTTCTCCTGGATAATTGGTCTTGCTGATAAATGTGTGGTACTTCCTGGACGTGTGGAGGAAGGGGGATGTTTGTTGAGTTGTTGATTTGGAAAACAATAAAAAACGTTTCAACAAAAAAAAAACAGCTACATCTCACCTTCATCTCAAAATGATCCACACTCTAGATAAATCCTAGCCCTTTCCTCTAGCGATCATTACCAATAACCATTCACTCACTAATAAAAAGTTACCCACCAGCACCACACAACTATTCCAGCGGTCAACTCATAGCAGCAAGGCTCCAATTCTAACTATTTAAACTGCAGAAACATTGAGATTCGTTACCTTTATGTAAAAGACCATATGGAAGGATCTACAGTTTATGCCTCCCTTGACTGCACAATTAGCCTGCATGTGAAAGCGCTTTATAGACTGCAGGTGACGAATCCTGGGAAACAGTAGACAGCATCAAATGTCAGAGAAATGAATAAACTTCACGGACCAAAAGTGGAAGAAGGATCACCTTCAGGACAGGGCCTTGAGCAAAAGGCAGAAGATCCTCGTGCAGAGGCCTTCCAAGGCATCCTATGTTACACACAAATGGGAGGCAGGAGTTTTCCTCCATTGGCATCTAAACTGCACAAGAAACTACCAGGCCTCACCAAGAATATAACTATCAAATTTTGTTAAGATTGACAACCCTGACAAGTAGCAGTCTAGCATCGGTAAAGTCACAGTGTAGCACATTTTATGCAAAAGTACTCCCTATAGGCCTACTGCCTAGTATTAAATTCCAAATGGCACCAATCACTCATACTTACAGTCTTTCAATACCTTCTCTTGCGCCATCCACATCAAAAGGTTCCTTCAATACCGTAAGCTCCGGAAAATTCCAACTGCTAAGCTTAATGAAAGAAGTTATTGCAGAACATCATCACAGATCTGCTTTCTCAGCTGCTGAATACATTTGGAACCCTCCGCTTCTCCCAGGCACAAAGGGATTCCGGCATGGATAGCATCCTTTCAGCCCATTGCTGCCACAATCAACGCCTCTCTTCCGGTTCGCTTTCCTCTTCACCCAAAGAACAATGGAGATCATGCCACTCGACCTTTGCTCCCCATCTATGCACGTAAACTGTCATTCAAAATGCCTCAAGTCAACACTAGCTTTCCTGGACTACAGACGTGCGCATGGTCTATTTTCCTTAACAAATGCCTCGTCTTATACCAACTGACAGGAGTAAGGTCTTAGTGCTTTAAGTCAGAGGCCTCAATATAAGCTCCTTATTCGGATATCAACAACGATCTTCCACCCTGGTCTCAACCATGAATTCTACAAACAGATAAGTGTCAATCACTGCTACAGCCACCACCATCTTTCCCAAAATGCTGCCCCCAACTCCAAGAGTGGCATTCTGTGCACTACAGTTTACTCATTTTCAATATTTGCAGTTTGTCAATCATCCTAGATCGATTCCAAACCGACTTACCAATATTACATCAGCCCTGCAACCCTTGACTAGATTCACTTACTCAGCTTTGACACATCCCAACCGTAGAACACACTTCAAGTGTAAAGTCAATATTCAAATAACAGAGCAATAATTGCAAATCAGAATTACTAAGGTTACAATCACTAGCTTTCTAGCCATCACCAAAATCCAAAACATGCACTTTTGACAAAGCCCCCTATTCACCTCTTCCACACACCGTGCTCAATACCCTACTAGCCTACCCTACGGTGAGGCAACAAAGCACCAGCAGAAACAGACCTCTACCTCCACCGGCACCATCCTCCTCTCCCTCCAATCATTCAGTATGAAAATACACTCTACAACTATTGCACAATGGGCCCCCAATGAGGGTCGCTATCGCTGCTCTTTGGTTCCTCTCACCACCAATGCCTACCCAATACACTCTTTGTATTTTAATTGAGTTTGAACAGCCCAGCTAAAAAAAAAAAAAAAAATGTGTTTAATGTTTATGACTCTTACGTGCTGCAGTCTCTAGCCCAGAATATAATTTTAATACACTTTGAAATCCACTGAACCCAACACAGTGTCTAAATGCTTCTGTCACACCCTGAAGTGGCAAAAGGTAGAGCGGCCTAGCCAACCTATGCAGTCATTACATTTTTTCAATTAATCCTTAAAACTGATCCTATAATTTTAATAGCATATTTTGGTGGCCCATAACCTTAAGTACTTGAAGTACACTAACCCCATGCTTCCTAGCACAGCCCTAGATTGCAATTGGTTAAATGGAAACCCAAAAAAAGAGCTGCCCTTCAAGTGTGCATGAGAGGCCTCCCCTTTGTGACCTAATTACTGTGAGGATGCCCTGTAGTGACGGTGAACCCGTTGCCTGTGAGGAAATAGGTTTTTTATATTCTCAAAAGAAGTCGACTAATCACCCTTTTAAAGTCCAGTAGTACTTTGCATCTGGGATTCTTTCTGCCACAGCTGGTTCATGTGCAGATAACGCGTGCACGCACATAGATCTGTATAGAATTCTCTAGCCAGGGGGCATGTAAATGAAAGGAGGAGTCTGGGAAATAGGCCCAGCAACAGCTTTAGATCCCATGCAAGCTAGCATCCGATATAGCAAAAGGGAGAAAGCATGCAGAAATACATTTTAATTTCAATGACTGGTGGCTAAATCTTTGTATATTACAAAGAACTGACTGGCAGCGGTATGTTGCCCATCTTGGAGCAGACTATGGAGCTTCAATTAAGAGCAGAACAGCTATAAGTGGCCAACCCATGCAAAAACCTGTTAGTGCTTTATGGATTCGAGCTTTGTACTATATACGTCCATAGGCAGGGGTCAGGCTTAATGTGAAATTGTGGGCCTGCTGTTCTCAACTATCTGCTGCCAATAAATTCATGCAATAGGTCTCGCCTTTGATTAAGTTAAAGCCATTTGCTTTGCTAATGGTATTGTATAGCAAAGCAAATGGCTTTAACTTAATGAAAGGCGAGACCTATTGCATTTTTAATACTTGTCTGCATTAGACACTGAATGAGATTAAGAGAGTGGAAATGTGAAATAGAAGAAAGACGGAAAAACTGTCACAAAGGGAGAAAACAGGAACCTGCAAGAGTGAGACAATGGTGCGGGAAGAGCCATGATGTCAATTCAAAACTACACAGCCTTAGTATTCGCCTTCCCGACCTATTCTAAAAAGGAGACTGCCAGGGGCCCTAGAGCACACATCTACTGAAACGTCTTAAACGTGCGACAGAACCCGTCCTTGGCACAAACCACCAAAGAGGCCACACCAAATAGGGTAGTTTACAATCTATCTTGAACAAAATAGATCAGTGACATGAAACTACCACCATTTTCCAAATTTTCACTGCATGTGCTTTCAAAAATGTTACCTTATCAGATTAAATAAATGCATAAAATCACCACATGGCCTCTTTTAAGCAAACAAAGCGAGAATAGTTGACAGTTAACCAAAGTGTTCTTACTTTAGGTCTCTAACACAAACCCAGGCTGTACACCAGCCGACATACAGGCCCCGTACATCTCGAAGGAGCAAGGTTAAAAATTATCCAAATCTGGAAGAAAAAAATAATGAAAATGACAAAACCACTTGGGTCTTTACAGCAGTAGGTCAAAGTGCAACCTCATCTATAAAACTGGAGGTCACAGTATAAGATTCAAGAAATTCTCAAGTATGTGCAGCAATCGTTTAGCAGAAAGAATGATGGCGTGTAGGATTAACACTGTTTACATTTTACATCATAATTTGCAGCAACTAATCAGCAGACTGCATCTTTCAGCATAAAAATAACAGCTCAACAGCTTAATATACTCATTTGACCCTAGTACGTGTGTACTTTGTAAATTATATCGTTTCTGAATCTATTTGTGGTTACTGTTTTGTCAATGCACCCTAAAGGTGTATAGAGAATATACACACAAAAAATGCCTTTTTACTTCACATTTGTGCAATACACATCAATCAATTACATACAACGACAACACCACAGGATTAAGCTTTAATATTTTAATCTTTGCACAGAATATCATAGAGCACACTTAGTTTTTTAGTAGATAGGTTTTAAACACAAGGAAATATAATACAATCATACATATCAGTCTATGAGTGATCCAAACATGATCATGTGAAAACCATCACCAGTGAAAGTGTACTGCGCAGAGGCACGCAAATAGGGATAGAGTGCATGTAATGTTTTTTGTTTTATTTTTAAGCGAAAAAGGGCAGTAATTGGACAGCTCAGTTGTGACATTAATTGGACCCTTAGGATTATTACACGTTTACATTTCAGTAAACCAAAATGAACAACCCTCCACGAGCACAAAGGGGAGTTGTTTGGGATCTTTAAAAGTAGTGGAGAATCCCACTTTTGATGAGCGATCCAGAGTGTGTGGCTATCCTTGGCTTCAGGAGCCAGTTATTACATATAGAGTCAATGAGATGGACATACAACCTCTTATTTTCGTGTGCTTGGTAGTCCTATCCCGTCTCGATGTTTGTTGATGCATTTCGACATCATGTGTTTTGGAGATCCCCCTCAGGACAAGGCTGGAGCGAGGTCAACCTGTAGGATGCATGAACTAATTTATAAAAATTGGTTATGTTATGTATGAGGGACAGTGGGAAAGGTAGACAGGGCAATGCAGTCCTGCTTACTTGATGCTGTAAAAGAAGTCACCTCAAAATACAGAAACTGTGCAAAAAGTGTGTTGTAGGAAATATTTTATGTGCATTTTTGTCTTGTTTCTGCTGGCTGTATAACTGTGCACTATACCCCTGCTAACAAGCGTCAAAGCGCCTCTGCGGCTTTTCTAAACACAATGTCATTGGAATGCCCTAATTGGCACATTTAACTTGCTTGTAAGTACCTTGTATATGCTAAAAAGGGTACTCGGAGCCTGAAAGTAAAATGTCACTAGTCTACTACAGCACCCATTCAGCCACCCTTTACAGAGATGATGCAAACATGATTGCAGGCCTATCATTGATGCTGTAGTTTAAAAATGGAAATTCAACCAGTCAAAGTAACTTCGACAAGTCAAAAACTTCCTTTAAAATATTTACAGGGGAGATAGCTCCCCAAAAGTGGAACCCTCAACAGCTTTCAAAGAATTAATTCAACCCCCACCCTCTCTTCCCAGCAAAAAAGTGGCGAATGTCACATGACCGTCCAATCACTACTTTTTTTTTATTTAAAAAAGATAAGGTGCAAGCACTATTATCCTAATTTGCGCCCCTCCACACACTACTCTTTCACTGGTGATGGTTTTCGCATTATTAGATTTGGAGCACTCAGATTGTGATGTATGATTATATTTTTAGGTTTCCTTATGTTAGAAACATATCTACTACAAAGTATGCTGTTAGCTAAGCTAACTGTAATTATAAAAAATGTACAAGGATTACAATTTGAGGTCATCACTATGTGCAACAGAATAATTTATTGCATAAATGCGAATGTCAAGTAAATAGCAGGAAAGGCATTGTTCCTGGTATATACTGTATATGTGGTCCAGCCTTTCGTCCTGCTAAACATGACCTAACCATTTTAGATCTGAAGTTGTGTATAGCTCAAGTGACCAGCAGCATGTAGAAATCACAGACAAAAGGATGGCTTTGCGACTTATACCTAATTGTATGTAGTTTACAGTAGTTTTCTAAATTCCATGGAATTTGGCAACAGCGAGACTTATTGGCTTTACCAATATTTGTTGTGAAATTGAACTGGGGAGGCGTATCACAGCTAAATTGCCAATGTAATGAAGAAATCAAAAACTAAAAAGAAACCTCTGAGGGAACGAATCCACTCCTCTATATATGGGATAGTGCTTTATTTTGCATTTTGATTTTCTTTTTGAGAAGCTCTCCGAATCGGCGAATGTGGCTTCACACAAAACAAAGACCGGTAAAATCTTGGAACACGTGCAGCAATAAAAGCAAGCCCTGTCCCAGCCCTAGCAACGTCACCCGAGCATGAAAACTGGAAATGACACGCACTCTGGGGGGGGGGGGAATCAGCTGCTGCCAATGATGGCGCAATTGCAAATCCGAACATACCTAGAAATACCATCCCCTATTAAAACAATCAGTGCCCTCTAACGAGCTCATATCAGAGGCTTCCCGTGCTCTGAAATACCTCGGCTCATTCGAGAATTGCTTATTTTGCTGCGAAAAGCAAAGGCGCCTGACATAAGTAAAGCGTAAGCATTCCCCCTGCCCCGCCCACTGCTACCGAATGAACGGGGTTAGACAAGAGGATTGGGGCTCAGCAGCGCCTTTCAATGCCGCTGATAGACGGAGAGAGATGCTATTCTGAAGTGTCGAGGCTGCAGGGAAGCAAGGCTCCCCCTAGCAAAGACAAAGGCAGAGAGCGCAAGCCGTCATTTTCTGGAACGAACATAGTGCGTAAATAGTTTCTTGGAATCCGACTCCAAGTCGCCTCGGGGACTAAAGCACAGCGAAAGCGGGCGCTTTCCCGCGAAACGAGAACGGAAACCCGCGAGCCGTGGTTTGATAGACTCCTCTGACATAACAATGAAACATGGCCGCCAGACGGGGGCTTAAAAGGACCGCACGAGGAGGGGGGGGGGGGGGCAGGGGAGGAAATAACACCTTCCCAAACCGAACAACGATAAACAAGAGGCACAGGGACAGCATGCAGCGTCCGCACTCCAAAGTAGGATGTGTGCTGACACCGACAAGAGAACCAGCCACTTTAAGGATTGAGAGGGAACCTACAGCTGGCGACAGGACGCACTGCAGGGCGATAGTAGTCAAAAATCATCGAATGCACGTCACAAAACATTGGAAAGCGTGGCGATGTATTAATTTGTTAAAGAGCACAATTATGATACCACAATCTGATCATCTATGTGCAATGACTGGATATCAAGGCAGCATAATTAAGCTGTATTCGGAGCAAATGTAATAAATATACATTTACAAATGTACATAAACATGCAGACTTCGAATGCAACATTATCTTCATAGTTCAACCAAACAAGCATTAAAAATAAAAATCACTCCACCCACACTTAAAGATTTACGTTTCCACCGCTGAACCAGCCACAACCTATGCTGGATGGGCAGTGCTGTGCATCACACATTTTCCTGTCAGCCTCCAAGGCCTCGCACATGCACGTGCAGGACAAAGGGCTCCAAGAGGGGTACCAGCATCCAGATTAAATCCAAAGCCTCCCAAAATATAACAACCTAAAATTCCTACTTGGAAGAAATAGAGACACTTGACCCATAACAGCCAGCCCGTTAACTGTAAATATGCATTCCCCCTGCCCTGGAAGGGAGGGAAAAAAGTTTGACAGGTTAGCTGAAACTTGCTGAGGGGGAAGTCCCCGTATACATCGTGTCTGGAAGCCTATGGGAACTACCAGATTTAAGCATGAACGCCAAAAGATTGGGGAGAAGGAAATAAGGTGGAATAGCTGTCCTTTGCTACTTCGTGCACTCTTAATTGCTCTCCAACTCTAGCCAGGCATTTATAATTTACAGCAGCATGCACATCCGAAACCCCAACCAGGGGATGCACTACCCACAGGGAGGTAAACACGAGCTAAGCTGGAAAGTGTCCCTATAGTCCGGAGATATCTGGGTCACCAAAAGTCGTTGCCAAGTACTAGCATGCATCTAAAATTCAGACGGTACCTACAGAGGACGTGCCACCAAAATGTAGAGAAACAAAGGTTACATAGAAAGCTAGGGGGCAGCATTAACAAAAACAGACTGTACATAAAAAGCAAGAGAAAAACCACGTGCTAGGAAAGTACACGCAGAAGTAGGAAGCACAAGGTGTCTGATCACAAAAGCAGCATGAACCAAAGTATAGATACACAGCGAGCTGTATGCATCAGAAGAGCAGACCACAGACACTAAGATTAGGGCGGATACGTCAATAAGTCACTGCACAAACAGAGCTACAGAAATATGCACCGGAATCACGTACGGAACACAGGGTTTGAGGAGTGTGCATTATTTATTTATTTATTTATAGAGCACAACGAATCATTCCCAGGGGGATCTCTCGGCGCTACGAGAAATGGGTACTCATGAGCAAGGCCTCCTAGAACAGCCAAGTCATTAACAATTTCTTAAAACTAGATAACTCGGAGCAAGACCAAATCTTCTCAGGTAGGTAATTCCAGTGACTGGGAGCCAGATGAGAGAAAGCTCGACCCCCGTTTTCACCTTGTTTATTCTTTGTATACACAGGCAGTTACGGTTGCTAGATCTTAACTGTCGTACGGGTTGATACCGGGTACGTTTTTATTTTTGAGGTAGGCTGGGCCTTTCCCCTGTAAAGACCTGAAGACCACACACAGCATCTTAAAAATGGCTTGTTTCTTAACCGGAAGCCAATGAAGTTGGCTCAGGAGGGGTGCGTGCCGGTTTATTAAGGGCGAGGCGAGCTGCAGTGCTGTGCACCACCTGTAGTTTAGATAGTAGATCTTCCCTTATTCCAACAAGCAACGAGTTGCCATAGTCAAGTCAACTCACCAAGAGTGACTGGAAAATGTTTTTTCTTGCTGAGAGTGGGATCCAGGGGAAGATCTTTCTAAGCATCGTCATGGATCCGAAGCAGGTGCCTGACAGTGTCTTCACCTGCTCCTCCATTGATAGCTTATTATCGTGAAACAAATGTGGCGCCCCTTCTTATTATAAGCATGACTTTTGCATCTTACGTAGTGACATATAATTTACCCTAGTCGACTTCGTTCAGTAATTAAAAAATGCTTCATTCGCAGTCGGACAGAAGTAGCTTGTCCTCTGTAATAGAGTACCCACGTTTTCGGAAGCTCAACAATCAAGGTGTTTGCCCTATTAATCACACCTCAACCTGGGCATAAGCTTTCCGTCCTTTCGAGATTGGTTTATTGAGTATTAAATCTCGCAGACCTGTGGTGGGGCTGTGTCGTTGGTGTGCGGTGTGGCGTGGACCTGATAGCCTGCCTCCCTTCGCTGTGCCGGTTCTGTTGAGCCCGGAAAACTACATTTCCCTACTGCCCTAGCGGCGGACCCGGAAGCTGCCGGACGAACTTTCGCGCCTGGAGGCGCTTAAATTTCATCAGCGCCCCCGCATCGCGGGACCGCGCGCGGGTCGGCGTCGGGAGAAGCCCGGGACAAGGGCGGGACAGTCTGTGACAGTCCGGGACTGGTCCGGGCTGGGCGATACTTTTTGTATTGTACATTGGAAGATCAGGACTGAGAAGATACCTCCTCTGGTAAACTGTCCCCCTGTTATATTGTCAAGTAGTGTTATTAGGCCTCTGCATATTTCACCGCTGTCGATAACTATTACCTTTTCCCACCGTCACAATGCCTATTGGTCAAAGGGACTTACATATATCGGGGACAGGCCCTCTCGACAATTATCTAGTGAAAAAGGTTACTAAAATAAATAGCGACCGAAGGGCCTCTCTGGGAATGGATAGCCCCCAAGTGAGTCCCCAAGTCAGTACTTCTGATCCCCTAACATCTGTAGTGAGTCCGTTGGTAATTGGTACTTGCGAGTCACCCTCCACAGTCGCTGCTACAGTTACAGCTCAGGTTCACATGGATTCCTCAGATCTAGACTTGTATATAGCGAGTGAAGTTACTGACGAGGTCACCCCCGACGCTAGACCAGTTAGGAACTGTAGAAAGCAGCCAAGTAAAAGGGAGGGGGGGGGGGGTATATAAAGAAAAAAAAAAGGGCTGACAATACGGAACAAGTACAGGCCGATCTAGATGCGGCCTTAAATGCTCGTATCGGCAAGAATGCTGTAAACAGCCCATTACACTCTGATCAATTCTCACAATTACTTACCTCCGTAGAGGTTTTACTTGAAGCTAAACTAGAACTACTTATGCAACCTTTAGTCCGGAAACTTGACATGGTCGCAGATGAGGTTAAGAGGCTAGGTGGTTTGCTAACAAAACACTTAAACTGGGTAGACAGTAACAAAAAGAAGGGGCAGTGTGTACCTGGGCAAGAGAGCGTAGCTAGAGTAGAACAACAACAGCTACCTTCTCAGCTCTCTAATACTAATGCTTTAGTCATACCAACCCCCCCCAGTGTCCACTGTATCCTCAAGCATAGTTACTCCAGTAGTAAAGGAGTCGGTCCCGGCCTATAAAGGCGGGGTGGAAATGAAAAGTAGATCTATAAATTTACCCCCGGCATGCTCCCCTTACGTTGTGGTTTTAACTAACGTACCGCCACAGGACAGTCACTCAGTCTTATCGCATAAGGAATCACATGACTCCCTTAAGCACAAAACTGTTTCTTGGTTGCATAGGAAGTGTGGGTTCCTATTTAATCTTGCTGATGATATTTTAAGCACAAGAAGAGTAAATTGGATTGGGCCTTCCAAAAAATCCTGCACAGGTGAATGTGTTATAGTTAATTTTAGATACACACAACATGTGGCTACGGTTTTATTGAGGGCCGCCTCCCTGGTACAAGATGTTAATAGTATTCAGGTGCGTCCCCTTGGTTTCTTTTATAATCACTACCCCCCTAGAGAACTCCTCCACCCCACAAACTTGAGAAATCACATACCAGTGACGGCACCGATGTTGTTCGCCCATCAGGGTATAGGAGCACTGATAATCAGTCTGTGTATGGGTCTAATATCCCCACGAGCAATCGTTTTGAGGTATTCTCTTTACTGGATATGTGCGATTGACAAGAGGTTAGCATCCGAGTGGGGGACGAGTCCTCACCCGATCAGGTTTCCCAGGAAGAAAACCAATTGCCCGCGCCCCCGTAGGTATTAACCCTAGTCATTTGACTGAGGGTAACCGTAAGGGGGAAACAATTAAAATGTTAACGTGGAATGTTGCGGGCCTACGCTTTAAGAGAGACAATACTTCTTGGTTAAGCTTTTTGAAAGATTATGATATTTTGGCATTTCAAGAGACCTGGGAGACTGCTTGTGATTTCTGGTTGGACGGTTTTACGTCCTATTTTGTTCCAGCACTAAAACCGGTCTCTGGGAGGGCTATAGGGGGGGGACTAGTGGTTTTGCTCTCGGTGAAACTAAAAGGGTCAGTTAGCAGGATAACTTGTTCTTGTAATAATTTTCTTATCCTGGAATTTAAATTTACCGACAACACGAAATTACTATTAGTAAACTGTTATAACTCTCAGTATGGGGATTCGCCGAATGCTTATTCGTTATGGTTGGCGGATTTTTTAAATACTTATTCTTTGAAGCAAACCACTTTTTGTCATTATATTTTGCTAGGCGATTTTAATGTGCATTTATGTAGTCAAAATTGTTGTTTAACTGACATTGATGGGCCAGATTTGACATCCCCGCAACACTTTGAGCATTCAAGTAAGGGGGAAGCACTGGAAAAACTTTTATCTGAAAATCAGCTGTATGATCCAGGCTTCTACGATCAAAGATCACGGGTTCCCACATTCACTGGTAGGGATAGTAATACAATAATTGACTACATATTTCTTTCTCCTGGTCTTTTAAAATATGTACTTTCTTATAATGCTATACAATCAATTTTTAGTGATCATAACCCAGTGGCAATCGAACTGTTAGATGGCCTCTCCTTTTTAAATATCTCAACCCCCCATATGGTGGACCTCGAAGTTGAGGCAAAGGATCAAGGGAGGAGGCTAAACTGGAGTAAGGTAATTCCAGAGGAGTTTTTCAAATCCATTAGGCTAGAGGCGGCCTCGGATTTGGAAATCTGTGGAGATCATCATTCCACGGTGAATCAAGTAATAACCTCGTTTGAAGCTATCTGCTCCATAGTGGCAAAAGACTTAACTAGAAAAAGTAGACCACCCACTAAGAGTTTAGCCATTGGTTGGTTTGACCACAATTGTACTAAACTTTATAATAGTCTCAAAAAAGCGCTTCAGGCTTGCCCGAGGAATAAAACCTTGGTGTCGCAGTTAAGAAGCGATTACAAAAAAAGCGCTGCTGATCCGGAAAAAAGAAATTAAACACAATGCTTGGGCCGAACTTATGGACAAAGCAACCCTAAAAGAAAGCACGAAATTTTGGTCAATAATTAATACTCCCCTTTTTTCCAATGTTAAAAATAGTGTGCTGGAAACCAATATAGCAGAGGAGGACTGGCTGTGCCATTTTAAAAATATTTATGGCAGTGATCTTGACTTAGAAACCTTTGTTGGACAAGCTTTGGAACCCTCCTCCACTTCAGTTAGGTTTAGTATAGGAGAGGTTACCAAAGCTATTGAAGATTCTGCAGGAAAGAAGGCTCCTGGACCCGACGGAGTTCCTACCGATTTGTACAAGGCCAACTCATTGTTTTGGGCCAACATATTGACAAATGTATTTAACAACTCGGTTAGTGTGGGTTTCCCTAAATCTTGGTCTCGTTCCATTATAATACCGGTGTTCAAGAAAGGTCAAAGGGCTGACCCTAGATGTTATAGGCCCATATCCCGGTTAGACTCCTCCATAAAAATCTTGGGGAAGGTTATACTTGCTAGGATAACGGGGTGGGCCACTGACAATAACATTCTGTCAGATGCCCAATACGGCTTTAGAGCCGGGCGGAGCACGGAGGATCAATGTTTGAACCTCCTTTTAATAACAGCTAAATACACTAGGGCGGCTGGGGGTTCCATTTATCTGGGTTTTATGGATTTGTCCACAGCTTTTGACCTCGTAAATAGGTCAAGGCTGTGGACAATGCTCCTGGAGATGGGACTTGACCGCTCCCTTGTGTATTTCCTTGCAGAGCTCCATAAAGACCTGAATGCCTCGATAAGGATGACGACCGAGGGGAAGTGCACGTCTAGTTTTAAGTCTAGCAGAGGGGTTCGACAGGGATGCATACTAGCACCCATGTTGTTCACCTTATACATAAATGCCTTGGAGCAAAATCTGTTGGCAGTAACGCAGGACATTCCGCGCATGGGAGGTACCCCGATTCCGGTCCTCCTATATGCGGATGATGCTGTCCTGCTGGCCAGAACCCCCTTGGCCCTGCAAAGATTGTTGGATTCGTTTGGGGACTTCATGCATAGCCTGGACCTGGTGGTTAACAACGGCAAATCACATGTTATGTCGTTGGGACAAGCAAAAAACAATGTAAAGCCATTTTTCTGTGGGGGAGTCGAAGTCTCAAGCTATTCACTTACTTGGGAGTAGTTTTTGATGACAAAAGGTTCTTGGACCCCCCAACTCTCAATAAAGGCAAATTCTGCGAGAAACTCCTCTGCGGCAGTACTCGGTTTTGCAAAAAGGCTGGGAGGAAAGCCGATAGAGGCAATATTAACAATCTACAAAGCCCAAACTATTTCTATTGTAAGGTATGGGGCATCAATCTGGGGTTATATTAAACATGACGTGATCCAAACGGATGAAAATACATTTCTGCGTTCTCTCCTCGGCCTTCCCCATTCAACCGCTTCTTATTCAGTCCATTTGGAACTTGGGATTGGTTACATAGCAGACATGATTAAATTAGCTCCTTTGCTGCTATGGATTAAAATATGGTTAAACCCGAACCTTACTTTAAATCACAAAATCCTAAAGGACTGTATTCGACTCGACAACAGGAATAAAATCCAGTGGCTGTCTAACAGAGTCGTTATCTACATACATTGGGAGACCTGATATTTTCTCTAACCCAGAAACTTTATGTAAGGCAGATCTCGAGTGGGTTAAATCTAATTTCATGAAATTAAGGGAGGCCAAGCGTGAGGGAGATGAACTTCGCAAACCCTCTGTCAGGGCTCACGTCTTGGTATCCCAGTCCCCAGGGCTGTCATTATACCTTACAATAGTTTCCAACCCTTTCCATAGATGGTTGTTGACCAAATTGCGGTTCAACCAATTACATATGGTTTTATGGGATGTGGAGGGCTGGAATAGACTAGAAGATGTTGCCCCATGTAAGTGTGATGACTTTTCTCCACAAGACACTATGCACTTTATGTTCTTCTGTCCTTTTTTTAAACACGCCAGGAAAAGGTTTATCACTCCTCTGTTAAAAAGCATGAATTTTACACAGTGTAAGCCAGCCCTATTGTTTTTATACTTGCTTGAGTGTCCATTAATTATGTTTAGTGTTGCTAGTTTTTTAGTAGCAGCTGTTAGAGAAAGGAGGGTTAGACTAAAAATATTATAAGACGTTGATTCCCTCTATCACTAGGAAATTGAATCTGTATTAGCTACTTAAGTTGTTTATGATCAATCATGGAATTTTAATTGGAATATTTTTACCTGTATATTTGTTATTATTAAGATTTTAAATATTGTATTTGTATAGCATACTTTTATGATTTTAATTAATCGAATAAAGTGGTTTTGACTGACTGACTGACTGATAGCTTATTATCAATCCTGATGCCGAGGTTCTTAGCCCAGTTTTTAGGGTAAGGGGCCTCTCCCAACTCTACAGGCCACCAATCAGGGGACCAGATTCCTTCGGTCTTCCCGAAAAGCAGTATCTGTGTTTTGGATGAATTGAGCTGTAGGAAGTTCTTCTTCATCCATATCGCAATGCTAGACATGCAGTTTTTAAATTTTGATTGAGTTGATACAATGTCATCCTCAATGGGGACGATCAACTGCGTGTCGTCGGCATACAAGATGGTCTCAAACCCACGGGGGGGGGGGGGGGGGGTCACATACACATTAAATAGGGTGGGACTCAGGACAGATCCTTGAGGAGCTCCCCTGTCCACCACTATGGTCTGTGACACGAGGGAATCTAGCTGGATGCTTTGGGTGCGATCTGATAGATAGCTTTGTATCCATTTAAGGGCCAAGCCTTTGACACCAATCCCTCGCAGTCTGTCAAGCAGAATCCCATGAGAAATGGTTTCAAAAGGCTGCCGACAGATCAAGGAGGACTAGGATCACCGGGGTCCCCCTGTCCAATGTCATCCTTATGGTATCCGTGACCTCCAGCAGTGCGGCCTCCGTGCTATGTGAGGCACGGAAGCCAGACTGGGAAGGATCCAAAAGGTTGTTTTGTTACAGATAGCGGGACAGATGCTGGTTAACCAGTGATTCCATTATCTTCGAGCAGCAGGAAAGGAGAGAGATCGGCCTATAGTTTTGTAGATCAGTCGGATCCGCTAGCGCCTTTTTGAGCAATGGTTTTATGCGTGCGCTTTGCCACTTCCTAGGGAACGTGGCGGTGTCTAGCGAGATGTTACAAACCTCAGCAAGCGCGTCAGCTAAGACCGGACTGAGTTCCGACATGGCGGTCGGTGGTGTAGGATCTAATGGGGATTCTGATTTCACAAGGCTTAATAAGGAGCCCACTTGCTCACTCGTAACATGAGGGAAGATTTCTAGCCTAAGAGGAGTTAGTGTTTCCTGTGAAGGATCTACAGGAAGGTCTACTTCCACCAGATCTGCTTCCACTAATTCAAAAGAGCGGTAGATTGTATCAATCTTGTGGGTGAAGTAGATGCCTAGGTCATCACAAAGCTCCTGGGTGGGTGGGGGTGGGGGGGAGGGGAGGGGGGGGAAGGGTGGCAACGGATTGTTGGCCTTAGGGTTGGTAAATTCCTTCAAGATCTTAAATAGATCCTTAGAGGAGTTCTTTGCCTCCATGATGCAAGAGCCCAGATGTGCTCTTCTTGCTACATTGCAGCTGTTGAGATAAGCTCTATGTGCCCTTCGGTAGAGCTGTTCGTCTGGCTCTGCCTTGGACTTCCTCCATTTCCTTTCCATGGCCCTGCATGTAGCTTTTTCTCTCTTGAGGATGTTTGAGTACCAGGGGGCAGGAGCTGCCCTATCCTGAATTTGTACCCTTTTGAGTGGAGCTATAACGTCCAGAGCTTCTAGGATTGAGCCCTCCAGCCTTCCCAAGGCTGAGTCGCAGTCTTCGTCCAGGCTGAACGAGGGGGCGCTATATACTTGGCTAAAGGCAGCAAAGGTTACCCTTTTCCAGGGTCTGCGGAGATCTTTGCGGCCTTGCACACATGCGGCTGGGTTCGAAGACGAAAGAGAAGCTTAATGCCATGTGGTCTGTCCAGCCTAAGGTTTGAGGGGGTTCGACACCTAACTCAGCAATGTTTGAGAAAATAGTGTCCAGCATATGGCCGGCAATATGGGTCGAGCTTGCGACTCTAGACGATCAGTAGAGTGACTCCATCGCTACCACTAAGCTAGCAGAATCTACATTAGAGAGAATCTCTAGATGATGATTGAAATCCCCAACTAATAGGAATTTGTTAGTGTTTAGAATATACGGAGCCAGTCTATCAAGTAGTGCTGTGCAGAACTCTTTCTTACTGCCACCAGGTGGATGATATACTAGCGCTCCCGTCCACGCTATGGTTTGGTCGCGTTCTACTCTGAATATCATTAGCTCTAGATTTAGGGAGGAAACCGTATCCAAAGTCTTAAAATGATAGAGGGGGGACGAGTGGCTATAGCTAGCACGCCGCCCCGTTTTATTGGTCTATCCAACCGGGTGACAGAGTAACCTGCCGGAAAGACCAGTGCTGGAGTGGAATCATTATTCAACCAGGTTTCCGTGAAGATACATATCTGGTTTAGTATCATCCAGCAGGTCCCAAATCTCGCCACATGTTTTGGGATGGATCTGGCTTTGAGATATAGCCCCCGCAGGCATACTCTGTCCTTCCATACTCTGCTCCTCACTTCTCGCATTCTGTTTCCCACATCGTTGCGAGTTACAGGGGGGAGGATGTGAGTTAAGGGGAGCTTGCTGCTGTTTGATCAAGGCCCAGCCACAAAGCCCACACCCCTCACATCTCTCCAGCAGATTGACATCCTCTGCTTGAATTTTGTTGTTGCCCCCAGGGCATGGGGACAGAAGTCTGAGCCTCAGCAGTGCTTCTCGTGGATAACTTATCCTACGGATCAAAGATACCTGCCGAGGGATAGGCAGCATCCTTGGGCAGCTGGCAGCGTCCCGGCGCAGACGGGCGCAGACAGGCTTGCCTTTGGCAGGCCGGCGGCGCGCCCGCTGCACGCACGCTGACGCGTTCGAATTTATGCCCCAGGAGGGCTGTCCACTAGAGCGCTAACCGCTGCAATCGCGCCCGGTGTGTAGGAGGACAAAAAGATAAACTCTCCACTCAATCGCCGAGCGCGATTGCGGTGGACCTGAGAGTTGTGTTGGTAACAGGGTTTAAGGAGTGTGCATCCAAAGCACAGATGGTACATACACAGTCCACAAGAGCAGCGTGCACCTAAAGACCACACAGGGATGAAGCAGAATGCACATAATGTACACCTAGCCTAGGCACAACTGAAGCAGTATGCATCAAAAGCAAAGAGTACACACTGAACAAGAGCAGCGTGCATCAAAACGCACTGCGATGAAGCAAAATGCACATAATGTACACATAGCCGAGGCACAACTGAAGCAGTATGCATCAGTAGCAATGAACACAGCCCATACAAAACCGAAACTGTGCATCAAATGCAAAGACGGTGCACACAGCCAGAGCAGTGTGCACCTAAAGAAAACAAAGCCCATACAAAACCAAGCAGTGTGCACCTAAAGAAAACAAAGCCCATACAAAACCAAACACGCGTGCATCAAATGCAAAGATGGTACACACAGAGCCACAGCAGTGTGCACCTAAGAAACACAGCCCATACAAAACCGAAACAGCGTGCATCAAATGCAAAGATGGTACACACAGAGCCACAGCAGTGTGCGCCTAAGGAACACAGCCCATACAAAACCAAAACAGCGTGCATCAAATGCAACGACTGTGCACACAGCCAGAGCAGCGTGCACCTAACGAACTCACAGCCCATACAAAACCGAAACAGCATACATCAAATGCAAAGACTACACACAGAGCAGCATGCACCTGAAAAACACAAGGATAAAGTAGAATGCACCTAAAGAATACAGCCTATGCACAACTGAAACAGTTTGCATCATACAGCGCAAGATGAGTCAGAACTGAGTGCAGAGAACACAAGGAGCTGTACACACCCGATTACTGGGGGCGGTCAGACATAGTGTGAGACGTACAGTTATAATGCTCGTTGCACCCTGGCATGCTGCCCGTTACGTGTTCAGACCAAACCTCCCGAAGCCACAACAGGGCTGTACGAAAAGAAGTGCACCCAACATGTCAAAGAGGTGAATTCACGGCTGGAGGCATTCCACATGTGTGAGCTGGCACTGGATGCTAATACACATATATTGCAGTGTGCACGCCCCTCACAGACCTGTCCTGATGTGCCCTAGTTGTCTCTACTGGGACGGCAGCCCACACAGGCGTGAGTGAGCGAGAGAGAGGAGATGAACAGCCAAGACTACAAAAACCACTGGGGTGGAAATAAGCGGATTGTGTGAGAGTAGGAGGCCAATGGACTTAGTAGGTGGTGCCCTGGTGTAGGGAAGTAGTGTGTGCTAGTGATGCCCCATGAAAGACACAAGGCTTTGTGATCCCAATAGTTGTAGGCATGATTTGCGGTGTACAAGAACAGGTACAGGAGAGGTCTGCTCTTTGGGCGGGCATACAACAGGGGAAGATGCCAATGGCAGCGGGCTGGTGCTCTCCAGGACACAAGGGCTGGGCAGGTAGGAACTAGTACGCCATAGAAACCCAGACTCTTCAATCACCTAGCAAGCCAGGAAGTGACCAATCATAGTGAGGTGGGACTATTGTCCAGGAGATTAGAGGTGCCTAGGACGTGTACAGGAGTAACTACCCCAAACTCCAACACAGTGTTGCACAAATGGGTCACACTCCTCTTTACCACTGCTCTGGGGACTAAGACATGCCAAACTGTGCATGTTTCGGTTGACACCTCTCAGGCCACCAGCCTAAAGTAATGTAGTCCTAGTAGTATAATTCCTTCCTAGGGGTATTCATTTGGGACAATGCACAGGGAAAATGCAGGCTTGGTTGAATCCAGTGGCAAAGTGTTGGTTTTAGAAGTAAAGGAAATGCCAACAAAGCAAAACCACTGCAGCACCCCCTGTGATGTGGTCAATATATTCTGTATCTGACCAAAGCAAGCAAGGTAAATAGTTCCTAGAGGCCTTTGCCTTCCACATTCAAGAAAGCAGTTCCATTCTGCTGAGCTGTCATAGGAAGAATGTTAGTATTCCCTGTGAAATCTAGGCAACCCAAAACAGGCGCCAAAGAAATCAACACATGGGTCCATAGAGGTTTGATTAAGCAAAAACCAGCTAACTGCAACCTGGAACACCAAAGGCGCAATTAAACCACAAAAGGTCAACATGTCATACACGATGCACAAAAAAGGTAACCACAAAGCCATCCATATATTAAAAAGGCTTCGTAATCCCGTTCTTGATACACCAAACCAAGAAAATCTGTAACATTTACCACAAGCAATCAAGGGTGTGGAATTCCTATAGCCGAACACCCAGGAAATATTGTTTGGGGTAAAAAAAAAAAAAAAACAAGAACACATTTTCGTGTTTTTGTCCTTGCTTCAAGTAGGCCCAGCCCCCTGCAGCACAAACCCTTTGGCTGCCAGTTTACAGTACCACATTAAATACTGTAAACAAACTGCACTACTGACAGTGGTTGCAGTATAAAATTGTGTACACACGTTTCCAAAGTTTAACAATATGAGGTTACGTATAACGTTCCCAGAATTCTCTGATTAGATGCACATATTTGCAGGAGCTTGAAAGCAAGATTGAGGATTTTTTCTATCAACATAAAACGTTCATAAAAAAATGCAACTAGGGAAAACGTGTTGGTAAACTACTGTGAAATTGTAGGCTCCATTTCTTTGAAGCATTACTTAGCAAAATGTGCTGATGCACGCAAGTATTTCACAAAAATATTAATATCTAAAAATCAGTATAACCAGTTTCTTCAAGATTATGGGAAACATGAAAAAAACAAGCACTGAAAGCCAATAGGTCTGACATTGATGGTCAGTCTTTTGGGTTTGTCTAACATTACCCAGACTGAATTATGGTAGTGCCACACTATGTGGCCTACCGCAATACAAACTAGCACCTCCAAGAGCATCTCTCAACACGGCAGCCAGACTTGTCCTGAAACAAAAAGAAACACATCTCATCGGATCTAAAAGCATAAAACTGGCTCCCATATGAGGCGAGGATCCAGCGGACGAATGCCTGCATGACGCATAAGGCATTACACTTCAATGCCTCCAGTTACTTGGCTCAAAAGCTAGAAAAACAAGCACTGGCATAGCCAATAGGTCTCGCCTTTGGGACCTTAAAAGTGTTTAGCCATGCAACAGTTGCATAACTAAATACTTATAAGGTCCCAAAAGCGAGACCTATTGGCTATGCAAAGCAGCCGTACGGCCGTGAAAGTGATCGCGATCACACATCAAAGCGGGCGCGCACGCCCGCGCACATGCACTGTAGCTCTAGGCTGGCAGCACTTTTTGGAGCCCTCTCAATAAGTCTCGCCAGACCAGCGCATGCGCTGGGTCAGGCGAGACCTAATCAGGGGGCAACAGAAACACACGAAGTGCGCTCACCCTGCTGCTGAAACCCCAACGTACTCACAAAAAGAAAACGAGTGACAGAGCATTCTCTGCTACTGCACCCAAGATATGGAACTCGCTACCACCGGATGTTCGCCTAATATCCTCTACCTCCTCCTTCAAAAAAGAAGCCAAATCTTTACTACTGAAGAAGTTTTTACCTTAAGACAATATACTGATCTCACTGATATTGTATAGTCAGAAAACTTCCAGGGGGCTTACCCCATACTATTACTGCCTTTATTCTAGACAAATCTGTATTATACTATTATGCTTTGTTTTGTTTGATTCTTCGTGCATGTATTTCCTGTTTTTTGTTTTTTTCTCAGACCAAATGCTACACTAGTACCTATCATGTAAAGCGCTCTGATACCCACTAGGGTCACGTTCGCGCTATACAAAACGTTATAAATAAAATTAACTATATAAACCCTATGAACTCCTAGATAATTACTACTTTGTCCTTTTACTTGGCACCATACTTCATTCCTTGAGATGGAGGCCATCGTAAACCCCTCCCCAACATAACCTCGGTTCTATTATTTCCTTCTGCCAATGGTTCACCCTTACATAAGAGATTTATACCTGTGTGGTTTGTGTATGTACTCTGATTGACAAATCAGATCACATCCCCTACTCACACCACCAGCAGCAGCTTGATACGATGCTGCATTGTAACCTCCTGAATACACCTTCGTCTACCACAATGTGTATTTGTAAAATGAATGTTCACGCCGTGGGACATTTTGGCGCTGAACTACAAATTAAAAAAACAAACACCACAATCTTGACCTTAAAAGGTGGAAAAAGCTCGAATGGATGTAGCGTCACATGCACTATGCGAAAGGGGTTCCATTCCTCCTTTGGTCTGTTTTGTGGCGCTTACTGCTGCAACGCTCTCCGTGGTAAGAGGTCAAGGAGACGATGAGCACAAAAAAAAAAAAATTCAAGCGACCCGCGATGTCACGGGGAATACCAATCGGCCTCAGGCCAGCGACAACCACAGCATCGTGAAATAACAGCCTGGAGTTCTGCCAAGGCACAGCTGCAGGGGAGGAGCCCACATCTTGGAAGGGAACACGAGCCTCTGGGGCCACCTCGGGGCACTTTAACAGCCCGGTAGCTGGTAATGGTTTGCTTGTTTAGATAATCTCCGGTTCCCAAACACGGCTTGTTTTCTTTGTAGGTTTGTGGTCAGGCAGTGCCTTCATCCATGCGGGCCACTGCTCCCAAATGTTTGCAATCGGTGGGTCAGTCTCACATCCAGCTCTCCAGCCCAGACATAAACAAGGATTTAAACCAGTGACCTCCCAGCAAAACCCAAGGCGGTTTGAGACAGTGCAGAGCTGTTTGTACTGAAGAGTTACAGCAGCCATCTCAAACTCTGACAGCAAGCAGCACTAGATGTCAGACACAAAGAGTCAGACAGCACCACAAACCAAGCGAGGGGGTCACGTGACAACAGTTAACAGCTCCACACTCTCCAACGCACAGACACCCCTCCCAGCTCCTCGGGTCATGGGATCCAATGTGGAGAGCAAACTTCAGCCGTGGGTTGTGCCAAATGAACAGAGGGTGGGATAATGATGTGGTGGCGACAACACACAAGCATACTTTTAGGTCAGGATTCATTCATGGAAGCAGGAGAGTCATTGACCACCCTGGACTCCGACACCACCAACAGTTTAAGAAATCTACTGCTGCTGCGACCAAACAGATGGGGAAGATGGGGGAGGTTAGGGGGGTAACGGCGATGGAAATTAGCACGGCTTTAACAATTTGTAGTACACGAAGCACATTAAAAAGAAGGTGCTCCATCTTGGGTGCAATGCTGTATAAATAAATGTGGAGCAGAGGTTCCGAGCACAAATGCATAAAAGTTGTAAATATCCCATTAACAGTTTCCATAACAAACTAAAGCATCAATTATCAAACAAAATGGTAGTAGGCACACTTTTTATCAAAATGTTTTTGATACAAAATTAATGATATTAATTTAATCAGTGCTTAAGCGTCAATGGTGTGAGTATTTTCCCTTGCTCCCAATTCTTTGTTGATCATATATTTTTCATTTTTACTAAAGCATATGCCCACTTTTTTCCTTTTTGTCCATGGATTACCTTTTCAAGATTGACGCTCCTACTCATCTAAACTAATCTTTGTCCTGATGATGACACGTTCAAGCCAATAGCAATAGAACACTAATAGTCAGATTATTGGGATTTGTACCCAGGATTAAAAACATTGTACTTTTCCTTTGTAGTTTGTCTATTTTAAACACACCTTGTACAGTGTTCTTCCTTATTCACAGTGTGATCACTTGAGCACAGGTTGCATTGGAATAGGATTCATTTTGTATCAAATATACATAATTATTTTGATTAAAGTGAGCATTCTACTATTTTGCTTGACAATTCATGCTGAAGTTTCTTTTGAAAACCTTTAATTGGATATTAAGAACTCTTAAGCTTTTGGCTTGGAACATTTGTTCTACATTTATACCATTGCTGGATGTGTCAAAAATGTTATGCTATATAGTCCGAGACAAACTCACTGGAGCGAACCCTGCACTTCTTTAAGTCTCACATTGTTATGGGTTTGCAAAGCTTAATACATAACCAAAACCTTCACTTGCAAGTTTCATTAACTGGCTCCTGCGGCAGCGCTACAGGCATGTAGGGATTCCAAAGCAATGAAACCCTAGTACTGAACCTATCCTTGCTTCCCCAATTCCATAAATGAAGACCTCATGTTCAGTAGGTGGAAAGGAATCACAGAAAATAAGTAGAGTGCCCCACCATGACATGTTTCGGGTACCCGGCCACTGACAAAGGCATCACCATGGTTCCATTTCTCCTAAAGTGGGAGATATCGCCAACTGAAAATTGCCCAGTAACCACTGTAGGAATGTGTTATTTTAAAGCGCTAGCATAGCCAAAAGAAAGTGGAGCACTGTAGAGGGTGGACAACTAGTATTGAGTCAACCAGTGATAGTAGGTGTAGCTGAATGATGACAGTTCATGCATTGTGATGAAGTGTTCTTTACAGGGGTGGGTCTAAAGCGCTTTCCTAAATTAGAGCAGCATTGGGGCAGTCCTGATGGATTTATAGAAGTTGTTCCTGATCCTAGGTGCATAGATGGAAAGGCCCGCTGCCTTGCTTTTTCTTCTACTTCATAGTCTGCAATCTTATGATATCCTGACTGCGGGTGAGCCGAGATGTTGAGCTTGTCTGCAAACTTAGCAGAGGTGTCAGTCATGATTGTTTTGCAAATAACCCAGCTGGTTTTGAGAATTGTGACGGCTGGCAAGGGGAGCCAGTAGAGTTCCATCAGGATGGGGAGTGTGCAGTCCTATTTATTAAATCCCTGGATTAGACGTGCTTCTGCATGTAGGATGCCCTTGAGGGTGGAATCTGAGAGGCCATGGAGCAAGTGGTTACCACCATCCAGAGATGTCAGAGGGTTTTCTGGAAGAGAGCTGGTACCAGGAGGTCTATTTTTAGCAATATGTTCTTCAAGGGTAAGGGTAGTGCCCTGGGTGAATCCAAGTGACTTGGCATTCGGTGAAAGCTCGGTTCAGAAGAGTCCAGATTCAGGTCACTGAGCCAGGTTTCTACTGTTTGTCATTCTTGGCATATAACAGGAGTTCAGTCTTGGTTGGGTTGCACTTCAGGTGGGTACTGGCCAATCAGGTCTGTGTGGTACGCAAGCAGAGTCGGAATGCATTGGATGCCTGCAGTAGAGAAGACTTTCAAGCAGAGTGGTGTATCAGCATTTTGGTGAATCAGGATGTTTCTATCTGCGAGTAGGGAACCATGCAGAGGATGACAGGGGACAGTATGGAACTGGAGAGGGGGTGTGTGTGTGTGTGTGTGGGGGGGGGTAACAATCGGCTGGTGATAAGGATCTTTTTGAACCTGGAGGAGAGCTAATGAAGTAGTGAAAGAGTGCTGACAAATCCCATTTGAGAGACTCCAGGGTGACTATGAGGGTAGGATGGTCAGCTGTGTCAAATGCAGCTGAGAGGTCAAGGTACTGAAATCAAGCATTTGCAATGCAATAGGTCTCGCATCTACGCGAGTTTAAGCTATTGGCATTGTAAATGACAATGCATTTTATTTAGGTTTTAAAAATTAATGGTGTACCATTAAAGAGACGAGTACGGGTCCTTCATGAAAAAAACAGAGCACTGAGTCATTCGATTGAAGTCACCAACCCCTGAAGACAAGTCTTAAAAAAAATAAGTTCCCTACAGAAAATGTTACAAAACTTGTAGACATTAACCATGGCATAAAATATAATAATTTGACCCGCAGGAATTAATTGGGAAGACAAAAATACATATACAGAGTTTCGAAAATATAAAAATATAGTTCAGGACCCTTATTCCAGACGTGTGTTGCTCACTGAGGAACCAGTAGCAACACTCACGTCCTCCTATCTCGCAGCAGGTTACCAACAGTCACAATCAAGCCACAGAGCACAGCCGTCAATATAAAACATTCACACCACAGTCAGGCATTTTCAAGAAAAGCAGGATCTTCTGGGTTAAAATTAACTCCGGAAAAAAGCGCTTGCAACAAATCTTTACCTCTTTTGACAGCTGCCGTAATTAATGTTACTGTTTTTAAGCGCTTAATTCGTCATACTGCGTCGGATTAAAAGGTGACCAAACCTGACTGGATTGAAGCATCCAGATCAGAGATCACAGCAGCAGGAGTATTCCACCACAAAACCACCTAACCCAATTATTCAGTTGCTGATGGCGATCTAGGCTGAAACAGTGAAGGCCAGCAAATGTAAGAAAGGCACAGTGCCATGCGAGCTGGTTTGAAGAAACTTTGTTTGCCACTTGTGTGTTTGGATCCTAACGGGCAAGTTTTGGCACTGAAAAAACAAGTGGGTGTGTTTTTATGAACGCCCACGCAAACGTGGCTTGCAATGGAGACACTTGCTCCATAATCACTAAGAAAGGAAAACATGGTACAGCCATTAAATATGTTTACAATCACGACCAGCATCCGCTTGCAGCATTCAACAACGTTCCTCCTCCACCACGTTCGACTCCACCTAGGAGCACGTTCTGCGCAGACTTACCTTCACCACATTGCCAGCTGCCTGGCGTGCCTTTATGCTTGGCAGAGTCATGCCAAGTCTTCCACCCACAGCCCGAGCCCTGCCACTTTGTTCGACTCTCCAGGGACTGCAGCACACTTGGTGAGGTAGAAACCTCTTATGACGAAGAAGTAGGTCACAGATTATGCGAGAGGGTTGAACTCAGCCGAAATCGCTCCCTGGAAAAGGGTGGTGCGGCCCACGGACCCACCCTTAGTGCAAAGGAACTGTTTCAGGCTCCAGCCTCTCTGAAGGCAGGGTACAGCCATGAGCACGGAATGAATACGTCAGACGTGCCCGAAGCACGTCGCTGCTGCACTTCACCTGTGGGAGTGTAAATAGGCATGAGTGATTAGGCCAGAGGGAAAGTGAAAGCGCGGCATGCATGCGTTACTGCTGAAACGCCGCGAGCCGCCATACACAGGAGCATGCACATCTCATGTCCGACGCGTGCACCTCTCCGGTCCCCCTTCGGTACAGAAAGCGGCAACAGTAGATCTCGCCAAGGCAAGCAGCGCATGCGCCGCGTCGCTAGGCGAGACCTAAAAAAAAGGCATGACAGTGAAGGGGAGACCGTTTGTTTCCTTATAAAATTATTTTTCTTTATGAGAAAAGTGTTCCAAGACTTGCCGTCTTCTACTTTGTCCACAACTTGTTTCCTCCACAGTTGTAATTTTTTTTGTTTTGCCTTACCAACGCTTTTTTGGTTTCTTAATGCGAGGCAAAAGCAGTCCTCCTACTGTACATGGAGAAGAGAAACATTGCTTTTCTGTCTTATTGCAGGAGTTTTGTAACTACTTTTCTAAAAAGTGTTTGATCTTTATTCGAGAACTAACAAAATTCCCTTTTACTTGGGGTGAAAATGACCTAATCTTGTACAACGATGAAAATCGTGACGAGCACCTGCATAATGATCCACATGGAGAAAACTGGGCATGCTACAGGGAAACACCACACAACTTTAATCCTCAGAATGATGAAATTCAGATTTTAAGTACACTAAACAGATTGTAGAGAGTCACCAGACAAAAAAACAAGTCCCCAGAACGCAAAGGCACCTGTCTTAATGAGGTAATAACTACTTAGAGTACACTAGCCATAGGCTGCAGAGCCCAGCTATAAGCATAGGCTGCTGTGTGAAAAGATGGTAGGCGGCAGACACCTGCCGCAGAGGCACAGGCTTGCTCCACAAGGGGTCGGGCCACCTCGCAGGGAGCTTGCCGCTATCGATTAGCCCAGCAGCACAGCGTTCAAGGGGCTAGCTGCTATCGATCAGCCCAGTAGTACAGCGTTTAGGGGGCTACCCGCTGATTAGACCTGCAGCACAGCATTCAGAGGGCAAGCCGCTATTTATTAGCCCAGCAGCACAGCGATCAGGGGGCTTACCGCTATCGATTAGCCCAGCAGCACAGCGATCAGGGGGCTAGCCACTATCGATTAGCCCAGCAGCACAGCCACCGTTGAGGAAGGACCACAGCCAAAATGCCTAAACCATAGGATTAGGATTGGAAGCAGTGTTTAGCGCAGGCAGGGGCCGGCTTCAGGCACTCTAGCAGGTGCAGGCAGCGTGGCTGCTGCCCTCGGCACTCGCTCGATAAGCTTACATGAACTCGCCTCCGGCGTGCCACTTCTAAAGCCGGGGCAGGGCCCAGGGTCCTACGGGTGACCACGAGAGCCTGCAGGGACCTGCCACTTGTAAAGGACATAGATTCGAGCTTCATTCTACTTTCAAAGGGCGCGCCTTAAGACGCCACTCTTGAATGGCCTGAACATGTCGGGGAAGGGATGAGAAACGGCTACCTCATTGCCAACCGTGGACCCTGGCAGCCAGACTTCCAAGGCCGGCACGACTCGAGCCAGGCACACAACCGGGCGGGGGAAGGCGGCGTAGAGAGGGGCGCAGCACTCCGCAGAGAGGGGCCCGTCAGCACTTTCTGCACAAATGTTTGTTCTGCATCTGAGACGGCTCTAGCCATGGGATCAAGTTCCAGTTGGAACAAGTGTCATTAACCGAGCGCACACCGTCGCGTTCCAGCCCTGGGCATCCTCCAGCAGGCTGCGTGCTGTGAGGCCGACGGAAACCGGGAGACAGAACTGCACCAATGCTTGTTTACCCCCGCCCCCTTCGGGACAGGCACGGCCGTTAGCCAGGGAAGCCCTCATTCTGCAGGCCCAGCAAGGTGTTCTGAAACAATAAAAGTTTCAAGGCCACTAAAATATGCAAGTGAACATGCGAGCTCTGCTCTTACAGTCTTCAGAAGGTAAATATACGCCGAGACCCCCAGGCCAATCAACTACATTTCTACGTTTACAATAGTGCACTTTAACGAGCAAATGCGGCGAGACCACCAGGATCAGCTAACCTGCCAGTTTCTCTACATAGTAACGCAGCCGGCATGGTTGTGATGCTGACCGAGCTCCCCCTCCACCACGCTGCCCAGAGATGCTCCCTCACGGCATCTTTGACTCCTTTCAGTCATAGCTTGGCCAGGTAGAATATTGCTGCTGGACTTAAGAGGAACCCAAACATAGGCCTAGCTCGAGCATCTCCCACCAGGACATCTCATGCATATGCACACTGCCTGTGTAATTTCAGTTTCATGTTCTCTCCGCATCAAATGTAGCTGTATGAAGCCTGGCCTCACTGTAGGACAGTGGTACTCTTCAGGAAGGGGGTCAGTATAGAAGAGATGGAAACCATGAATGACCCATCCTACTGTGACACTCCAGGTCCAGATCTGAAAAGAAGCTGTTCGGGGAGGGACAAGGGCTATGGGGCAAAAGGCCACACTGACAAAACCCAGTAACAAATATTCTGCTTCAGCGTTTGTCTGTGCATCCAACCTGGGCAGCACCTTTAAAACTAGTTAGATTGAATACAGATAGCTTGAGTGATTCTTAAACCAAAAGGTATACATTTCTAAATTGCGTAATGTGTCACTAGTAATACACAGGTTAAAACATATTTGCACGACCAAGTATTTGTGGTGTGTCTTTAACATACATCAAGCATCAATACGAAGCACAGCTTCCACTGGTTCAGCCAACACCGTTTCGCCCTATATTATGGTTCACAGACCTAGGGCTTACTCAGGGCTAATGGGAGTAGTTGGTCAGGTGAAAGCATAATCATAAACAAATGCGTAGCTAATTAGTAATGTCGGAGTCCTCATCTAACAGTATTCATAATCGATAACAGCAAAGGGATGCTTATTCAGCATCTTCAGTCATGAGGAGGTTGGAAAATCGTTCTTCAGGCGATCCAGCATAGAAAATGCAGCACTGTGGGAATAAGAACCGAATGAAGGATTACTTATTTCTAAGAAGCCAAAGAGGTGCGAGTCTTGCCTATGTTTTAGTGCAGTGGAACCAGAGGGACGTAGAAATTAAAAATAGTGAAGAAACCGACTCTGATAAGGAGGTTATGAATCACCTGTCACAGTCACACAGTCTGTAACTCTCTCTCTACCGCTGTAGAGCAGAACCTTTGAAGACTGCATCGCACTCAGACTTTTGGACAAGTAAGCACGGGAACTCATCGTTTTTGTATTTTTTATAAAGTGAATGTCATTTAAACCCGATGTACAAACAGTTTGATTCTGATATAAAAGTCAAGGAACACCTTCCGAGTGGCCTGCTGGTGGTTGGAGGGGACTTTAATGCGGTAGCCTCTGGGTCTATGGATCGCCATCCCCCTAGGGACCTCCCCCGGGCACAGGCGTGGCTGCCCGGCCTTCTGGACACGCTGGGCCTGGTGGATTGCTGGCGATTAAAGCATCTCGAATTGCGACAGTACACCTTCCACTCGGGTGCCCATGGTAGCCTCTCGCGGCTTGATTACATCCTTGTCCCGGCGGCCCATGCAGGGAGGGTGGGGGAGGTGCGCCATCTAGCACGGGGTATCTCAGACCACTCCCCATTGTTGTTGCATTTCGATGTCTTCCCGAGGGGGGATGGCAGGGTGGCCCCAATCAATGCATGGTATTTGCGTGACCCCACCATTCGTGCCGATTTGATCAAATCCTTACAGCGATATTTCGACGAGAATGTGGGGTCGGTCTCTTCCGCCATCTCCCTGTGGGAGGCTTTCAAGGTAGTCCTTAGAGGGGAGGCCCTCTCCTTCATCTCCCATGCCCGGCGGCTCGAGCGGGAGGAGGTGACCCGGGTAGAGGCCGAGATTGCAGAACTGGAGGGTGACCTGGGGAGCGGGGTAACAGACGCCAAGTTGCATGTTCTACACCTAAAGCAGGCGGCCTATCGGGCCCTCGTCACGGAGGCGGCCAGGGGCCTCAGTAGAGAGCAGCAGGGGCGATTGTATGATGTGGGTGATAAGGCTGGCAAATTGATTGCGTGGTTGGATAAGAGGGAGAGAGCGAGCCGCGTGGTGCCTGTGATTGAGAGTATTGATGGTGCGTGTGTCACCGAGCCGGAAGCCATTGTCTCCTGCTTCGCGGATTATTTCCGCGAAGTCTACTCCCCGGTTTCCCCCTGCTCGGAGGAAGATTCCCATGCCCTGCTTCGGGACATCGCACTGCCCTCCCTAACGGTGGAGGACAGGGATTCGCTTGACGCCCCTCCCACCTCGGACGAAATTGCCTTGGCTATTCGCTCGGTTGCATCCGGCAAGGCCATGGGCCCCAATGGTATTCCCATCGAGCTCTACAAGCTACGCCCGGATGTGTTGGCGCCCCACCTGCGCGCGATGTTCCTGGCGGCCCACTCGCAGGGTTCCCTTCCGCCGGACCAGCGCCTGGCCACAATTGTGGTGATCCACAAGGAGGGGAAGCCCCGTGAACGGGTCACATCCTATAGGCCGATTTCGCTTTTGAACGCGGAGCCCAAAATCCTTGCCAAGGTGTTGGCCAACCGGTTGGTTGGCGTGGTGGGCGACCTGGTCCACCAAGACCAATCTGGCTTTATACCGCACCGCAACACGGCGCTCAATCTGCGGCGCTTGCACGGGGTGCTCGCGCGTGTCCCCTTTGTGCGGGAGCCGGCCATCTTGGCATCCTTGGACGCCACCATGGCGTTTGATACGCTTGAATGGCCATACATCTGGGCGATGCTGGCGAAATTCGGGTTCGGCCCGGGTTTCATTAGCTGGGTCAAATTGCTATACTCGGGCCCATTGGCGCAGGTGGTAGTGAATGGGCGAGTCTCGGCCCCATTCGTGCTGGGGAGGGGTACGCGACAGGGTTGCCCCCTGTCGCCTCTCCTGTTAGCCCTGGCCCTGGAGCCCCTGGCGGAGTGGCTGCGGTGGCACCCCTCTATCCGTGGTCTCCGCTGGACACCCGAGCATGAGGACCGTGTGTCCCTCTACGCTGACGACATCCTTCTGTATCTCGCCTCCCCGCGTAAATCACTGATCGTCCTGGTTGATGTTTTGCGCTCCTTCGGTCGCAACTCGGGCCTGGTCATCAACTGGGCGAAATCCTGTGTCTATGTGCTCTCCGGGGAGGCTCCGGCCCTACCACGGGACTGTCCGATCCAGATTGCCCCCCACGGTTTTCGGTACCTGGGTATCACACTTGACCCGGAGGCCCGCTATGAGCGGAATTTGCTGCCCCCCCTCCAGCGCTTGAGGGAGGACGTGGTGCGCTGGCGGCGTCTGCCGCTCTCGCCGCTCGGCCGAGCGGCTTTGTTCAAAATGATGTCCCTGCCGCGATTCCTCTACGCCCTCCAGAATACTATGGACTTGGTCCCGGCACGCTATTTCCGTGAGGTGGAGGGCCTCCAGCGACGCCTGTTCTGGGACGGGAGGCCGCGCATTGCTCTGGCTAAATTGACGCTCCCGTGGTACGATGGGGGGGGTCGCCCTCCCGGACATTAAACGGTATTACTGGGCCTCCCAACTAGCTGCAATTAATCATGGCCTTTATGGGCCCGCCTTGAACCCGGCATTTGAGATGGATAAAAGGCTCCTACCCGGTGGCGATTACAATCGCGCGCTTTACTCTGGCGCGCCCGACTCCCGTTTGACGGGACCGACACCTGTTATGGTGCGCGTCTGGCACGCGGCTAATGCAGCTATGGGGTGGAAGAACCGTTTGACCCGGGCGTCACCGCTGTATGCGTCTGAGAGGTTGGGCTCCCTATGGACGTCGAAGGGCTTCGAGAAGTGGGACATGATCGGAATCAGTACGGTGGGAGATCTCTGGACGAGGGGGGGATTCAAAACTTTTGAGACGCTGCAGGCGGAGTTTCAGCTGCAGGGCAGTGAGTACTTTCGGTACCTACAAGTCCGCCGTGCGCTGGGCTCCGTCTTCCCGGACGTCGCATCCATTCCGGAGTCTTCCCCCCTGGAGGACAGAGTGCTGGACGGCCATGTACCGGACAGCACGATCTCCCTCATATATAAAAAACTGATCAACGATAGATCGTGCCTGCTGACTAGTCTCCGCGAGGCCTGGGTTGCCGACGGGCTGGAGCTGGACGGCGAGGATTGGATTTCCGCGGTGGCCTCCCCGAAAGAGGTGGCCATCCCGGCTCGCCTTCGTTTCGTCCAGCTCAAGATCCTTCACCGGGTTTACGTGACGGGGCCAAGGCTTCTGCGTATGGGTTTTGCTGGTGACGGACTGTGTAAGCGTGGCTGTGGTGCGCTGGCGACTTTCATGCATATACTGTGGGAGTGCCCGAAGGTGGAGCGATTCTGGCGTGGTGTGCACGAGGTCCTGCGTGTGGTTACGCGTGTCGCGCTGCTGCCTGAAGCGAGGAGATGCTTGCTGAATGTATGGGAACCGAATGACTATTCGGTCCCGCAGACGCGGTGGGTGACTCTGGGATACACGATAGCTAAGCGTGACATTGCTCAATTGTGGGGATCCCAGAGGCCCCCTGCGGTATCGGCCTGGAAAGAGCATATGGATTGGTGTATGTTTCGTGAAAAGGTGGTGTATGTGGCGAGGGGTAAGCCTGGGGCGTGGGTGAAACTCTGGGGCCCCTGGAACGCCTACCGCGGGGGTATTTGTGAGCCACCACTGCTACCGGCTGCCTCACCTGTTCCGTCTCCCTAGACGGCCCCCCTCCCTCGGCCGCGGGCGCGCGGTCCCCCCAGTCCCTGACCTACTCCCATTCCCCTCCTCAGAGTTCTGCTGCTGGTTTGGATCCCCCACTTATGGAGCACGTGCTGTCACTTTAGATCGCGGGTTGCCTTGCGGGTGTGGTTTTTTGGTGTTGTTTTGTTTCAAGAAAAGGGAACCGTACTATGGGCTTGGAGCTGTGTGGCCTGCACCACTGATTACTCCTGTTTTACTGCTCTGCACTGCCGAGAGAATTTTACTGTATGTATGCAATATGCTTTTGTCATTCTAGCGGCCGGCCGGGTGGTTGTAGGCCCATACCTGTAACTTTTACAACCTGCAATAAACGGTTTCAAAAAAAAAAAAAAAAAAAAAAAAGTCAAGGAACAAAACTAGATGCCATCCCCACCCCTTTTCAAAATATTAAATGAGGAAGCAGTGAAACCCTGAAATCAGACAACACCATCAAAGGTGAGCCCCGAAGTCGCAAGAGTTGTAGTTTACATATTTGGCACCTGGAGCTCAGAGCTCTACCGGTATGGGTCAGCTTAAAGTGGCGCATAATCACATATCGGAGGAGCAATGCTACGCTCCCATGCCACAGGGTGAAAACTCATAATCCGCCAAGGGCTCAGCAATCATTTTCGCCATAGAAAGAAATATGCCAGGTACATTAAATGCTTCCAAAAACGAAACCAGAAGCATACATCACTCTTCTTGTATATTCCAACACCAGCAACAAATTTACCTGTGTCTGGTGTAGTCCATGGTGGCTCACCTTTGAGAACCATGACGAAGGGGATAAAAGTGATGATCCATTGAATGCATTTTTGAATTGAAAGTATTCAGGTACAGCTTACTACAATTTAGAGCAACTAACCTGGTGGAGGAACGGGGACTCCACAAGAGCAATTTAGTAGAAGACTTAACACCCAGGACCATGGGACAACTCCTAAAACTACTCATTTTGACATGTCCAGAACCCCTTCAAGGAAGACAGCTCTAGGGAAACAACTTTAATACTCCCTAGTGCCACAGTCATAAGCCAAACCAGCACCTGAAGGATACACGTTGGGTCATGGTGGAATCAATCCATTAAACTGTCATTTTTAGGGTAGGATGGGTTGTCTATTTTATGGACAAGCTGGTGAATTTTGACTCAATGTCAGTATTTAAGGACTAGTAAGTAGGGGACCCCTTCTGCAGCCAGCATCTGCCAATCCAGACAGCTTCCAACTGTAATTATCAACAACCTTGGAAACAAAAGGTCCATTGTTCATAGGTTTCCAATCACACCATAGAGAAAATATAGAAAATAAAAAGGAAAGAGGTCCAGATGAGTGTAGGTTGCCAGGGGAAAAAGACAGTTTCTGTAAATTTTAGCAAGGGGTTGGGGGGGGGGGGGGGGGTAATAGCCTCTCTTCAAACTGCATTTCAAGAAAGGCAGATGTGGTACCAACTGGACCTCAAATATACAGGCCACACAATAGCCGATAGGCAATCCCAATCTAGTACACCAAGTCCCCATGAACTAAAAAAATACAAAAATAAGATAAGATTACTAGATGAAACGGATTTTGTAGATTGTAAATTCACCTCGAAGTGGGTGAATAAAAAGAAACAAGAGTGAAGAGTGAAGAGTGAAGAGTAAAGGAGACCTATGGGAAAGGTGAGATCATGAAGGCATTCAAAACACTTGTATAGCAGACAATGTCCGTCATCAATAGCTCCATTATCAAAGCTTTTAATAAAGCACAAGTATTTCCTCCCAGAGGTTCAGGAAAGTGAGGGATCTCCACCCAAAAGTAGTTCTACCTTAAGTAAATCTGCTGGGTAACTTTTACTGATGCTCCAATTCTTACATCTCTGCAGACAGGCAATTTAGGCCCTAAAACCCAAGTATTTTATAGATATAGAAATATCCGAATTAGTAAGCCTCCTATGTTGGGAAAGTAGAAGCCACAGTAGTTTCAACAGTTCGTACAACAGACTGAGCAAGCCTCCCATTTGAATTCTGTCAGAGCAGAGAATGGCAGTCATCTGGGCTACACATAAGAGCAGGATTATCAGAACATTACAGTACTATGTTGCAGAAACGGAACTCTTAAATTACTATTTATGACAGAGAGAAAGAGAAGATGCCCAAAAGAAAAATGTATCCACTAAACTCTGGTCTACAGAGTGCGCAAGAGTATCAACAACAACAAGCAAATCAGTAGTGCATTAGGTCTGTGGGCCGATGAGGGAATCTGAGCAGGTTTGTAGCACGTGTAAATATGGTTATTCCCCGTGCAGTCCATGTATAACACACTGAACCACTCCTCTACAGACAAATTGCCAGGATCGGACTTGGAGTGCATGTTCAAACTCAGATCTCCAACCACCACCTTAAGACTCCTCCTCTCGCGAATACACGCGAGGCATACTTTATTCACAGCAATTCTCAGCTGAACCTGGTGTTACATCACATTATGGTAAGTAAGGATGTTGCAATGTACATCATTCCGGGCATCACTTCAAACACACTGCCTCTAGGAAGCAGCTCAGTGCAGTATCCAACTGTAGAATACTTCACCACGCTTATCTCTCTGCGAAGACCTGGTCAGCAGCCAAACCACGGTATACAGGGCTAAAACAAGCTCACACAAGTAGCAGCGTGACTCATACTCACTCCGGAATGAAAAGCCAACCACAAACTTGTGTAACTCACAGGCGAGGTTCAAATCGTTTATCACTATAAGTTTTTTTTTTTTTTTTTTTTTTTTTAAACACAAGGTCGAATCCCATGGAACACAGAGAGGGTGTCAATAGAGACCATCATTTAAATAGTGTGCACCGCGTTCTGTGGTTCATCACCATGGAACTTCCATCTACTTTGGTCTGGCCTAGGTGTACATTAACACTCCTACCAATCACTTGCAATATAAAAAGTACTGGGAGAAGGCTGGCTAGGATAACACTTACGATATTTTCAGTCAATTGGACAAGAGATTCGCCAAAAAAGTGCCCTTGAAGAATTGTAAGCGTACTGTGCAGGGACTGACCACATGCATAGAAATGTTTATTTGTAAACACCTAAGAAAAGAAACGGCCATAGCTTATTTGCTAAAACAATGATTAGGAAGCAGTAGTTATGGTGCCATTCATTGCTAAAAAGGTATTGATGACCGGTAAAGATCATCGGGCGGTGTAGCATCAGCTTGCCAATTTTTTTAAGAATTCCCAAAAATACCAGGATATAAATATTGACAGCACTGTTTCCATAACAAACTCCCTCCATGTATAAACTCTATAAGGACACACAATTTTTTGCTCTGCCAAAAACACCAGTATATACAACCATTAGAAATTAAATCAAGGCATCCCTATGATCAATTGTTTTAGCGGATTTCATTTTAGCTTAGATAGTGCTTGATTCTATAGAATGATCGATTGATTGTCATTATTGTTTACTGTGTTATCTATTGCATTTTCTCATTTCAAATCTGCACTCCTAGTAACTGAGATTCAATCAAACGTCAAGCATTTGAGAATGCACCTGCAGATGTATTTATTAGTAGACTTCCATATCCGGGTCAAGAAAGCCCTAGTTCACGGTAGCATACAAGTTAACAATGCAATGGGGTCAAGGCCAAACTCCCCAGCCCTGTGTCCCCATTAGCACAAACTTGGGGTCTTACCTAGCATCGTCCCCATTTATATTTCCGTGCTTGAAGCAAGTGCAACAAGCATTGGCATAGCCAATAGGTCTCGCCTTTGGAACCTTATAAGTGTTTAGCCATGCAACAGTTGATGTTGTTGCACCAAGGATATTGTGCTGCATAACTAAATACTTATAAGGTCCCAAAAGCGAGACCTACTGGCTATGCCAATGCTTGTTTTGCAGTAGCAAACAGCCTAATTCTGCAAATTGAGCGGTTTGCTATCTCAAAAAAGCTTAGTACATCTAGCTCTAAATGTGGTGTGTTAAATGTAAAGAGGGAGCGTTGGTAGAAAGGATAATATGTAAATGCTACTGGCACGTGTGAGGAATGGCGAGAAAGAAATAGTCAGAAATAAGGAGAATGATTATGATAGGGAAACAGGAGAGATTTGTTGAAAAATGTACTAAGTGAAAAACTCGTAAGAGAACACTACGAGAGAAAGCGAAAGTATAGATCACAAGAGCCCACAGGGTGTCTGTGAAAGAAGGAATGGTGAACGGGGAGAATGGTTGACAAAGGGAGAGACTTAGAAAGGCGAAGGAGCATTGATATATAAGCAGTACAGATAGAGAGTGGTTTGGAGGAAGCAAGAAGGATGAGATAATGGCAGTCAGAAGAGCACGAAGACTGAAAGAGTGCTTGGGAAGAACAGAGCCAGGACCCCTGTCATGTATAGAGGAGTTTCTGTGAGGAGTGAAGTTGTTCTGGGGAACATGGGCAGTGAATGAATAGGTAGAGTTAGTGGAAAAGTAGAACGCGTGGGGCTGCCTCCTTAGAAACACAAGACGTATTTTTAAATGTGTTAAAAATGCATGCATTTCAACCATTCATTACAAGTTCTATGAAGTGAACAATTCTTTGAAAGATCCGCTCGGATTTGTCTTCCGCCATGAATAATTTTTCACGAGCACATTGAACAGAAGGTGTCCCATACATTTACCACCTGCTGGGATACGGCAACAGGTGGTTCCCATGGCTCGAGTTCTGTCTCCGCTGTAATACACGTAAGGGAGGGAGGAAGATGAGTGGCCTGCAGTACTTAACTTGCTGGGGCTGCTACACGAAGGAATAAGGTGCCTTAGGACTGCTATGTGCTGAGTGCAATGCTCAAACAGGAACAGATGCTGCCGGTCCAGATTGGGGTGCTAATAAGCTTTTTGGTTGCATTTTCCAGCCAATGTTTGACAGATCTCATTTTACTGCGCATGAAGAGTCACCCACAAGTAAAAAAAACAAGACGCGCGAGCAACAAGCCCGGGAGTTGTGTGCGCGAGTGGTGCGCGCGAAAGAAGGAGAGGCCAGGGCACTGAAAGCTGGCGGCTGCGCGCATGAACGCAAGCGCTAGGTCTTGTGGCAGCACTTTTAAAGGCCCTAACTAAATGTCTCGCAGAGCAGCGCATGCACTAGCTCAGGCGAGACCTAAAAAGGAGCCCTAAAAACGCAACATATAAAAGTCGCTTTTCAATACTATGACTTGGAAATAGTTAACACAATAACAAAGAAAACACAAAAACATGTGTGTTCTGGGCACGTTTTCACTGTAAATAAAATAACAGGCATGTTGCCCTTGTAAACGTAAACGTTCACTTCATCAGCCCATTTCAGATAAGGTGCTATAATCACTAAAGAGTCAGCCCTGTATTCCAGGGAACCTGGGATATCAATATCCCCCTGACCCTCCGGCGGGAGTCATGGACCTGAACTCTTGGAACAAACAATCAAAATGTCCAGACAGTACAACTGTTCCAGAGTCTACTGATATTTAGAAGAATAAGTCAAAATGACGCTTTTATTAGAAGTCAATATTGGAATAATTTTGAAAGAACTCGAACAGCATCTTTTTTTCTTTTGATCCATTTATCATCACACTTCGTGTACAATTTATTCACGTCACGTTCACTGCGCCGCTCACTGGAGTGCCAATGTGCAATTGTTGAACTGCATACACTTAAATGAGCCTTATTCTTTTAAATATCAGTACATTCTGGTAGAATTGTACTGTTTGCTTGATTGTTTATGCTAAGGGAGTTCAGGCTCCGAACTCCCTCCTACATTTCAGATGAGAGGCATGTTAAGATAACTCTGCTTATGCCAGTGTGTATATACTGGTTTTTAAACCAGAGAGAACCATCAGTGTTTTCAGACGGACAACCTTTATAGTGGCAACAGCTCTATAAAATATGGAACGTGACATCTAGCATTGACCAACAGGCAAAATCCATTTCACAACCACCTCGCTTTGGGATTCCATGCAATGCTGTGATCGCACTTCACACAAGCAGAGAGTGAGCAGGTCCACTAAAGGCCTCTCCTATAATCCAATACCCCCATCAGTCCATGGAATCCAAACACCCAACCACTCCACCTACTATCTGCACAGGCTTGGGTTGACTTTCAATTTGCTACTCACTGCTGGCAACTGGAGAGCTCTAACATAGTACAACCCTGCAGGTCCCGGCTAGCAACATGCTACGAGCGTTCCTGAACATTAAACGTTTTTTGCATAAAGGGTTAATGTAATATAGTCTATCCCTGTAGACTTGACCTCTACCCCTCTCACCCATCCCTGCTCAGGTCCATAAGACCTCAGAATAAACGACCCTATGAGTTAACCATCAAGATGGAGACTAACAGACCAACACCATCAAAGCATCTGCGCAGCCCATCAAGGCTGCCAGCATACTACTACCCACAAACTGCACTTCAGTCCCTCCCACCTCTTCATCCATCCTACCGCTAAGCACTGTGCTCCACAACATGTGAACAGAACATCTTTGGTAATCATGCACAACATCGAACTTCCCACATAAGATCAAAACAAAGATACCCCTCCACCCACACACCACATGGGGTTAGTAAGTGCTATATTAACACTGTAATACCATCTGCAAAGCCAGGCTTACAGCTGAAAACTGTTCCAGTTATGCCAGTCAGGCATCCACAAAAGAACACCTTGCAGATGACGAATGATTTACAGCTGTGTAACTGTATCCACAACAGCATACAACTGCACAGTAGTAAACCACACAGACCTGCCAAGAGGCGAGGAGTTGGCAGATCGAGGCATGAATTGCCTTAAGAGGTTTTTTTGTGTGAGTTTGGCGACATTCACAAACTCCTATTTCCCACTACGGAAATGGTCAGAGATTTTGCACACAACTGACTCAGCAGCATGTCTGTAAAACTGCGACTGGGAAAAATATCTTGATTCTGCACCCAGATGCAGCAGTGCTTTTACAGGTGCAAGTATACGATTCTTTGGTAAAAAGCTTAAAATCTCTAAGTAGCACTTTAGTTTTGCAGCTAGTGTTCAGAAATATTCTCCGATGGCGGACTACTGAATCGTCACCAAGAAAGTTTAATACAATTAGGAGTCGTTTTTGAAGAGCTATGCAACTCCAAGAGCACCCTGTCTGAAACAAAAGCCAGAAAGCAGTCTGCCATATCTCTCAGATATTCATTGGCCCTGGACTAGATGGGGGTACCTGAAGGGTAAGAGGCTGCAGGGACATGCCTTATGTCCCTGCCAGAAAGGGTAATCCAGATCAGACGAACACACCTGGAACAAATCCCTCCAAACAGTCAGCCTCAGTACCCAACGGTGCAATCAAAGCACAGGCTGCTCTTCCTTCCTTATGTGCACTTCATCCTGCGCAGACGTCCATCCTGGCACCTTCCTATCACATGGTTACCCAATGTATCCGGCCACCGGTGACTCAAGTGGTTAACAACAGACATGCACCGGGCTACGAACGAGACGACTGGGGAAGAGTGCCGTCCATGAAGGAAGAATAGGAGACATGCGCCAATCAGGAAGCAAAGGCTGCACTCCCATGAGACGCCAGATAATGGAAGCCAAGATGGAAAGCTCAATGATGGCTTCCGAGTAGCTGTACCAGCTCTTTGGAATTTAATTTGCACGCAGCACTGGTCTTAAATAACCCCGGAGGTCACGTGACTAATACACACCAGGAGCCAATATACATTACATTTAAGTGAATTAACCGCTCAACTCTTATTACCAGTGAAAGCTGGAGGGAAATATCCTTTTAAGACTGCACAGCTGTAACACTACTCTAATGCGAGCCGGCATGCCTGGACATAAACCATCATCAGTACATTTGATCCGAACAAAGGAAATTGGAAGCCTGCAGTCCCATTGTAGCACAAGGAACATTCCCACGGCGGGGCTAGCCGGAAGTCTACACCCTTTAACTCAATCTAGAACCCACCTTTTCTGTGCCTGAACAATAGCTCTAGGTTCCTTCCCCCGTCACCACCCCCAACCTATGAACTTCAATTATTAAGAGATCATCCGAAGACAACCTCCTCCCACCATAGGGCACTACTGCCTAGGAAAACAAACCACTCGCACAACAATTATGGGAAGATGCACTTACGATATGTATTGAGGAGGAGAGGGTGAAGGACAAGAAAGCAAAGGATTGAAACTTCTTAGCCTAACACGCCAGAGGCATCCTAAATCTTTACCCACAGGAAGAAGGTTCCCCTGAGCGTAGGAATTGGGAGCAGGGAGGAAACCCAACCTGAAGTCCAGATGCACACGTCAGCAGCTCAGGCAGCCTATGGAGCTAATGGAAGGATGGAGTGGGCTGCAGGAGAAAGGATGAGTCTACGGCACAAGGTAGAGCAGTTCACATAAGAAAAGTGCTAGAGTGAGACCTAATAGAAAGACATCATCAGGTCTCAATCGAAATCCTGCAGAACAAGGAGGGGAATGCTGGTTCCAAAATGCCCCTTTTGGCCCTCACTGTTAGCAGGAAGCAAGCAAACCACATCTACTGAAGTAAATGGGTACCACAGTTGTGTAATCAATCCACTTAAATACAAACCCATTCCAGATTTTCCAACTTAAAAAAGGAGAAGTAAAGTAAACCTAAAAAAAAAAAAAAAAAAAAAAAGTTTACAATCTTAAACGTGCCCTGGTTGGACATCAGACCATGTCCACACTCCCCGTTCAAAAACAATGGACAATATGTCCATAGGACACCGATTACCAGTTCCTGGAGACAGACTTGCACATAAAAATAAACCTGGGTAGACAGTCACAGTTGGCTTCCTAATGAACTGGGGTGCAGAACAAAAATAGCTCTGTGGCACCCCTACCTGAATGGTAGCAGTCTGTGCTGGTCGGTGAATTTGCAGCCTCAACATAGCGCACCACAACAATTTGTCCACATTACTCACAAAAGTGACACGTGCTCTGTATACTCAATGCCTTTGCCGTAATTCAAGATTGGCATACATTTTTAATTTAATTCAGAAGGTGATTATTTGGCCGACATTGGTGAGAAGTCGGATCCGACTATTTTTTCTTATGCCGCCAATACCCAGATTGTCTTCTGCCTTTTTGCTCAGCACCAAGATCCTTCTCTGCTGCAGCTTGGTTTGAGGAATGTTTCCTCGTCGCTGACCAGTAATGCTCTGAAGCTAAATAGCAACAAAACCGAGGTGCTTACTTTGGGTAATAACCCAGAGCTTTGGGGAATCAAACACTGGCTTGATAATCTGGGCCCTGTACCTGCCTCGGTCCCTAAAGTAAAAACCTGGGTTTTATCATGGATAGAAAGCTCTCCCTTAAGCCTCAGGTTTCAAGGGTACCGGCATACTACTTTGCTGCTCTTAGTTGGATCAAAAACATCCTTTGGCTAATCCCACTGCCAACTCTGAGAACGGTTCTGCAGGCTTTGGTGATATCCAGACTGGACTGCTGCAGCTGCTCATCTTCTTTTCCATCTGCCTAGATAAGCCTACATATGATTCTGCATCTCCTCTGCTCCACCAACTCCACTGGCTTGGAGTCAATAAGCTCACTGAGTTCAAGGCCATCGGTTATAGGTTTTGTGCCAAATGTGGCCATGCCTCTTCTTATATTCAAAGTCTGGTTACACCTTATGATCCAGCTAGAAGTGGTTCCCAAACTTTTTTCGACCCACGGCTCCCTTGACCTGTTGGCCGTTGGCCACGGCTCCCCATTATTTTACTTTTTTTTGTGGGTGAAGGGATGGTAAGCCCAGCTTTGGGACTACTTCCATTTTTCACCCTGAAAAATAGGACCGCTATTTAATGAAAAACGTGAATTGGTTAAGTAAGCTATAAACAATCTGAGGTCTGCATACAAAATTTCTAAAAACTAGCTTTCGTTTAAAAAAAATTGCCTCTAGAGGGGCTCATTCCAGGGAGCCAAGGGTGGGGGGCGACTTAAATATTTCTCATTTACACCTTTCACAAGATTGCGTTAATCTGCCAATGCAGCATGCCAGCAGCAGTAGAGTGAATGTAGAGTAGTATAGTCAGCAAATACTACTCCCATAACAGAATTAATAAGGATTTCTAAACCCTCCGTTTTAGATTCCTTTCAGCGCTGGCAGTAACTGAGTAAACTGATTAGCACAGTCTAACATTCTTGCAAAAGACTACTGCTTTATTATAATTGGGAAAAAAAATGAATATGGACGCTAACCAAACAGACAAAGAACCTCTGGGGTACAATTTAAAGAAATTAATTGATGAGGAGGTTAAAATATCAATTAAAGTGGCAGTTAATGCTGCCCTATTAAAAAGGAAAAGAACTTCACCTCCGCAAGAGACGTACTACTCTCTTTCAGATGGGGATTCACCCTCTGGCAGTGCACCCAAGATTAGGGGCAAAGTACTTATGAAGAAAAAACACACGAATGAGGCATCCACCCCATGCTTTTGGATTTGGTAGCCCCCGCGCTACAATAGATGTTGGTGCTCATAGCAGCACAATAGAGAGATCCCAGTTTCCTGGGACTGGGAGAAGAGGTGTCCTTAGCGGCATTATAGATAATGGTATTTTATATAACACCAATGATTTTATGAATGAGTCCGACCTAGAGGAGGATGAATTTATATTTGATCCACAAGATACCCCTGAGGATCTTGATGAAGACTTGGATCTACCCTCAACTTCCTCACTCACTGTTAAAGATTCTTTTGGTCAGGACATGTTCAATCCCACTGCCATTAGACACCCTCGCAGCAGAAAGTGGTGGCCTATGCCTCACGTGGGTAAATATTTATCTAAATGGGTAAGAAAACCACTGGACAGAGATGCACGCAATTTATTGCGTAATGAATGCCCTCGCCCCTCTTCGGAGGACAAGATTTGCAATACACCCAATCTTGAACCAGAACTAATCACCTTCCTTTTTAAGTCAGGCAGAGACCCAAGAAAAGGTATTGAAAGATGCCTGAAACAATGCCAAGATAAACTTCTTGATATTCTGGGCCCACTTTCAAGAATTCTTGATATGACTGAACAAGCTCGATCCAATAGTACTCCCATTGACATTGAAACTTTGAGGGGATGGGCTCAACGCTCAATTTGTTTCATTGGAAATGCTAACGCAAATTTAATCACTGAACGGAGGAAGGCTGTCCTACTTAGAATGAACCCAAAACTCGCGGATCTTTCAGCGAAAGAGGACATGTGTGATGCTAAAAGCTTCTTGTTTGGTGACAACTTCGTAAAATCTCTGGGAAAATATGTCTCCACCTTTAACGCATTCAGTAAGGCGCAATCCAACATGCGCAGAGTTTTTGGTGGGAGACCACTTTTTGGAAGGGCTGACAGAAGGGGACAATCTGTCAGCCGTGGTTACTATAAGTCCCAATTTTATCCTCAAGAAGGAAGAGACTCTCGTCCCTACAGGGGAACCAGATCGAACTTTTACCCCCAAAGAGGAAGAGGTTCAAGGTCCCGTGGTGGAAGACCTAGGTACCAATCCTTCCAAGGTAAGTGTGAATTCCTCCCCTTCTCTGCAAGTAGCTGGGAGACTCAAACATTTTGCGAACAATTGGCTCAGAATCACTCAAGACCCTTGGGTTTTAGAGACCGTATCTGGGTTCAAGATAGATTTCTGGAAGGAACCCTTCCAAAAGAAAATTCCAAAGGAAATCGTTCTAGATATGGAAAATTCAAAATTAATAGAAATAGAGATTTCTCAAATGTTAGACAAAGGAGCCATTATTATAATCCCACATTCACAAATTGGAAAAAGTTTGAGTACAATTTTCCTTGTCAAAAAGAAGGACAAGGGCTGGCGTCCCGTCATAAATCTCAAGCTATTAAACAATTTTCTAATATAGACATTTCAAGATGGAAGGTATTCATCTTTTGAGGGACATCCTACAGAACAGGGATTGGTTAGTAAAGATAGACCTGAAGGATGCCTACTTTACCATTCCCATGCACGAGGGATATCGCAAGTACCTTCACTTCACCTGGAAAGGAACCCTTTACCAATTCCAATGCCTCCCTTTCGGCCTATCTTCAGCCCCTTGGTGTTTTACCAAGGTCCTACGTCCAGTTGTCGGCTTTCTCCGAGAAAGAGGGATTAGTCTTATAATTTATTTAGACGATATCCTTATCATGTCTCAGGACAAGTTGGAAATTACGAAACATTTAAACACAACTATGAATCTCCTTCAAGATTTGGGATTCATCATAAATATGGAAAAGTCTATTCTGATTCCCTCTCAAAACCTAGAGTTCCTGGGGTTCAACGTGAATACCGTTCTTTCCAATTTAACCCTCCCTCACAAGAAGATTGTCAAAATAAGAAAAATGTTTCAAATACTCTTTCCAAAGAGTTTATCCATTTAAAAGACCTGGCCAGGATATTAGGACTCCTTTCTTCATCCAGCCAAGCAATATCACCAGGTCCGCTTCATTACAGGGGCCTACAAAGATTAAAGGCTTTAGCCCTGAGGAAGGGGCTCTGGTACCAGGACTCCCTTCCTCTCTCACAAGATGCCCGAGAAGATCTTCATTGGTGGTTGGAAAACCTCCAAGCCTGGAACGGAAAAGCTATCTTCGGCAATGTACCAGATTTTACCTTAGAATCAGACGCGAGCAACCAGGGATGGGGTGCCCGCTTAAAAGACTTAGAGACTGGTGGGAGATGGTCTCTGGAAGAAAAACTCCTTCACATAAATTCGTTGGAAATGCTTGCAGCTCTCAATGCAATTATGAGTTTCAAGGAAATGTTAAAAAACTCAAACATACTAATTCGGATAGACAACTTCTCAGCTGTCTCCCATATAAATCGCCTTGGTGGCGCAAAATCAAAAATTCTATCAGAACTTGCCCAAAGAATATGGTATTTTTGTTGGGAACACTAAATTACAATAAGAGCAGAATTCATCCCTGGGTCTCAGAATGTGAGAGCAGATTGGAACTCTCGGTTCCTCCACGATGCAAGCGATTGGAAATTGAGGAAGGAGATCTTCTCTCGGATTCATGTGATTTGGGGCCCGATAGAATTAGACCTCTTTGCCAGCAGGCTGACCCACCAAGTAACGAGATACTTCAGTTGGAGACCGGACCCATATGCATCAGGAGTGGATGCTTTTCTCCAATCTTGGGCAGGGTTCAAAGCCTACGCTTTTCCCCCCCTTCTCAATGATTCAGAGACTATTATGGAAAGTCAAACTCGAGTCTTACTCAATCATTCTGATAACCCCCTTCTGGAAATCGCAGGTTTGGTTCCCGGGGGTGATGGAGTTAACAGTAGACTTTCCTCTTCTGATTCCCTCATCCCAGGGCCTTCTCAAGGGCACAGACGGAGAAGAACACCCCCTGGTCTTGGAAGGGAATTTGAACCTTCTTGCTTGGAGGATATCAGGAATTCAGGAAGATATTCTGATCTTTCAAGAGAAGCTAAAAGCCTACTGGAAGATTCATGGGCTCCAGGTGCAAGAAAAAGATACAAGGGCATATGGAGAAAATGGTCTTGTTGGTGCCTGGAGAGGGATTTGGATCCCGTACTTTGCCCTCTTCAACAAATAGCTAACTACCTTGCTCACCTCTTTGATTTGGGTCTTTCCTTTAGAACTATTAATTGATATAGATCTGCAATTTCTTCAGGTCACACTCTCATTAATAATCTTGCCATCGGTAGCAACTCCCTTGTTAAAAGAGTTATGAAGGGTATTAGACTTAAAAGACCTCCCAAAGCCCGTTACCATTCCCTTTGGGATGTTAATCTTATTTTTAATCTCTTCCTTTCCTGGCCTGCCAATGAAGTACTCTCCCTTAAAAGGATCTCAATGAAATTGGCTACTCTCTTATGCTTAATTTCCTTTAGAAGGGTTTCTGATATTAGAGCTCTAGAAATTTCTAACAGATTTTACTCCTCTGAAGGGGTCCATTTTGACATCTGGAAAAGAACGAAAACAATGTCTGAATCTATCTTTTATCCTTATTTCCATGAATGTGAAAAACTGTGTGTTGTTAATTGTATGAAATGTTATGAAAACAAAATTTCAAATTTTAGAGATGTTAATTCAGATCAACTTCTTTTATCCTATGTTAGACCTTTTAAACCTGTAAGCTCAGCCACCCTTGCCAGGTGGATAAGGACTATCATGCATGAAGCTGGTATTGACCTTTCTAAATTTGGAGCTCACTCTTCAAGGGGTGCACTGGCTAGCAAAGTATTCTGGGCAGGAGGTTTTCTACCCGAAATACTTAAAGCAGCAGATTGGTCTAACGCAGCTACCTTCTCTAAGTTTTACTTGAGACCTATTGAGAATGTTAGCAGTGTGATTCTACATAGCTTTAAACATGCATAATGGTAGCCTCCGGTCTTGTAATGAAATGTCGATTCTCCAATTATTATGCAGAGAGAATCTTGATTTCATTAAAGACAAACGGAGGCTAACATTATCCCACCCTCCTCTCCCTGAAGAGGTTTGGGTTCAACTCATTTACATTTTGGATGTATTAATATTTCTTCGCTGATTTTCTAGATTATTGTAATACATTACTTTAATAGTCCTTATACATTTCACTATACATTGTACCTTTTTTATCTTCAGATAATATTAAAGACTAATTGGATTTTTCTGGAGTTTCTTCAAGTTGTTCAGCTGTGTCATCGCAGCCCACGAGGAAGATGAGAGCCTACTCAGTCCACTCATCATATTGTCAACGTTCTATTTTATTATGATGTATTTACATTCTTTAAAGGGCTGCATGTTTGGGCAGCAAATAAAAGTATTTGAATAATGTTAGCAACCGTTTGTCTTTAATGAAATCAAGATTCTCTCTGCATAATAATTGGAGAATCGTCATTTGTCATCCAGTTCAATGCAAGCACTCAAGTGGACATGAATAAATCTAACCAAAAAGCCAATAGATGAACACTCCACTGGGCAGAGCCAAGACACGACATGACACCTTTGTGCAATGCCTCAAGCGCACTGAATGTCCCAAACTAGCATTAGGTTAGTAATGATGAAATGTTATGTTGTAAGAAAGAGATCACACTCCATAATTGATCAGAAAATTGTTAAGTAAAGGTTCCTAAAATGTGTGTTGCGCTGCAGTTCAGGACACCACTTAACAACCGGCGCATGACCTACATTTCCGATGGGGCGCTTTATGACAAACTGCATGATGGAGGTGGAAGCTCAGTGTCTGCAGACAGACTGGGCCAAGAAAGAGAATCCACAAAGTAAATTTTTCACCGAGATACATATGGGTCAGAAATAAATTGAGTGCTATCAAGTCAAAGTACAAATGCCAGCGTGCGTTACAGATACTGGGAGAATGATCGAATCCCTGGTTCCTGGAGAAAGTAACTGCATCTGACCCGTTTGGGTTGATAGTTCAATTTGGACACAGGTCACTATTCATCTAAATTGGTCAGAAGTGGTACAGTACTCGGTGGTCTGTATGCAGTGCACAAAAGCAAAAGTGGCAAAACTTGGCACGCTCAGAAGAGAGGCTGAGCAAAAAAGCATTTGCCTCTCAAAAAGCTATTAGTTTTACTGTGTGTTTATTTCCATTGGCTCTGAACAAAGCATTTTTTAAGAGATACAAAACCCACACCAAAGTTCACATAGTGCCAAGAAGTAACTCAGTTCCGTGAGAGTGCTGTACAGACTGCTCACTCAGAGTTACTAGCATCCACCTAAAGAGCTGTAGCCTCGCTGGCCCAATGCTGCTAAATTTCACACCAGCTGAACTCGTTTTGGCAAACAGCTTTCTGTCCAATCCACTAGACAGCTCCAGGCCCTGCTGTTCATATACAATCCTTGGGACAATTAGTAGCTTAGCAGGGAAGTGTCTGTTCTTTTGTGCAGTTTATCATACCCAAATCCCCCTCAAAATGCACAGCTACCAAATAAAACACTGATACCATTTATGGTGGGAATGACTTGACTCTGAGGTCAAGATAAAATAATTGGTGCGTGTCATAGTACCTGCATCACACCCCGAATTTGTGAAACATACTGCGAGGTTTGCTGGAATCTCCCATCCACCCCAACCCAGGCCTTCAAACGCCCCCCCCTTGGTCCACGAGGCCTGCATGCAACATTTGTAGCCCGATTGGGATGGGAACTGTAATTTGTGCTTAAAGTTTGCCCGAGACTTTGCCCGAGAGGACGCGCATGATTAATATTTACAGCAATTTGTGCTTAAAGTTTGCCCGAGACTTTGCCCGATAGGACGCGCATGATTAATATTTACAGCATCTGTTAAGGCGCACCAGGGTGCCGCGGCGCACAGATTGGGAACCCCTGCTAGACAGCTGAGATCTACCACCCTCTCACTGTTTTCAGTTCCTTTTCCTGTCTTGACCCTCGGCTCTGGAATTCTCTTCCTATTGCCTTAGGAACTGTCCTTCCCTGCTATCCGTCCGCAAAAGCTCAAAGACGCTTCTGCTTAGTGATGCGGCTTGATCTCTGCGTTTCCTGTTTGCCTGCTGTTTCATTTGGGTCTGTCTCCACACGCTTCAGTGCCAGGAGACCCTGGTGGGTAGCTGCGCACTTTATAAATGCAATAAATTAAATATTTGTTTCCCTAGAGGTGGTAAAAATCAGCTGTGATGGGGAAACCAGGTGCCTGCATAGCCCACAACGTTGTGTGCTCAGGGTCACCAGCTTTCTGAATGTCTGAATTGTTTTAGGCTACCAACCAAGCATAACATACTTTTAATTTGCTTAAGTAATTCTGACTGGATGTCTTACTTCTAGAACTCCGATTCGATGCGGACAAGCAAACTAGGATGGCCCGTACCTTGATGGAACTGTGTGGTCTTAAATATTCGTAGGTTGGGTAGCGAGAGATGGATCAGGCACGGAGGCACCACACATATCTCTTTTCCACTATGAGGTTCACCCTCTATCAGTCAATATAAGATATTTTTCAAGAGACAACATATTGTGTCTGTCTGTAGTGCAAACTGCTGCTCATGTAAAGCGCTCCTATACCCTCGGCTAGAATTCACGCGATATGATCAAACAAACAAAAAAATGTTTATTTGCCTAATTTTGCTCATTCACTAGGTTTTAAAACCTGCTGCATATTCCCTAGGACACGCCCCATCGTGTTCACGCCCTTAATATAAGAGCAAATGTCAGCCTGTTTTATACTTCTGCCTTCTCAACGTTATAATAATCATACTAATAATACGGTGTATTCACGAGTGGAGAAAGACGTCTCTTTAGTCGCAAATTCCTCTTTGGATACAAATCCCCCAAGTTCTTTAGACCGATTAGTCACAACTAAGCCCACAATTGTTGTTAAAAATGAATAGTTAAACTATAACCGAATAAAGACAGCTTGAGGCAAGAGCTGAATCTGGGCATAGGGCCCATGGACACAAAGCCGTGACTGCTGCACATCCCACTGCCAGCATCTGACCCTGGAGCACGTGACCGGAAGCAGTGTCCTGGGAGAGAACAGGCTTTAAACATTTACACCTCCACAGAGTACACGTGCCTTTGCACATCAGGCCGAAGAAAGCGAAAGGAACACTTCCATAGGGTTAGTAGACGTGAGAGAAATCTGCCCAGGAGGAACATCAGATGTGCTCCCGGCCGTCGAGGAGTCACAAGAGAGCAGCCGGCAGCCAATGATTGTTACAGGCAGGTTTCATCACCACCCGGAAGTGGGGGATAGATGAATACGCAAGGGACAAGGCCGCTTTACACAGGAGAAGAGGCACAGGCCAAGAGTTCAAGCGTCTGAACACCCAACCTGGACATGACCGCGACCTCGGAAAGCAGTATACGCCCGCCTGTTTAAGGCACCAGGTGAGCTCTACCTTTGACGGCTTCTAGGAAATCTAGGAACACTTTGGTAAACACTCTTTTAGTTACTTAATGCACGCTCCAAGCAAAGCAGAACTCAAAGGGGAAATCCGCAGGGCTCTCTATAAATAGATACACAGAAGTTAGTCAGAACCACTGAGAGTCACTCTAGGCCGCAGATGCAGTACGTTTTTCAGCTCATCCATCAGTGCCATTGCTGACGAGGACTGCCACACAATCTGGAGCAGGCCCGCCACAAGTGACAGTCCAGCATAAACCGAAATGTCATAACCCCTTTCAAGGGGAACAAAAGTGGCTGGACGTGCAAAACAAGGCCCACTCACCACAAACCAGGAAGGGACCTAGTTTGGACTATGTACGATTTACAGATTACTGTTAAATGGTTAAAAAGAAGCGCCCCTTTCGAAATTGCCACTGTCTTTTGCAAGCATTTCATACATCACCTTTGAGTTTCAAAATAAATCTAAACCTTTACCCCACACTCTACAAACATGTAACCAATAATGGTTGTGTTAAACCATGTATGAACACAAGTTTCATTTGACTTCTTCCAAAGCCCAATCACTAGGCTTTTAGCTTTGGGAAGCAGGTCAGCTGTTAAATATGGCGAGCACTGAATAGCTCCTATGGTTTCAATGGTCCTGGGGCATTATGCATCCCAGGATGCTTGAGGAACAAGGCCAGGACTACAACATGGCTATGCTCCTTGTGACTAAAGTAATTTTCTCACTGTCATAAGGATGAATGACGGAATCAGCTCTTCATTTGTTGGGACTCAAACCTGTGACCCGCACGTGGTTTATTGCAGGAGACACATTTACCAGGAACTGTCCTAGCCCTTAAATTGCATGTCCCTACTTGCACCTTCACCCCTCCGACCCCAGCAGTGCTAGGTGTAGTAATACGAGGAAGACAGCAGGCTGAAACAGGACGATATGTTCTGCAGCCGTTCCTTCTGTGATGATTCAAAGTGTGCGGGCGCTTTATACTGCACAGTGAGTGCCAGGGGGCGGCTCATGGTGTCCAGCATTAGCCATAGACATTTTGGGGGGTTGGGAGTTGCAAGTCTTTACGCCCCTCCCCCAGATGCCCCTGGACGGAGTTATGGCAGCATCCACTGTCACCTTCTGCGGCCCCTGGCCTGGGGACGGAGGGGACAGAAAGTACATTTCTGCTTGGCTCTGTAAACAAAACCTAATAATTCGACTCTAATGTCGTGCTGAATTCTCGCCCCAAATACTTCATCCGTTATGGTCTGAATACATCTAGTAGTCACATGTCACCTCTTAGTAAATACTCTGCAAGCACCACTATGGGTGGGGGTATATATTGGGTATCGCCTTGTTTTTTAGGCTCTGCAGTTGTGTCTGTTCATGAAAGGTGGAACACCCCCAAAGGACTGATAGATTATGGATTCCTCTGGAGAAAAAAGCCATAATAGAGTTCAAGCCAATGGTCAAAAAAGTTGATAAAGCTTTTTAGAGCACTGGTGCATTAATCAAACATTCTTTACAATAGGTAACATATACTTAGAGTGGGCTTTGGGTCTCTCCTAGGGCTTTAAGTGGGTTGAAAAAACTGGGGGGGGGGGGTCTTTCAAAGGGGCGTGGCCAATGTGATTAAGGGCGTGGCTATAAAACATGAGCTAAAAAATTGTGTTTAGCATAGTGTGCCACCCGACTTGTATTTGCTGTTTCTATCATTGCATGTCGATATATGATCCAACAAGTAACATCATACCTACAAGTCAGGACTATTGGCTTTGTCAATGGTTGTTAGTTGCATAAAATAAATAAGCAGCAACTATGGCTTATAATATAGAATATTGAAAAAGCTTCCACTTAAAGCCCTGGTGACACCACGACAATGTTGCTGCTCCTGAGTTTCAAAAAGAAAAGGGAAATCCAGAGAGAAAATGACTCCCTTTAAAGGATTTGCCTTCCCCTACAACGCTCACCTGGCATGACTTTATGCCATATCTTCTCCACTAGTGAGAAGTGAGCAGTGTGAGCAGCGCACATAGATGTGCCTGCTGTCACTGCAGTCTGGAAACAAACATTGGAAATGCAATAGGTCTTGCCTTTGATTAAGTTAAAGCCATTTGCTTTGCTAATGGTATCGTATAGCAAAGCAAATGACTTTAACTTTATGAAAGGCGAGACCTATTGCATTTTTAATGCTTGTTGTTTGTTTGTGATCAAGGACTCCATCTGAGTGCTTGTGTTTTCACACTATCTCTTCATAGCAGCTTAAGAATGTGCTTCTCCCTCCCACCCATGTTGCTACTTTCAAGCATGCACCCAGGCGGTTTCTTGAATTAGCCCTGTCCGTGTTCTTTCTTTTTATTTCCAACCCTCCCCATCACTCCTTTTAGTCATTCCCCTACCCCCACCCACCATCTATGTTGCTTCTTTTCGCTCCCACCCCTCTGTCCCAAGCATATCTAAGGTTTACTTGTGAGAGTTACTTTGAAGGTGCTGGTGAGATACCCCAGCAGCTCGTGAGCTACTCATTGGAGACCCCTGTTTTAAAAGAAGAAGAGATACAAATCAAACACTATCCCACAATCTGTCAGCTTTTCCCAGAAAATGTGGAACAAGTGACACGAGCAGGAACGGACTTAGAGCTTGTAGCAACCAAGGGACTAAATGTGTAAACCAGACTCGTTAGTAAACATTGCATAGTGAACAGCTGTAATAACTGCCGAATTGATATGGTTCATGAGAAGGAAGCAAACTGTCTTGGGGGAATCAGAAGGGACAGGAGGCAAAGTGAGTGCGTTTCCTAAAGCCCACTTCACCTCATGCTGTAAAAGGTAGCAGAGTTCTACAGTGTCATTACATCGAACAAAGCAAATGCCTCCATTTAGCAAGTTTGGTGAATTCGACACTATAACAAGGTTCGAATCCCCTTATTAGGTCAGACATTAGTCAGGACCTTTTAACCTCTTCTGTGCCCATGACGAGATAGTCTCGTCATGGAGCACGGTCGCGCTGTGCCCATGACGAGACTATCTCGTCATGAAACCCGCCCACTAATGAAACGCCCGGCACAGGAGAGGGAAAGGGCGTGGAACAGAAGGGGTTAATTTCACTGATACACAGTATACTTAATGCATTAATCAACTCACTTCACCTATTTTTCTGCAGCTGTGTGATACACATTTCTACCCAGATCAGCATACAGTATGGAGCAGTGGTTCTTAACCTATGGTCCGGGACTTCAGGGGGTCCACGAAGCATCCTGAGTGGGTCCATGACTGTTTAAAAAATTAAATATCAGACTAATAAGGTGTATATAAATAATGAAGCAAAATGAAATGCAAATGTTAAAACATTCTGTAGATGTGAAGGAATTCGAATTGGAATGCTAAAAATTGAGTTTGTATCCTCTGATTGTTTTATGGGTGCAGAGCAAGTGCAAACAAAGTACAATGGCCAAAGAGCAGCATCAATTGTAGTTACTCCGTGGGGGGTCTCTGGATTCCAATAATTATTAAGTGGGCGTCCACAGAAGTCAAAAGGTTAAGAACAACTAGTATGGAGCAATGGGAAAGGCCATTTTAACCATAGGCTACCTTCATTGAGATTGGCTGCATTGTACTCTTTCACAAGGAGCAGACCGGTACTTAAGTGATTCCTTCATGCTAGGGACTATTTTAACACCCAACAAAAAGATTAACGAAACCATGCCAAAATAAAACCAGCACTGACCAAACCAAGCAGCCAGCATCACATCTGTTGTCATTGCCAATGCTTGCTGCAATCTGCTCGCCCATTTGCTAGGGGTGATGGAGGTGCAGTTTCTTGAACCAGTAATGTAGAAATGTCACTCATCCTGAAAGTCGCAGGAGGTCACCATATTGTTTTAGTACTAATATGCCAACTTATAAAGGTCAACTTCCGCTTTTTAAGATGTCAAGTATGGTTTTTCCCCAAATTTTCACATTAACATTTGGTCATCATCACATTAACCAAACAGTGAATATTAGTGAAAAGGGTAAATTCCCCCAAAAAATATATGTCATATATGGATGGTATTTTAGCAATCCAAAGCTGTGATACTGTGCCTGGAGTAATTAAAGGCTTTTGTCATTTTAAAGCTCAACATGGATGGCACTGTGCTAATCCTATGCTTAAAGACTTTAGCGTAGAAATGGCAAAATACTTTGTCCTTTTATATCCCAGCGTGTATGGCACAGTGCTAATCCAATGCTTAAAAACCTTGATAGAAAAGCAGACATTTGAGGTGAGCAAATTCAGAATGTCGATGTTGCAATGTGCTCTATACAGGAGCTGCTCTCCAACTAAACTTGGGAACTACATACATACATACACATCTCTATCTCAGCGCAAATCCCGTAACTCCAAAGGAGAAATCCAGGCACAGTCTCCAATTTACTCTGCACAATATTTATTTCATTTTCTCACTCCTGTCCATAAGGTGTTTCAGGCACATTTTTGGCCTTGCTCAGACATGCACTGCATAGTCAATCTGTGCTTTTTATAATCACCAAGTGACCTGGGCATACAAATGATGGTAACGGACAACAGACTACTGCATTATCAAAATCACACGAAAAGGCTTCTTATTGCATTGATATATATATATATATATATATATATATATATATATATATATTACCTACTGGCGGTCGCCAGTAGGTAGTTATAGTTAGGACCACGTTTCCATAGGAAATCCGCAACATTCTATTTTGAATAACTTTTGCGCCGGTCGACGAATCCTTGCGAATTTTTCAAAATAGGTGGGGCGCTCCGCTCCGCTCCTACCCTGAAAGTCTCGGGGGGATTCGTCAAGCGGGGGCTGAGATAAAAGGGGGTTCCCAAAACGCGTTTTTCCCATGCATTTTTCCATACGACCTTTAGACACAGCTACAGCCCGAACGGCTGAACAGAATTACTTGAAATTTGGCAGAGAGGTAGTCCTCAGGTCAAGGAAGTGCCTTTTGTAGGTTTGGTGTAAATCTGTTCAGTAGATTCTGAGAAAATAGCCTTTAAATCAATATATATATCTGAGCCCGCTTACGGTGCGCTTACCGTACGCGTACGGTGGCGTGCGCGAGCGCGATTCTGATTGGCCCTTAGATCTTAGTAAACATTCGAATCGGTCGAAACCAGGAAGCGGCGGCCGACATTTTCTCTCTCGCACTCTGAGGGGGGAGCTGATAAACAAATGCCAAAAACATATAAAGGGGCTGTTTAGACAGCGCCCATGCACATAACCATGTTAGTTGAGTCTTCAAAGATCCCCCAAGGCAAAAAACGGTAATTTTTTATTTTTCGAAAATTTCGCCGATTACGCTTACCGTACGCTTACCGTACGCGTACGGTAAAAAAATTTTAAAAAAAAAAAATCCACACTCTCTCCTCCCCGTGTGCAAATGGTGGCCGAAGGCCACCATTTGTGCATGGCATGTAAGAGCACAGCATTTCCCCAAAAAATGTCAACAGATTACCTATCACAAGGAAGCGCATAATATGTCCTCCATGTGCGCACGGTGCGCGAAGCGCATCGTGCGTACATGGCCCATCTAGCGTAACGTCGGTGCGCGTAGCGCACCGCGTGCCCACCGTGCGTGCACGGCACTAACTGCGTAAATTGGGCGCGCGGTGCGCGAAGCGCACCGCGTGCTCACTGTGCGCGCACGGTGCGCGAAGCGCACCGTGCGCGCACGGAACGAACTGCGTTAAGTGGGCGCGCACGCCACGAATGGCGTACAGTAACTTAGCATTTAAAAAAACGTACAAATTCACTGAAAAAACCATAGGTTTCACACACGTTATAGTTAGGAATTAGCATTTAAAAAACCTTGCAAATTCACTGAAAAAACCATAGGTTTCACACATGTTATAGTTAGCGGAAATTTTACTGATAAAAAACCAGTGAAATTCCCCCGTTATAGTTAGTGCAGGAAACTATAACTCACGCGACCGCAATCTTCTGCTGATGACATATGTGTCTTTATGAAAAAAAAATATTTGTAATATATGTATAGCTAAAAATTTATGGAAGAAGACATGGGCAAATAAGTGTCTAAATACAGTATTAGCATCAGCAGAGGATTGCGGTCGCGTGAGTTATAGTTTCCTGCACTAACTATAACGGGGGAATTTCATTGGTTTTTTATCAGTAAAATTTCCGCTAACTATAACATGTGTGTCTATGGTTTTTTCAGTGAATTTGCAAGGTTTTTTAAATGCCAATTCCTAACTATAACGTGTGTGAAACCTATGGTTTTTTCAGTGAATATATATATATATATATATATATACACACACACACACACACACACACACATATTTTTTCACTACGTTCTCCGTCAGTTTCCCTCTCTCAACACAGCGGGTGCTCCAGCCGCGAGGACGAAACTCGCGTATTCATATCAGCCACAGTTCAAAAAATGCTGCGTACTCCAGCCAGTATTCAAATTAATTTATTTGAATTCTTTGCAAAACACGATCAAAACACGATCAACTGACAATCGCGTTTCAGCCTCCTGGCCTTCGTCAATGTCAGTGATTCCCTGCTCACATTTTCTATTTAACCATTTCATTGGTTGACAGGGAGTGAGATCACAAACACAAAAAGTAATGAAAATAAAAAGCGGACTTTTAGAATCCAGTTACTTGTTTGGGGAAGATATCGGCCATTTTAACACTATAATCTGTATAAGTAGACAGTGTTATACTTTCGTGTTAAAACCCCAGGGTTCCACATAACATTGAGTAAGGAAATCCAATGCAATTTCATCAAAATACAATTAATCACAATATGCAGGTAATCAATGCCATATGCAAGCTCTCCCTGGATTATTAAACTTTAATAGCGTGCCCTTGTGAATCTTATGTTGTACCATAGTTTTTGTTTCCAATTGGAGTGGGCTTGTTCCTACAACTCATGTTGCCCCTGTCCATATGGGTTTTAAATAAAGCTCTGAATGAGCCTATTTTTACTCTTTCGGAGTTATATTTATATTTTCTGTCTACTTTATTTTAATTTCGGTTTGTCTTTCCCCATTTGATTCCTGCTTTTAAGGGACAGTGCATTATGTATGCTGTTGCGTTCCCTTATCCGATAAAGGACCATCATTTTTCCTCCTGGTTAAGTCCCCCAGGAATCCTAGTGCGCAGATCCACTATGAGTTTGGCCTCTGGTTGCCTGAGTAGTTTTACTCCATCTCCTCCTCTTTCTACTGGCAGGATCTGGTCCATACAGTAGTACATCAACTTATCACACCTAGCTTCGTGCATTCCAGCAAAGTGCCTCGCCACCGGGTATGTTTTATCCCTATTAGTTATGGCTCTTTTATGCTCCAAGATGCGCTTCTTTGCTGGATGTATTGTGCTTCCGATATACTGCAACCCGCAAGGGCAGGTTAAGCAGTATACCACGAAGCTGGAGTTACAGTCCAGCAATTTGTCAATAGGCCTTCTCATTTTCTTACCCGGTACTGCATAATATTTTACTTTTTTGCAATTCTTGCACGCCTTGCAGGTCGTGCAAGGAAAAAAGCCTGTAATAGTTGGCTTAGCCTGGGATTTATCCTCAAAATGGCTCCGCACCAGGATATCTTTCAGGGAGGCACTTTTTCTGAAGGTGATGTCTGGACTAGATGGAATTAGTTTCCCAATGACAACATCTGTTTGGAGAATATTCCAATGTTTCTGAATAAGACCTCTGATTTTCTGTGCCTCTGCAGAAAAGGTCATTATCAACCTCACCTTAGATTGCTCATCTTCCGTTTCATTGCTGTCCACTCGTTTTTTAGTTAGTAGATCCTGTCTGCTTCAACTGCTGGCCTTTTCTACCGCTTCCTGTAATACTTTGTTTTTAGAACCCCTATTGATAAATCTCCCTAGGGATTCGTTTGCAGCTTCCTGAAAACCATCTAAATCGGGAACAATTTCGTTTAAGTCTTAACAACTTCCCGTACGGTATGCTGTGAATCAAGTTACAGGGGTGTTGACTCCAAGAGTGTAAAACAGTGTTCCCTGCCGTGGGTTTGCGGTAAAGTTTAGTGCACAATTTATTATCTGCCACAAAGACTAGAAGATCTAAAAAAGCAACCTCCTTTTCACTGATGTTGCTCGTAAATTTTAAGTTGAACTCATTGTCATTCAATGATCTCACATAGTCTTCTGCCTCTGTGCGCGTGCCCCTCCACACTATGAAAAGGTCGTCAATGTACCTAGTCCATAGGGCTATTTTGTCTAGCCAGATTTCATTATCACCCGCCCAGGCCACGTGCTTGACCCAACAGCCCACGAATAAATTAGCGTAGCTGGGGGCGAAGCACGTGCCCATCGCCGTGCCTTGTGTTTGTAGGTATAATTCCCCTTCAAAAAGAAAAAAATGTTGTTATGCAGACAGACATACTATTCGTAGCAGCATCTTATTATGTTCCTGAAACTTCAGGGCTCGGGTCTTCAGAAAAAATTCAAGACCTGCTAGTCCTTGTGAGTGTCTGATACTCGTATAGAGACTTGTTATATTCAATGTTATTATCAGCAGTTCATTGTCCCAGATGATGTTCTGAATCAGACGAATAAAATCTGTTGTGTCCAATATAAATGAACTAAGGTCCTTTACCATAGTAAATAGAAAAAAAGTCTACATAAATGGAAGCCTTTTCTAGTAAGCTTCCCAATGAAGAAACTATTGGACGTCCTGGAGGTTCTTTAAGATCTTTATGAACCATCGGAAGGTGGTAAAATGTAGGCAGCACAGGACATTCAACTTGAATGTATTGTAATTCATTGGTCTCTAAAATTCCCTTAAGAATCCAATCTTGGAGGAGACTATGGAAAGCCAGCACACTGTTATTATGATCCTCTCTCTTGATCAAGGGGGTTCATAACCTACTATAGGAAGTATACAACTACAAATACCAGCATGCAACATTAGCTGCAATCATCTGCTGTCCATTGGAGGGAGTATTAAAGAGCATGCTGTCCGAGCCTCCCTGCTTCATCACTTTTGAACTGCCTGTGAGCAAGGAGCAACCAGGCTCCGAAACGCGCAAGGCTGAAGTCGAATTAGCTCTGAAAAAAGGAAACGCTGAGTGACGTCAATCTGCTGCCTGCGAGTGCGTCTTCAAACGGGGTGTGTGTGTGTATATATATATTCATTTATTTATTTATTTATTTATTTATTATCTACTGGCGGTCACCAGTAGATAGTTATAGTTACAACCTAGTTTCCATAGGAAATCTCAAAATTCTATTTTGAATAACTTTGGCGCCGGTTGACGAATTCTCGCGAAATCTTCAAAACAAATGGGGCGCTCCGTTCAGCTCCTACCCTGAAAGTCTCGGGGTGATTCGTCAAGCGGGGGCCGAGAAAAAGGGGGGGTCCCAAAACGCGTTTTCCCCATGCATTTTTCCATAGGACCTTTACTCGAAGGTACAGCCCGAATGGCTGAACAGAATTACGTGAAATTTGGCAAAGAGGTAGCCATAAGGTCAAGGAAGTGCCTTTTGAAGGTCTCGTGTAAATCTGTTCAGTATTTCCTGAGAAAATAGCATTTAAAAAAATATCAATATCTATACGCGCGCACCGTGCGAGCACAATTCTGATTGGTTGTTGGATGTCGGTAAACATTCGAATCGGTCGAAATCAGGAAATGTCGGCCGCCATTTTGTCTCTCGCAGTCTGGAGGGGGTGAAAAACAAAGGTGGAGAACGTGAAAAGGGGGCAGGGTGGACAGTTCCTGACCCCCTAGCCTTTGTCAGAGGGTCCCAGAAGGACCCCCAAGGGCCAAAAAAAGATTTTTTTTTTTTTTCTTCGAAAAATCGCGGAGTGCGCGCACTGTGCGGGCACGCTGAAAAACACGTAAAAAATATTTTTTAAATTTTTAACGGAAAAACCCGCGAGGTTCGCACACCATGCGCGCACGCTAAAAATCCCATAAAAAAATAAAGAATACATACATAAATTAGCATTTAAAAAACCTTGCAAATTCACTTAAAAAACCATAGGTTTCACACGTTATAGTTAGCTGGACATTTCACTCGTAAAAAACCAATGAAATTACCCCGTTATAGTTAGTGCAGGCAACTATAACTCACGCGACCGCAATCCTCTGCTGATGACGTCAGATATTACATCACTGATGACATATGTGTCTTTCTGAAAAATAAATATTTGGAATATATGTATAGCTAAAGATTAATGGAAGAAGACATGGGTAAATAAGTGTCTAAATACAGTGATGTAATATCTGACGTCATCAGCAGAGGATTGCGGTCGTGTGAGTTACAGTTGCCTGCACTAACTATAACGGGGGAATTTCATTGGTTTTTTACGAGTGAAATGTCCAGCTAACTATAACATGTGTGAAACCTATGTTTTTTTAAGTGAAATATATAGATATATAGATATATAGATATATAGATATATATATATTGCAATGCAGTGAACTTCAAGATTACAGGAGTATTATCAGGAAGCAGACATCCTTGGTTCTGAAGAAAAGCCTTGGGCTAGGGCATAATGAGGAGTATACATTTCTGAAGAATGATCATCCAGTTATCCCAACCCTTTACTTGATACCGAAACTTCATAAATGTAGCACCAAACCACCTGGAAGGCCCATCATTTCCGCTATTGGAAGTCTAATGGAAAACACGTCTAAATATATAGACTTTTTCTTACAAGACTGGGTTAAGGGATTAGCATCCTATGTTCAGGACACTTCAGATTTCTTGCGAAAAATTGAGCAAATAACATGGGGTCCTGGGATGCTTCTAATCACACTGGATGTATCATCATTATATACGTCTATTAGACACCTTGATGGTCTAAAAGCTGTGGAACACTACTTGAACCTACGACCACTATATTTTTCCTTGCACAACAGAATGCTAGCTACTATGATACAGGGATGCCTGGAACAAAACTTCTTTTTATTTAACAGTCAAATTTATCAGCAAATAAGAGGTGTTGCGATGGGGGCCTGCTTCTCCCCCAGTTATGCCTGTTTGCATATGGGACTGTGGGAGGAGCAGGTTCTTTGGGGTGTGAACAAGGAAATTATGGACAATCATGCTATCCTATATCTACGATATATAGATGACTTATTTTTGATCTGGAGAGGTACAGAATTGGAGGCATCTGACTTTGTAGAGTCATTAAATAATAATTGCTTCAATCTCCAATTCACATCCACCATCAGCGCAATGTCGGTTTGCTTTTTAGATGTGGAGATCTATATTGATGGAGGACGGTTGGCTACCAAATTATTTAGGAAGCCGACAGCAGGCAATACAATCTTGCATGCGTCTAGTCACCATCCACATCATCTAATACGCAGCATCCCTTATGGGGAGATGCTGCGTATTAGGCGAATCTGCAGTACAGACTCAGACTGTGATGTTGCACAGGAAGCTTGTAAGCAAAGATTTTTGTCCAGGGGCTATGCAAAGACAGTAATTGATGTGGCCATTAACAAAGTCAAAAATTTGTCTAGGAAAGAGGCACTCATCCCAAAAGTCAATAAGGTTGTAAGAGAGCCAACAGAATTATCATTGCAACCAAGAATTATTTTGACTTTTAATACACAACATCAAAAACTAAGAAAAATCTTTTATAGAAACTGGAACCTGATACAAGGTGATCCGGTTATAGGCAAATTAGTTCCAACTAAGCCTATGTTGACTTTCAGAAAGGCACCATCAATGAGCAATTCTCTAGTGAGTAATAGCCCTGAAGTAATAGCCTCTAATACTTGGCTATCACAATGTAAGGGTTTCAGAAAATGCTCTAATTGCAAAGCTTGTCAGTTTGGTTGCAACAAAACCCAATATAGTAGCCCATTCAGACGAAATCCTACTACAATAAACAAGAGGCTAACCTGTAAAACAGAATTTGCGATTTATGTGCTGGAGTGTCCTTGTGGGCTCAAATACATTGGAAGTACCAAACATCCGGCCCACAAGCGGATACTCCAGCACATAAGAGCAATCAAATGTAAAGACCAGGAATACCCTGTCGCTAGACACTTTGAACAACATCACAATAGCAATCCCGTGTATCTCCAATATTATGTAATTGATACCATCTTACCACTGAAACGTGGGGGGGAATCGAGAAGCTAAACTACGCTTACTGGAAACCCGTTATATATTGGAATTAGATACTAAACAACCTTCGGGATTGAATGCTAGTGAAGATTTTCATACATGTCTGAGGATTTAACTTGGCATGACACTGTAAATTTAAATTTAAAATGTGGACTCACATTTTTTTAATTACATGTGCAACAGTGACCAAAAATATCTATGATTAACCATACACATAACGGTAGAAATAATCTTAGGCATTAAACATTCGCAATTATAAGACTGATTCTCTTTTAAATACTCTTTGAAACATTGTTTGTTAAACAATTATTGTTTTGCACATTATTATTTAGATATTTGTATTTATTCAAATTTGACTTGAGGGATTTGATATATTGTGATATCATATGACACACACTTATTGAAAAAAGCCCACTTGGGCATTATTATTATTTCTTGCAGCATTATAACAGCAGAAATGTGTTACACGCATTAACAGTTGGTTGAGACGAATTAAGACATAACAATATGTCCTTACAAAATTAGTAAGCGAGCAATTTCAACTCTATTGAAAACCACTTGGCAATATTTTAGGAGATTCCAATTGCTTATGTTTTGTCTTTGAGTCACGAATATGTAAGAACTCTTTTTTAATTTGTCAACCAACTTTATTTACTTGCACAGCTGGCTTTTTTCACTTTTTTAACACATTGTGATTTTATCAGCAAATGTTTAAGTATTTAACAGCGTTTGTGTATATATATTTATTTACATATTTATATATTTATTCACAATGCACTTTATCCATTGAATGTGTTTTTATGCGTGTTTAACAACAATTGCTGCTAGTAGTAACTTTTCAGTTGCCATGCATTTGCACTTTGATCTTGTGTCGTCATATCCACGCACCTTTCCCTTTAAAAGTCGCGATTTGATTACGCAATTCGTCATGTGATCAAGACCCGATTGGGGGTTGAAACGCGTAATGGCGGATTTGCTTGGCTTGGAATAAATTGGAAATTGCACAGACTTTGGTGGTCCGCTTTCGTCCTTTGGTCCTTGAATGACTGGTGTTGGTGGCGAACTTATATATATATATATATATATATATATATATTGCAATGCAGTGAACTTCAAGATTACAGGAGTATTATCAGGAAGCAGACATCCTTGGTTCTGAAGAAAAGCCTTGGGCTAGGGCATAATACTTGTGACTCTGTTTTTCAGGACTTTCACCTATAGAGAGCTAAAAGCCAGGTAGTCTAGTTTAGACTCATGTTACCCATTTTAAGCAGGTGCTCTTTTCACAGCACACAGCTGTTTCAATGACTACTATTCATGTAGATAGTTACAAACACTTATTTTTACTGTCCGTCTCTTCGAGGACAAACCTCTTGATGCAGAAGACCCAAGTTTCAAAGGGATTAATTAAGGAGTGTCTCAAAAAAGGGATTAAAGGGGGTCAACATACCAAAGAAACAAATGGAGAGCACCCCACGAGAGTAGTGCTTACAAGTACAAACGTGACAAACCCTCAATTGTGACAGAGTACTCCTTTGAAAACATTTGGCCACAGAGATCCAACATCAGCATCCATGACCGTGAAATTTGTGAGAGAAATCCGACAGTGACTAATGGGTTCAAGAGATTTGGAGGGTAGATCTGAATATATCCTAGATTGGAGTCCTCAATTAACCCAGATCACCATGTGGCACAAAGATCAATCAAATTAATTTTTTTCTAAACTCTACATATATCAGGATAAAGGCATAAGCCCCACCAGGACCTAAATGTTCTTGCTCGAACTCTATACTCCAGGACACAAACGTCATTGTTGGAATCAGGTGAAGGAGACTATTCCAAACATTAACATAGCACGTTCCAACTCAGACATGCAGGCAACAGCGGAAGGGTAACCATAGACCCCAGACTAGAAAAGCATGCCAATATCTTCACTGCCTAGTCAGCAGCGGGGCAAGGCTGGTCAGCTGGTGAAGGGTACAAAGACCTAGTTAACAAAGAAATTATGATTTCACTTGGGAAGAAGGTAAAAAGTTATCCTCTTTTTCGGGATATGCCTTAGAAGGATAGTTTGTCTTTTATTAAAGTACAGCCAGACAAAACGCAGCCATTAAATACCCACATTCCTTGAACTTTGTTACGTGATAGTCATAGATGGGCATGCATGAGTAGAATATCACAACTGTGAAGTCACAGGTCAAAGCACATAATCTAGTGGCCCCATTTGCACAAAAAGGTGGCAGGTCATGAATGCAGACACCATGGGCACAGCTGTTGAAGACCCGAGATATATAACCTCACACCAGACAAAGAAAGACTGTCTGGAAAAATCACCAAAAACAAGCACTGGCATAGCCAATAGGTCTTGTCTGAGATTTTTTAAGTGTTTAACCATGCAGCACGTCATCCAGGGTGCTGTGCAACCAGGGATTGAAGAGCTATATAATTACTACACACTGAGCCACGCAGTGCGAATCAGGAATTAATGCTTGCATCAGGAAACATTTATGAACACAATGAAAAGGATTTTTAACGCGTAGACAGAAAGACAAGTGCCTCAATGCAAGTCAACAGCACAATAACTTTCTGTGTGCGACTGCATCATTTGAGTATTGAACAGCCTATGGAACAAAGCAGTGAAGTACTTTACAATGGTAGAGAATTTACATCCCTCTTCCACCAGGCCTCTTTTCACCAGGCACTCTTCTCCAGAGTTTTTCATTGAAAACAATGCACGCACCATCAGTTTACCTCTATCGTACTGGCCACTGAGGCAAGATGACGAAGGAAATGTGGTCATTTGGCAAACGCCGAAACAAGACGCGCACACTGTGTCATCGTTGTGGATCAAAGGCATGCATCTCCAGAAATGTACCAGTGGCAAGTGTGTATATCCCGCTAAGCGCAAGAGAAAGGATAGCTGGAGTGTGAAGGCTAAGAAATTCAACACCACTGGTACCGGGCCGTATGAGACACTTGAAGGTTGTCTACTGTTGATTCGAGAATGGATTCAGCGAGGGCACAACACCAAAACAGAGGAGGGCAGAAGTTGCAGCATGCACTTCCTCAATATATTTTGTTAAATAAGTTTGCCACAAAATACGCCATCAGTTCACCAGCAAATCTCTGGCCTGACCCTCTGTCCCAGCCCCCTGGGTATAGCAGCACTGGACATAGCAACAATACAAAATGCTCCCATTTGTCAAGTAGAAGGGAAATAATGAATACACAGAGATGGCGTCAGCGTCACTTAATCTCTATGCACCTAAAAAACAAAAAAATTAACCGGACCTTGTTGATTGTCTCTGGCGCTTTCGTAAAGCGCTCCAATACCTTCGGGTCAGTCGAGTTCACGCTCTATAAAAATACCCCCCAAAAATTAATCTGACCTTGTGTAACGTAACTAGCACTCATGCAAAGTGCTCCTACACTTTCGGGTCGCTGGAGTTCACATTATATAAACAAACAATATTCGCATGTCCCTGGGGAAATACTGCTATTGTGCTTTGAAATTAGAGCTCTGAGAGGAGGAGAACAGAAAGGCAGCAGCACGGGCATGTAGCCACGTGGGGGGACGATTGCCGATCCCATTGGTCAAGAAGTGGAGAAATAATGAAAAAACAGGGGCAGCATCACTTAATCTCCAGGCACCTAAAAAAAATGAAAATTAACCTGACCTTGTGGAATGTAACAGGCACTTTTGTAAATCACGTCAAACTCCTTTGAGGCAGTAGAGTTCCCGCTCTATAATAATGCCCCCAAAAATTAATCTGACGATGTGCAATGTAACTAGCACTTACGTAAAGCGCTCCAAAACCTTTAGGTCACTTGAGCTCACATAATATAAACAAGCATCAGAGAAACTGTTACTGGAGTTGCCCAAGCCTTGCCCTTAACTGTGCTGCAAAGTTGGGCTGCAGAAGGTCCGGTGACCGAGGTGCGCTAAAGAAACAAAGTGAAGCGGGAGGGGTTTGGGGGAAATCCTTGAAATATGAGGTCAGAAAAACAGCGTCGCAAGCATCTGAAATTTCATCCCAGTATTTGAACGGGAGGGGGAGATTAAATGATGGGCACAGAAGATGAACCAACCAAGACGGACAAACAGGAATAATAGTCTCCCAGAGCAGCACAAGCACAGAAGGGTAACTGGAAGGTGCTCTGAGGGAGGAAACCAAACACAAAAAGGAGGGACAAAGATGATTAACTACTAGAAAGCATTTTTGAACGACAATTGCAGGGACGAATAAAAAAGGCACTGGGCAGGCTGTAAGTCCACAGAGTGAATACAGCAGGTCTAGAAGACAGAGTGCATGCAATGCCGAGGCTCGACCTAAAAATAGGGATATTTAAAAAAAAAAAAAAAGCTTACACAAAAAAAGGCAGGGTAGCGCTAAAGAGGATTTCTGGTGTTTTTAACAAAGTAAGCACCATAGTTTAAAGAAATATAGGTGTAGCCTGTATTCGCACCAATTTAGACTTTTAGAAGACAAATTAAACCCAAGTTCCATCATTTCTTAAGGTCCATCTTTCAAGGTCACCTTCTTTAAAACATTATAGATAGACAGCCTTAATATGCAGTGGCCCAGGTGTAAAGGCATTTACCGGCACTGGCTGTCTGTGTACCATACATTTACCTTTGCCAGGCAACTGGGACCCCTACACATACATGTAGCAATAGAATACAGCCACCAGAATTTCAAAACTACTTTTGACAAATCTTCCCCCGTTATGTTGAATTGTATCAACATACGTTGCTTTCAGTTTTATAGCGCAAGTGTACATTATAACTTAATAAACGACAAAAATGTAGCAAAATAATCAAATATTAAACAGTAGTCTCTTTAGTTTTTGAGCAAATGATTTTGTAGGGAAGCCCACGTAATTCTAATGGCAGTTTGGTCTATTCCTTTGCCACTGCCATCGAAAAGGGCCCTTAGCCAAAAGATTGTTTTGAGTGAGAATATTCAGCAGAAGTTTCTCGGAAAGCACAATGCACGTTTTGGATATATAGCTGGAATTTTACTGTCATGAAAGCAAATATGGTCAAATGGATGATGCTTCACAAGTTACCACAGAATTAAAAACGATTTGTTAATAGAGGACACGAAACAGGAGCATGATTGGCCTCTGCTTTTTTTTGCATAGGTGTGGCTTGATATCATTTGCCACATGGTCATTTAGCGGCATTGTCTGCATATCATAGCAACAAAAAAAATTCTAGCTTACACGGATAAAAAGTTACAACCAATGTGGCAATGGAAGGCCCTTCGCAAAGCTTAAAATATTTAATTTGCTTCTTTCTGTATTTGGTTATTAAACTGGTACTAAGAAGGTGAAATATTTGCCCAGACAGTATTACCACGTGCAAAAATAGCAAAATAATGATGTAATATTGTGAAAAAAGATTGCCACATTATGCAGGATAATTTAGTCAACCCTGCCACATGGTTTGTAGCTCCTCTGCCACATAATTCAAGTGCGAGATGTTCTGCATGGTTTTGCACAGATTTGAGACATGTTAGAAGTTCATCAGGAAGCTTAAGATAGGTGAATTTCGCGCAAACCAAACAAGTTTATATGAGACCATTACAGTAATGTAGAGATGAGGTGCAATACAAAGGAGACTTTTTATTCAAGCTTTGGGACTTGCCACCTTTGAAATCTGACTTTCAAGGGACAGACGGGAGTTAATGTGGATTCCAAAGTTGCAAATCATCTTGATCGTAGCCGGAGGCTGGCCATTGGTTTCAAAAACACTTCACAAGCAGAGATAACCGAATACTGAAAAGGCAAATCCAAACAAGCCCTGTAGTAAGCATTTTCAGGAGCAGCTCATAAGCTGTGGAACGCACTCCCCAGAGACATTAGGTGTATAAAGGATGTACTTAACTTTAGGGAAAATCTAGACACTCTAATTTAAATCACTTTCCAGGACAACTACGCAAAGCTTTCCAATCCTACGTCCCACAATGAAATTCTCCATTACTAACAGTCTAAGCAAACTACTATCCTTCCCAGCTTCCTTCCACCACCTCTTATTCATTTTCCCTGGGTACCCTTTACTTAGATAAATTGCTGTTCCACCGTTGATTTGCAAAGAATAATCCCTCTCCATGGGGTTTACTATGAAAAGCACGTCCTAGGAAACGTAGTACCATACACAAATGTTATAATAATAAATAAATAAACAAGGCCTATGAAGAAAAGTAGTGCCTACAAAAACACAGTGGAGTTTCTGTAGCAAAAAGAACAAGACAGTTGTTCGCATAATTCTAGATATGTTGCATTTGCCACATAATCCATCACCTGCTGCATAATCTGCAGGCATGTTGCCTCGCAGTGGAAGGCCTTTTGCAAAGGTCGACTGGTCCCTTTTCTGTTGCTTATTGCTATGCTTGGGTGTTAAACTAGTCCTAATGAGGTGCAACCAATTCCCACACAGTGTAAACACGTAGAATATTGACAAAATAATGAAGTAATATCACAAACTGTGCTACATTACGCTGCATAAATTTCTTTTCTAGCCGCATCGCTTACTCAACCCTGCCGCATAATTCGACCCCACCCCGGCTGCGTTACTTCCAGGGGCCCCATCTATGAAATATCACAGAGCTAAAAACATTTTAGAATAAATAAGACTGCTTCTACAATAAAAGAGAAAAATAAACATAGCTTTCATTCTTTTGGTACACATTACAGCAGTCCCATCAAAGCATTTATTTTTTAAATACATCAGGTATGTTAAGAACCTAGTGGATCATATAATTACCTTATTAAAAAAAAATTGAAGATATTGTTTGCATCAACTGAATAGGTATGGGCAGATACAAATGACATATTCTAAATTCCCGGACTTAAAACCACAAACGACAAACCATTGCGCTTTATATGTGGGTTCCAAGTCCCTTCAAACGAATGCAAATAAATATAGAAAAGCCTGCATCTTAAGTATTTTTCTTCTGTGTTGCCTAAAGGTTAAAAATCAAGGTATGGGTGCCTTTGGCGGAGTAAAAATTATAGGTTATCATGCTATGGAGGTAATTTGATAGAGAGCATATGTCTTCCCCTCAATAATCCTGCTTAATAGTACGTGTTACTAGGTTTTACCATTCAAGGTGTGATAGGCTTGAAAGAAGGGTCAGGTCTAGAAGATTAAGTTTCCTGATCACCTCACTAATGCTGTTCAGGTTCAAATCGAAGTTTCTGTAGTTGTTGGGTTGCAGATTCTTATAAGTTATCCATTTCAGTGTGAAAGTGCTTGCATTACTGCATTCCCACATAAAAATGCATTATTCAGCATTATGGAAGCTAGCCAATGGGCTAAGATTGAATTGCAAACCTATTTTGTTATGCGGATTGGCTACTCTTCGGTTTAGGGCGGTGCTTGATGCTGGACATATTTTTTTTCAATTTGTTTAACAGAGAGGGTCTCCAAACGTTACTGTAATAAGAGCTACTTATGTTTAATGAAAGTCATGCTGAGGTACTAATATTAGTATTGTATAGTGGCCACATCAGACAAGATTACATATGCAGCCAGTCCTCCCAGGACTGTCAGCGGCGATCACCTTTGTGCATCAGGCAGGGTTACCAGTAATAATGCAAAAAAGGCTTTATCTATTTGGAATGCCAATACATGGGTAATGCATAACGGTCCTAGTAGCAAAGCCCCTGGCGTCAATGTTATAGTAAGCCTCCTCACAACATGATGCATCACTCAAATAGCTTTAAATATATTTTGGAAATTCAAACATGTGTCTCCAAACAAAGCTTAAGAGAAAATAAACATTTTCATGTTCAATGCACGTTTTCAATGTTGATATACTTATGTTAATTCGACCAAGGAAAAGACTCTAATTTAGTCGGCTGCGCTGCACACACGGAGCTACTTAAATGCAACTGGCGAGCTACCAGTAGCTCAAGGGCTACTTGTTTGAGAAGCCTGGCTGAATCACAGAGACCTAGATCAGGGTGAATTTAAAAAAGTAAAGAATAAACTTAACCTCTGGATGTTCCGTGTCACAGGAAAGAGCGTAAGAAAAGGCACACACGTCACACCATAACACAACATGCGGTGTATAGAGCACTGCAAGATTTACACACTACTACGGTGAAAGCAAGCAGGGCATGAAGGTCTACCGCACATAAATACAACAACCTTAAATCAAGCAGCCAGGTCTGTGTGAATCTGGCGTCCATCGGCACTTTCAGAGTAAACAGTGCACTCCGAAGCTGCGTGGCACAGACTAGAGAACCCGAAGCCCACGTTTGACAGACCAGGGGCTTCCCCGGTTAGTCAGAGTATTGGAATGAGACGGTTACACTTCCGGATGACAGATGGAGTAACAGCGTGTCCAGGCAGAGGCAGCTAGGAGGCCAGCGCGAGCAGCACACGTGCCTCTACCGATAGATTCAGAGCGGGCTGTGAGGCCCGAGCACGGCCCTTCTGTGCCAGACGCCTCGCTAGCACGTCCCACGTGCTGGTTACTGTCAAGTCTCAAGTGAACCTCAGCTTCCACGAACGCATGCACAAATGGAGCCAGGGGTAGGGTTATTTGGACTTTTCGAACCGTTTTACAGTGTTACACATTTTTCTGTGCAAACAGGTTATGCTGGCCCACGAGGTCAAACCAGCGCTTAATAGACGGACTTCTTTCTGCAGTAGGACGTAGGTGAAGTCATCGCTGCCAATGCGGACAGTACGGAAGGCATCACTCCTGGGATGCCACTGCTAACCCTGCGCATGGTCTGGGACAGGAGTGGCACAGAGACGGCACTGCCCACTGTTTAGAGTGAGGCGGTAAGCAGCGTTTCATAAGTGGATAGGTTTGGGGCCGCCTTCTTCACAGGCAGCCTGGAGATGCTTCATGAAAGAGACAGCATGAGAAGTGCTGGGACAGCACACAAGGCTACCAGGCTAAAACGGACAACCTGTTAGAAACTATATAGGAGGATCGCATCCCAAAACTAAAAGATTAAAAATCACATGATTGATAAACTTGCACATCTCTCACTTTCTTACATTTTGTTCATGGCAGAGTGAAACTTTCCACTGCAGTCAGTTTGCCTGTCTAGGAGATGAGTATTATGTAACACTGCAGCCACTGGATTGGTTAAGATCTGGTTCAAGTGATCTAATTGCTCTGGATACTTTCAGTGCCTGATTATCACACAGAGTATGTCCGGCTGTAGGTGAGCGAGAGGAAGGTAGGTTGGAGTCGAGTAATGTCAAAAGAAGAAAAAAAAGGGGAGAAAATTCTTTCAGGACAAGAACACTCACGCACAGTTAGGTGACATGCTTAATCATATGGCTTCCCTCCTCACACCAGGTATGTACAAAAAAAATCCTTAAAAGCCTCTCCCACATCTTCGTATGATATGGAAAATTATCTCCTTGACTCGTATGAAGTAAACAAGACCTCTGACAATCTCGGCACATCCAGTTATATGAAGGCCGAAATGAACCAGGATATCACAGCACCATCTGAACAACAAATTACACAAAATCTAAAGAATGTCAGATCCTCCGCAGCTATGGGACCAGACAAAATCCCAGTCAAAGTCCTTCAGAAACTCCAGAAAAATGGAACACATTTCTAGCCCCCCCTTTTTTCCTACTGCTTTGACACTAGCAAAATCCCTAAATCATGGCTGAGGAGCATTATGATAGCACCCTTGAAAAAAGACTCTCGCCGAATACCCAGTTACTACCACCAAATTGCTCTTCTGAAGGCAACTGGGACGATCTTTGAGGGCAGCATCCTGGATCTGCTGAAAGACTGGGCTTTTTCCAGGAGTGATCCCCATAACCCAAGCCGAATTTTGACCAAAACATTCTGTAACGGATAATATCGCATCCCTGCAGACGATCATTGCCAAACATGTAATGCTTAAATCACAGGTTGCCTACAGTGTGCTTGTAGATTTTACAACTGCTTTCGATCGAGTAGACCAACCAACATTATGGAGGAATGCCAGAAAACCTATTAAGGCTAGTCGTTTCACTACATTCGTCACATGGTGGCAATTGGTGGGCGGGGGGGGGGGGGGGGGGGGGGGGGTAGGCTCCAACTCGAATAATAGCTACACCTACCGGCCTAAAACAGGGTTGTCTTTTAGCACCTCTTTTATATAAGCCACCTTCCTGCCAAAAATATTTTCCCCCAGAATAGCGTATAACAATGACCTTACTCCAAAAGGAATAGAATAAAACTCAAATGCATCATTTAGTTATATTGAGGGAAATTTCCTAAAAGCAAAACAGTCTTAAAACAAAGGTAGTACCATTTAGAGCGAAAAAAACTACATTCATTTCGACTGGTCACTCGGTGGGAGACCTATAGAGATAGCTAAAGAATATACCTATAGAATCTTCTCTCAGACACTCCAAGATTCCTCCCATTTTCAGCATATATGCCTTAAGGCAGATGCTCACACTGAAGTGATTATATTCCTCCTCTGGACACAGGCACTTTCACACCCTAATAAAAGTATATTGCACGAAAATACCTCATATCTTATGCTCTAGAATACATCCCCAATCCATAAATGGCAAGCCATAAACACGAGAGAAGGTAACCAGCTTTGAAAAATTGTAAAGGTTAATCAGGCGGACCCTGTTCAAACATTGCACCTCAAGTCATCTGTAGTTAGATCCTTCGCTAGTGTTCTAGCAAATAAGATGATGAGCATACAACATATTACAAGATGAAGTAGGATCCTTAAGGGACCTACTAAAACTTGAAACTTTTAAAAGTGAATGTGTGCAATATACTTTTAATAAGAAACTTAACACAGCGCTAGATTTTTCTCAATGCATTATAACACTTTTAAAGTCTTGGACTCTTGCACATTTGAAGTTATTCTTGAAGAACTTGACCCCAACATTAAGCTATGAGCTCGATGTACACCACTGCATTCAGCTATCACACTACAAATCCTATAGAGACATTATAGAAAACAAGATTCAGCAAATATATCGGTGATTCACATTAATACATAGTGTCAGACGCTGTATTATTCTGCTGTGCTTAGGCATTTTACCATTAAACGCTTACACAAAGAAGCGGAATAAATCTGACAATACAGAGACTCATGTGAACTTCACAATGGAGGTTTGCAAGATATAGCTCATGTTTGCCCAAACCAAATATTGGTAGCGGCCCAATCTCGTTTAAGACCTATATGTTTTAGATAGAACATACTCACTCTGCAAGGTCTTATAGTGCTTTTAAGATCACCACCTAATGCATTTGTCTGCCATAGCCAGTTTAAAAGTTTTTTTTTTTTTTTTTTTTTTATTATTCTTAAATATATACTGCAATTGCTTTTATAATGACTTCTACTCTCTGTAAAATGTTATCTTTGTAGAGGTCTAAATGAAATAAAACTATTGATTGATAGATAAGTGTATCCATGCTCTGGGGAGGGGCAAACACACAAGAAGGAAGCCTACATCAGCTGACTAACAAGAAGCAAGGCAACAAGAGTGTTAACTGATAATCAAGGTAAGCAATGGATGGTCTGCAAAGCAAATGACAGAAAAAAGGTCTCAAAGCGACAGCACATGCACTGCTAAACATAACCTAGAAATGAGCCGCTAAAGAAAATACAGACCTAGAATTCTATATTTGCAGTGCATCTAGTGACATACGAAGAGGGCTGGAGGTGCGGGTAGGGGAGTTGGGGGGTTCAACTCTTGTTAGATTCATACAGCAGCTAGCTGTAGGTAAGGATATACAGCTTTCAGCACATATTCCCTAACATCTTCCTCGAAAAGAGATCTACAGCACACACAGTACATTTGGGGCTACTTCCACTTCTTTCAGAATCCTCACACATCTCCCTTTTACTGGGCGCTCATGCAACAACCACAATGAACTGGCAAAACCTGCAGACCTACTTCCGTGGACAAAAGAGCACAACTAAAGCAAACAGTTGCTTGGCAAACAATGCAGCACAACCTGATCATACTGGAAACCCCACATTTCAAACAAGACTAGGTATTCACTGACTAGTTACAAATGCATAAGTACCAAGAAGAACCTGCTGACCTCACATGGGCTAGGTTTCTGCTAATAACAAAGCAGAGCCCAGCTCCATCCCAGGACAATGAGAACATCAGCAGGACTGCACTGCCCCATGCTTCTTGCCACAATACAAGAGCAATAGTCATTCCTCGTGACACTAAATGATCCACGCAGTATAGCAGGGACAGCTCACTTCTCATCACAATAGCCACATCACAACACATGACAGGGCTTGTCGCTTACTCAGGGCCACTGAAATTATATGATTCTTTGGTGCTATTACCACCTAACTATCTGATGCGCCATTTGCAGATTTTAGCAATACGTTGTGTTTGTAGCTCAAGCTAATCAAAAGTTACAGTTTGTTTCCCTTAAAGTCTCACACGTGGTTCAGCACAGGTTAACTGGTCCTATTCAGTTGCTAAACTGGTACCAATGAGGTGAATATTTTGCCCAAATAGTAATAACGTGTGCTAAAATGACAAAATAGTGGAATACTGTGCCACATAATTTAATTAACTTTTCAGCAGGATGTGATGCTCTCCTTTGCTGAATAATTCCAGTTGCACGGGTCTTCCTCATAAGCAGCTCAGGCCACAGGGTTTCCTCATTCCATAGAATTACATTCAGCACCTTGTGATCATGCAATGGAATCCCTCCTCAATACACAGAACAGATCTCCACTCTTATCAAAGAATCACCAGTCTCCTTGTCACTGTACAAGCCTTGCCACTTCATGGCAAACATAAGCCATGGACATTGCTCATGGTACCAAGGTCCAGATCACAGAAACGACACGCCTGACCCTTCCTCAGGACAACAAAAGGTACGACCCACCCCTCTTGCCCTTCCTTGTGATATCAACGACCAATCTGACTGCCCTCACAGCAGAAAAGCCCTCTGACAATTCATCACAGCAAAAAATCCTCCCATACAAGGGATGACAAATTTCCCCCTAGGAAGAGATGAATGTACCTTACACCCAGGGTTTAAAAGCATTATTGATTAACCAGCTTTTAGGTTTTGGCACTAATGGTGTGCAGTCAAAAGCAAGAGGAGAAACAACTTCAGCCAAAACAACTTCAGGCAAGCCAAACGGCTATCCCACATCATTGCCAGGGAAGACAAGATATACACTGAGCCCAGTAATATTAAATAATATTTACCTTCTACCATGTCCCTTGAACATTCAGAGAATACTATGGAGGATAGACTGTGAGGACTTATAAATAAGGTGCTGGATAAGTTAATGGGGTCACTGGATGACAGCTAATAACAAAAAAAAGGGAGGTTCTCTCCAAGAAGGGTGTTAAAAAAAAAAAAAAAAAGGATCCAAAACAAATAACTTCACGCTTTGGCGGTGACAAGTATTGGGCCTCGGGCACTGCAGATGGGCAAGAAAAAGGCCAAGAAGTACTTATTTCCATTGATAGCGAGGAAAAATTGGTGGATTTAATTAACCTATCCTACTCCTCCGACACGGATATTGAGGAAGATAAAGGTGAGGAATATGGGCACAAGTGACGAGGCATCAAAGGCCTCCGGGTCACAAATGGGCATTGTGAACCCATTCGGAGACAGTATGTTTGACCCGCTCAACATCAAACACCCCTTGTCTTCAGAGTGGGTTTCATCGCAGCACATTGCGGAGTACCTCTACTTTGGACTTAAGAAGGAAATCCCAAAAGAGGTCAGGTACCACTTTGATCTGAATGCCCACACCCCTCCCTCCCGGATAAATTTGTGTCAACCCCAGAGATAGACACAAAGGTGGTGGCGTTTATCGTTTAAAGAACCCTAGGAAAGCTATCAATAAAGGCCTCAAGTTCTGCCAAGACCGTCTACTTGATATCACTGGGTCACTAACAAATAACTTTGAGATGGCTGAAGTAGCTTATCTTGAAGACACCCTCATTGATCCCAAGGAATTGCCCCAGTGGGCTCAAAGAGCCATCTGCCACCTGGGGAATTCAAATACCGCACTCTCAAATGAGAAAAGGAAAAGCCTATTGCTAAAAGTAGATCCCAAATTGGTCGAACTGGCCACTAGAGAAGGAGGAGCTGCCTCCCATGGTCTACTCTTTACGGACAACTTTATCAGGGACATGGCTAAGTACATGGGAGAATTCAGCAGTCCCTGAAAGACATTTAAAAAGTCTTCCAGGATAGGGTTTTTGGCAGGGCCGGGAGAACACAGGGTAGCTTCGGTAGTTTCCTCGGCTGTGGCCAAATCTCTTCAAGACCCGACCAGGCACGTGGCGCCAGATTTGCACACCCAAACTTTGCTCCACACTAGTCATTCTACCCACAGAAACAAAGACCTTGCGGGAGAGGCTTCAGAGGTGAGCGGAGACAAAGAGGATTTTCAGCAGGTAAGAACAATAAAAGACATTTCCGATATCCCTATAAAAGTGGGATGCAGACAAGCCCAGTTTTGTGGAAACTGGTATTTGGGGACTCCAAATTCTTGGGTCCTAGAGACAGTGAAGGGGTACAAGATCGAATTTACAGATACACCACTACAAAGGAAAATTCCCCCAGAAAGGACATGATCACAAGAAAATTCTATGTTAGTAACACAAGAGGTAGAGGATTTATTGACCAAAGGGGCAAAACGAGAGGGAACGGAGTCAGTTTTATCAGCAATATCTTTCTAGTGGAGAAGAAGGACAAAGGGATGAGACCATTGATAAACCTAAACGTGTTGAACGAATGGGTGGTCTACCACTATTTCAGAATGGAAGGGGGTGCACCTACTAAGAGATGTTCTAAGGAAAGGGGATTGACTAACTCTGTTAGATCTAAAGGATGCATACCGGACCATCCCAATTTGGCCACCACACCAAATGTTTCTCCAATTCACCAGGATGGGCAGACTTTAGCAATCCTGCAGTCTCCCCTTCGGATTATCCTCAGCCACTTGGTGTTTCACCAAGGTTCTCCATCACGTAGCGGGATGGCAGAGGGCGAGAGTGGTGAGACTAATACTTTACTTAGATGGTATCCTGATAATGGCACAGTCCAGAGAAGTGGTTGCACGCCACACAGATCTTACCACGAGCCAACTAGAACACCTGGGTTTTATCATAAATAGTAAAAAAAATCTTGCATGGTACCAAACCAGGAAATGCAGTTCCTGGGTTCTCATTAACACAATAAGGGCTGAATTGAAATTACTTGGGGAAAAGTTAAGGAAACTTTGCAAAGAATTGAGGAAACTCTTAGAGAGAAAGAAATTCCCCTTGAGGGCTCTTGCAAAGATTCTAGGCCTTCTGTCCTCAACAATCCAAGCAATCTACCCAGGTCCCTTGTACTATCAGGCACTCTAAAGACTCAAAGCATTGAGAGCATGTCACTCATTCTCAACTGCTGTCTCTGGACCTGCATTCAAAGAATAAACTACTTTGGTGGCTGTGGAATGCAGAAGCATGGAATGGCAGAGCCATTTTTGGGGAAGACCCGTATTAAGTGATAGAATCTGACGCGAGTTTAGACGGATGGGGTGTAAGATGTGGCGACTCATCAGCAGGGGGACGCTGGACAGATCAGGAGGAGTTGCACATCAATTGCTTAGGATTACTGGCAGGTTCATTTGCAATTTGCTGCTTCACCAATGACTTAATGAAGTGTTCTGTGATGTTACGCATGGACAATGTATCTGCGGTCAGATATGTCAACAAAATGGGGGGGGGGCCTCACTCCAAGTGTCTTGCAGATTTAGCCATGGTCTTCTGGTGTTACTGTCTGAGCAATGACATTTCAGTAGTAGTGGGTATATCCCGGGATTGAGCAACTGTGTTGCGGATTGGTTCACCCGGGATTTCAGATTACACAAGGGCATTTTCCTCAGCATCCAGTCGATATGGGGACCCTTCGGGTAGATCTCTTTGTGGACAGACTGAACACTCAACTATCAAAACTTTTCAGCTGGAGGCCTGACCCTTAGGCCTTGGGGGTGGATGCCTTCCCTCAGAACAGACAGGGCATACCACCTTATGCTTTCCCTCTTTTTGGCATGCTACCAAGACTACTGCTGCACGTTGACAGGAACACGGAGGTCACTGTAGTGTTAGCACAACTTTGGAGGTCACAGGCCTGGTTCCCAATCCTACTAGAAAGGAGCATTGATTTACCAATCTTAATTCAAACTTTCAGTGAAATAATTACAGGCCAAGAAGGAGAGTCACATATTATTGTAGAGCAGGGACTACTGACACTGATGGCCTGGAGGATTTCAGGAGACCGTGGCAGATCCCAGACCTTCTGGAAGACGCTTTCAGACTCATATCGTCATGGGCACCTGGCACAGGAAAGCATATAGAAAGGCTTGGAAGAAATGGGTTTGTTGGTGTCTTCAAGGGAACTACAATCCCATGTCAACTGATTTAGTACATGTAGTTAATTACTAATCCAATTTATTCACATCAGGACTCCCTTATAGAACAGTTAATGTGTACAGATCGGCTATTGCAGCAGATCAATGCCTTGTAGATGGAGTCTGTGTGGGACAAAACTTATTGCCAAAAAAAAAAAAACAGGTGAAGTATGCAGGTATTAAACCCACCTTCTGCTAAATAAGTTGCATTATGGGACACAAGAGATGTCCCACAGGTTTCAATAAGTTGGGGCAAGAAATCTGGGTTAATTCTAACACGCATCTCTTATAAACTCACTGTCTTGCTATGCCTGGTATCCTTTAGACGAATCTCAGACATAAAAGCCTTAGACATCACCAACAGGGCATACCAAACTGAAGGGGTTTGCTTTTACTTAAAATGATGAACAAATACAATGTCAACTTCTGTTTTCTTCCCCTTCTTTACACAGAATGAAAAACTTTGTGTGGTGAAATGCCTGATGGAATATGATAGAAGGACTGAGTATGAGAGGAAATACAGAAATTGGAGAGAAGTTGGCCTAACGGCTAGGGCTCTACCTCGGACCTGGGGAACTAGGTTCAAGTCTCGGTAATGACGCTGAACATCCTGTGTTTCTGGGCAAATCACTTAATCTCCCCGTGCCTAACAAAGAATGAATGTGTGTCCGAATGTAACGTAACTGGTGTTATGTAAAGCACTCTGATACCAGATTGGATTCGGGTCAAGTTTGCGCTTTATAAAACTCTGCAAAAAAAAAAAACACAGAACAATTGCTAATATCCTATAGATCGCGTCAGATCGGTGTCTTCTCCCACCTTAGTAAGATAGGTGAAGAAAGGAATGAAAGAAGCAGGTGTAGACATTACTATGTTTGGTGCACACTCCCTTAGGGGTGTCTCAGCCTCCTAAGGTTTCTTCCTGGGTGGAGGTCTGCAAGATATCATCAGGGCTGCGGATTGGTCCATTGAAGGAATGATTAAAAGTTGCTATTTTAGACCCGTTAGAAGGGATATTGGCAATGTGTTAAGTGCACTTTAAAACTTGCATAGTGTTAGTCTCCATGTCATGCCATAAAATTTTGATTTTTCATAGCCTGGTGGGCAGAAAATCTGGATTTTACTAAAGACACAGAGGCTAGGATTATCCCTCCACATTGGCACCCTCCCCAATGGACAAAGTGGCTGATTTTGTATTTTCTTTTCCAGATTAACCTCTTCTGTGCCCATGACGAGATGTGCTCCATGACGACACTATCTCGTCATGAACCCCGCCCGCTAATGTAACGCCCGGCACAGGAGGGGGAAAGGGCGGGGCACCGAAGGGGTTAAGAAATTTAAACTGATGAGTTTGTTTGGAAGTTATGGATCTTAGAAACTATCTTGTTTGCAATGCCAAAGAAGGGAGAACACAGCGGCGGCGGGGGCAGACGGGGGGGGGGCTTCACAACCTATTAGAATGTCATTGAAGTTCTATTTTCTTCAATTGTTGCTGCTGTGAGCTGGCAATAAAGGAGATTTGCATAATCTTTACCTCCATGTCTTTAATCAAATTCAGATTTTCTGCCCACTGGGCTGTGAAAAATCTAAATTTCGTTGAACATACCTATGGATGAAGAGGGCTGACCATAAGCCCCTATAAGTAAATATTTGAGTGGCCTAAAAAGACATCATAGATGCAAATGATGCTCAGATGGCCATACAATTAAAGGGTATAGTGACAGCTTCTACTTGAAAGCTAAGTAGTAATATTCCACACAGAGAAAATAATTAAAATGCGTATGCTCTTCTTTTATTGTACAATCAGAACAACTTCTTCTTCAGGGTCTACAAAGTCTATTGCAACTACAAAATGTTGGGCAGGTGAACTCCAACCAGCTCTTTCTTCTTCAGAAGCAAGTCAAGTACATCTGAAGTACAATTTCATGATTTGAATGAATTCACACTTTCTCACAAAGTCACATTGATTTTTCTGACTCTAAAGTATAGTGTCCCCAACCCAAACTACAATACATTAGGCTTCAGTAATTGCATGGGACCTCCCATTCCTAACAGTTTTAATGCAGGAGCCCAGATCACCTTTCTTTTTGGCAAACCAAAAAAAAGTTACTAAAAGGGCTCAGGACCAAGCTTTTCTTAAAACTCAGTGCAGAAGACAGACCTAAAGACACGAGACACCTATATTATCATTCGTTGGTTAGTGAGAGCACACTGCCATTTTTAAATCGTGCTCACTACAGCGTGCACGTGTTATCTGTTGCGAAACATATTGAGTTTACCAAGAACATGTAGGGGCTTGGAACCCACCCATTGTTTACCGTTAGCTTTCCTGTCACACTCTTGCTTTCTTTTTGTTCCCGTGAAGATTGTCAATCTTGAGTTTGTTTGTTCATCCCTCTTTACCGTATTTTCACTGGTTGGATGCTGTGCTTCCACTGCTTGCTGTTCAAGCAGTGCTCTTATTTTGAGTTAAGCACTCCATGGGAGGGCATTCATTTTTCAGCTATTTCCTTATTGTACTTCTCCTACCCTGCGGTCAAAGTTGCTCTGTCGGCCATGTGCTTCTCTATGCCTCCCTCCATGTTGCACTCGCCTTCAAGTACTCCTCTTGCTGCTTTGTCACTCATATGCTTCTCCCCAATCTACACCTAATTGCACCTCCTCTGCGCTTCTTTTCCCAGCAATGTGTTGCTTCCGCCCCCATCCCAACTGTGACTCCAATGGTTCTTTTCTTTTTAATTACCAACCCAACTCAGGTTAATAACTGCAAAGACACAAAGTGCCAGCGGCGTTTTGTAAGCACAAATGTGGTGCACACATACAAAAGGGAATGGCTGGCCTCAAAGGTTTTTTTTCATTGCCGATGCTGCACTCCTTCAAGGATGTTGTGAAGAATGGCTTAGAACCAATGACAAAGCCACTAGGTCCCACAGGTAATAACTATTGGCTTTGTGATTATTTTGTTTTAACCCAGTTTTATCCTCAGCCCGCTGTATGCCAGCCACTGCGGCACACGGCAGGATGGTGAAACTCATGTGGCCTTCAAAAGCTCTAGACATTTGAGGTGCTGCATAGCAGAAATATTGCCTTTCACCGGGAAGCATACAAAACAAAGTGCTAGATACATTTATGAATTATTCTCCGCCATTGGTAATTGCTCGGGTCACACCGCAGTCCATCAGTATTTTGCTCAACATGCCATTTCAGTTTGGACCCAAGCATATGCAAATACGTCTTCATCCTACTCCAATGGGAACAGTACCCTAAAAGTGAGCAGTGGAAGGATAACAGCCAACTAATCAGAGAGACAGTAAAGAGGCTATGCTCCCAGAGAGGGACAAACACAAGATGGACAAGCAAAGTCACTGAATAAGAAGCAAGCAAAAGAGAGAGACAAAGCTAGTCAACGAAAAGCAATGGGCGGGCTGTAAGCCCCTGTAAGTTCTTGGTTGGCTCAAAATAGGTATTTTGCAACTAGACACCATGCGCCGTCAGGTAGGCTCGACCTTGAAATGTTTTTAGGTTAAAGAATTATTGCATTACGGCAGGATTAAGAAGAGACAGTGATTATTTGTTCATGGAAACCACCAAGGCATCTGGAAGTGACTGGCAGGCCTAAGAGCACTCTTACTTCAACCCTTAAGGAAACATTCCTTGGATGTCAAGATGAAGGTTGGAGAAGGCTTACAGATCCACTCAACACACTCACTTGTATGGAAAGTGTATCCTGCATAATCAACTGTTGTCACACGGATCACTGCTTAATAGGGGGTCCATCACCTAGCAAGAGGAGCCAAGCAGATTTGAAAAGTACTTATGACTTTTTTGAATGAACAAAGTTGTACTTTGCTGAATTAATAAAGCACATTCCTAGAGGCATGGTTTTAAGTAGTTAATTGATCATAAAAAGGCCAAGCTGCCTAGATGTGGGTATTTTTGAGCAGGCAATGTTTAAGTTAGGAATGTGTAATTCATATGCTTCAGGAATTTTGAGCTTTGCGAAATTTCCAAACTAATGTAATGCTATTGAGCCATTTCATGTAACTATGCAGTATTCGCTGTCAACAAAGCATGGTAACAACAGAACACAAGCAGCTGTTCGTAGTTTTTTCACACTTTTTTTTCGCACCAAGTGCTTTCTCACATCAAAAAATTAACAGATTAATGTTGCACCAAGGTATAGGGCTGAAAGACATTGTATTATGCGCAATCACTTGTCATTTTGTAGACAGTTAACGTAATTACGCAAGAGCCAATTGCGCACTCCTCCATGTGGGTTGTACGACAGTACAACGCAGGTAAATACATCATATGCCTTTGCCACGCATTGTTTAGCACGCATGCCAATACCACACATTGTTTTTAGATTTAAAAGCAATTTGTGGGGGAGACCCCCCAACTTAACTAAAATGTGTGGTAAGGGCATGCGTTGTAAAGGCATACACGTGGTAAAAATATGCGTGCTCAAAAATGCGTTGTAAAGGCTGTCTCCCCCCCATGTGCGGCCCACCTAGTTTTCATGTAAAATAAAACGACAGCTTTTCAGGGGCCAACTACAGGAGATCTGTCAAGAGCGAACAGGTGCGTGTGGAGGCGCCCGCCCCGCCCCGCCCATACTGGAGCACTGAGAGGTGAACTAAAGAGGCTGCGACAGAAGCGAGTGTGAGCTCCGACTATCCACTTGGTCATCACATCCACGCAAAGGCACCAGCGCATTTCTGCATGAAAAAACAGACGGGGATGTGGTCTGAAAAACTAAGAGGCGTGCAGTCGTGGATCGACTGTCAGGTTCAGATTCTCAGAAATATGAACACAGTAAAAACTCCGAGCGAAGTGTGGTAAATCTGTCGTGGCGTTGCGACGCTGTGGAAAGAGAACGAAACTTCAAAGGAGTGTCCAGTGGCTAGTTTGGTGGCTCGCTCTACAAGCCTCGGGTGCGTACTCCCGGAGGGAGGCCTGCCCTGCCCGAGCCTGGAATGCAGCCCCGTTGTTACATCCCAGAGACCCAGCTGGCGCCCTCCCCAAGGCTCTGCTTATGTTCAGCAGCAGTGACGGCGGTGGGGGATGGGCCCAAATGTCCCAGCCCTGCTCAGCTGTCACTCAAAGGCATCTCCTACCCTGGCTGACACCTCCCCTCCGGCCGCCTCCACGTGGTTCACAAACAGCACAGCAACAGTGGACAGACAGGAACAAAAGGAAATACCACTACAAAACCGAGCTGGACACACATTTATTTATGTATAAATGCCGTAAACACCATCCTTGCCAGCAGCCGGGGAGGAAGCTCAGCCGCGTTAAGCACGTGCCTACTCTGCAGAGCCAAGCCTCCGCTCAGAGGCCTCCTACCAGCAATAACGCAAGCCCTGATGTGTGCCCGGCCAAGGGGCGAGGAGGACAGGCCACATGCCGCTGAGGAGGGCGACCAGGGGCCGAGACCCTCTTCCAGAGTGAGCCCAGCTGCCAATGAAGCCTAGGCGTCAGGCTGGAGGTACCGATCCAAGCATGGAGCAATGCGACCTGGGGGCCACACTTCAGACTGGAGAGAAGGGGGGGGGGCTTCAGCAGTAGTGGAGGCTATTAGGCATCAGGGTCCAGGATCCAATCACAGAAGGCGGTGATTAGGCGCCACAGACTACATCCGAAGGAACACGAATTAAGGAGCCTGAATTAAGGAGCCATCGGCCCCCTCAGAACAGGGAAATCCAAGGTAAAGCTTATAGTCAAATGTACAGGGAACCCCAACTACCCTAAAGTGGCAGAGATCAGAACCCAAGATCATTCAAAAGGTCATGACCCTGATATTGGTGGGGACGAGAGATCATGCTTCCGGTTCAAGGGTTCAGTAATCATCAACAGCCCATAATCATAGTGGACCGCGAGTTTCCCAGAGTTACAGTTTACCCCTAAAGAGCTAAACCTAGAGATATCAGCCCTCTCTCGCGTGAAGTCTAATGGGGGGGGGGAGGGGGGTACCAGACTTACCGTCCTGAATCTGACTAGACGCATGCGAGGATTGAATAAGGACAAGATGAAGTTTATACCCGCCCTTAAACGGGAAGCCAAGATCACATTTGCTAGAGGAGAGGCTGCTCTGGTTCGACTCCCCACTTCTGATGTCGGGTTCTGGTGCCTAGGGCTGAATAATTTGAAAACATAACTAGTAAGAAATAATAAACTCGGAAAACAAGCACTCATTGAATAGGTCTTTAGGCTTAGAGATGTAATTCCTAGAATATTCATACTGATCAGGGATGGGGAAATAGAGCTGCCGGGGACACAAAATAAAGGAAAGATGAATGGACAAACTCTTGGTGAAAATGTAACTCTTTTCTCCAAGAAGTCTCCTTCTGAAAAGCCTGTGCGCTCTTGAACGTAACGTAACCCCCGATGGTCGGGCGGCTGCACAGTAGAAGATTCAATTAGCGTTGATTTTGGATTCAGTACTGATTTACTAACAAATGTGTATTTGTAAGGAGCATGTTCACCCAGAAAGCTAGGTTGGCGCTGAATTCGTATTTCATCAGAGATTGAGAGATGGTAGTAGTAGGAAATCTGCCTTTTCTCCATAGTCATGACGCAGCCACCCCATAGTCAAAAAACACGTCCAGGCAAGAAGAGCTCCATAAGGGGATTTCAGATCCTATGTTCAACAAGCATTACAAATGCAATAGGTCTCGCATTTTATTAAGTGAAAGCCATTTGCTTTGCTATACTATACCATTACCAAAGCAAATGGCTTTAACTTAATCAAAGGCGAGACCTATTGCATTTTCAATGCTTTTTATTTGTTGGCATGTGTTTTTCTTCTTTTGTCCCTCCCCTGTGTAATAGGCACTTCACCATCCATTTGCTGGGCTAACTTGTATAATTTTAGTGCTCACTTTTAGGGACCTTTTTTTTTTTTTTTTTTTTTAAATCACCATGAGAGTGCATATTTCTTCCAGCTCTCTCCCTCGTATGCTTTTCCCCCGCCATATCCCTTCCTCCCGCACTCTGTTCTCTCCCTCATGTGCTTCCCTACCACCCTGGCTCCTAGTTGCTTTTTTATTGAAAGAGAGGGGGGTGGTGGTCTGGTGCCATACCCAAGAATCACTTGGCTGTGCCCAAAAGTATTTGAACCATCAACAAGAAGAGCTCAGTCGGAACCTACAGCGAGGATGGTGAGTGACTATAAACCACTCACTACGCCGGAGTGTTTTGGGGTTGGACATGGCACTACATATGAATGCTACGATGGTGTGTACAGTCCTAACATGACCCCAGCATACAGTATTTTTATGATGGGGTGGGACGGGAAGGGAGTGAAGAAATCATCATGCCAATATATAATAGGCAGTTTCCATCACTACCTTCAAACGGAAGTGACAGTCTGGAAGCGGAAGTCAGTAGCAGACACTACACTCAAGCAGACTCCCACAGAAACAGCTTGCACACGTGCCACCACCACAGGCTACTGAACCCATCGGCATGGCGTGAGCTCATGAACACACCTCTCGTGCAAGTCTGTGAAAGGGCCACAGTGCACTCGTGCAACACAAGGTTGTGCTGGTACTTGCACACTTGTCAGAATGACATGCATGGTCACATACAGCACTCACAAATAACTACACATAGAGCCACCCTGTTCCTGTACCATCACCGCCATAGAATCTTGTGAGCACCACCAGCACAACAGCTCGCACTGGAGCAGGGCACATAGTGTGTCTACTGTTAGCTTCTCAATACTGCTGGCTTCTATGCGCCTGGAAGCCGCAGGTATCAGTGCACTTTATGAACCCTATCGTCATCTCACAGGGGACGTGCTGCCTCATGTCGTGTACTCCCAAATGGGTGAATTGTGTTTTATATGTTTGTTTGCAGACACTGCATATTGGTAGATAAAATCAAAGTACTGATAACACGTTTAATTAAGAGTCTTAATTAAAGTAAGACTCAGCAACAAAATTGAGAGAGGTTGTAAAACACCCTAAACTTCGCGAAACACAGAATTTCTCATACCTGGCCACGTTTGGAGCATTGCAAAGCCCTGGGCGTCACCACGTCCAGTTTTAGTTGCCCGCTGGGGCAGGAGGAGGGGGGGGGCTGCATCTTGCAGCCTTTACAAAAATAGATATTCAATAACTAGTTCCAAATTAAATTCAGACAGCACTTCTCACCTCGGATTGCAGAAATCCCACCCAGACGTGGGTGTGAGGGTCTCGAAGCCCTGGCAGCTGCTGTCTGAACACCACCCTCCCACCCCCTGAAGAGGGGCGACCCCTGAAAGTTGAAACCCAGTGGAATTAGCAACGAGTGACCCTAAGAAAGAGTAACCAGACACAGTCGCCTGATGGGATCTCCTGTAGATCGAGTCAGCATTACAGAGTTGGGTTTAGTGCGTCATCAAGTTAATTCTCTGTCCAGCATCTTTATTTTCTGTTTTGTTAAAATTGCTGTACAATACTGCACCCTAAGAAGGTAAGCGTTGTATTGTGAAAATAGATTGCTGGACCCGTGAGCTGCACAAGTGCCACACTGTGCTGCCTTTTTATCATGTGCCATACGTACTGAATGGTGTGCTTTGTCTCCAGGAATGGTAGTAGCCACTGTCACACCCCAGATCAGGAAATACAAAAAACATACAGTTGTGACAACCCTTATGACTAAGGTGACATGTTATCAGTTTGTTTCTCTTGTGGCAGGGTAAAGTTTGTTCTAGCATCGAGGCGAACTGCATTACTATCTGGGTAGATCGGTTTTTCGTGGTAATGTTTGCACACAGATTAACTTCCCCTAAAAATAACAATGTTTGGTACTGAGGCCTCTCTGCTCATATCAAACACAACAAAGTAGGCCACACTGAAATATAGCAAACCAGGATATCTTTTAAACTAAACAGTATTTTAGTCGTGCTGCGCATTTATTTATTATTTATTTAGTTCGGTGTTTTGTAGCACAGCAGCAGGTGGCCTTGTGCACAGACATAGCGGGAAGCATAAACAGGCAGGCTCGTAGAGATATAGGTGGATTCAGAGATAAACTAAAATAAATAGATAAGATGAAGAGATTGACAACTATTAATGCAGACAAAAGTTGACATCTGTGTCATGGTTGTGAGGCTAATCTGTCCTGGGGAGTCCAGTCAGTTCGTCCTTGTATTCTGATTATCCAAAAGGCATCAGAACTGTTTACACAGATTGTCAGATCATTGTTTTCCTTGGAGATATGAAGGAAAACATTCATTGTCCTGTCCATCTCCGCCTCAGGGTCTGTTACAAACAAGAAATAATTTCGAAGCAGCCGGTACCGTTATTAAATAAATTAAGGGCCTGCTGTGTCGGAGGTGGGAGGGGTCTGCTTTGGAGGAAAGGCATTAAGCATACCAGCGCTGTTAATAAATAAATGGAGGTGCACTGCGAGCGCTGCTTTGCCTTCACCAAAATGCTGATCCCGTTATGTCTGTGATTAGCGCGGGGAGGAGGGATCGGGCAGAACAGGGCAACGAAGAGGATCTGATGTAATGGCTGGAGCGAGCGTCTTTGATGCGAGGGAACCGGTTTCGAGCCAGCGCTCTGATACCTTTGAAGTGCTGGTACAAGCGCGCGGTGGGAGCGTGTAAAAGCTACCATCGCTAGAGGAGACGCCATGCACATCGCCTGTCCGTGCGTGCCCATGGTTTGTCTCGCTTCGCGCACCAAAGCCACGACAAGAGTCTCGCCAAGGCGACGCAGCGAATGCGCTGCATTCGCTAGGCGAGACCTTAAAAGGCTACGGTACCATGCAAAGGACAGAGCAATATTTATTACATTGTGTTCATGGTATAGAAAATGTCAAAAGGTTTCAGCTACTCCTGGATCTCAAGAGGGCCAGCAAGTGAGTAAAACATATCTATTTAAAGATGGACAATGTAAATGAAATAATGCTGTTGGACTCTTTTCAGGTTACTTACTAGCAGATGCCAGCTCACCAGCATTACCAGAAAGTTCTTAGGTTTTCTCTGATGCTAGGGCAGCACCATCAAAATTGTATCTCTTTCTTGTGGTCAGATGTAGGAAATCTGCCTTTTCTGCACAGTAACTTCGGATTTTTTGCGTTCTGCTGGACCCTATATTTTTGCTGGCTTTAAAACGCTGTGCACTTTACCTCTGTTAACCAGAATTGCCAGTGCTCCCCTTTAAACATGGTTTGATGGCAAACTAATTGGCACATTTTTACTTGCCTACAAGTCCCTAGTATATGGTAAACGTGTACCCAGGGCCTGGAAGTTAAATGCCACTAAAGAACTGCAGCACCTATTGTGCCATCTCATACAGTGGCAGTGCAAACATGGTTTCAGGCTGCCATAGTAGCCCTACTGTAGCAAAGTAAAAACTGCAATTCAGCATGTAAAAATAAACTTCTGAGAAGCGATATTAAATAGTAAATATCAGGAATGGCGCAAGTAAAAAAAAAAAAAAAAAAAAAAAAAAATATATATATATATATATATATATCTCAAACAAATTGCCCTGGAGCATTGGAGGATCACTCACGACGTTCGGCCATCCAGCCTAAAGATGCAGCCAGCCTTTGAAGTGCGTTTAACTTTTCACAATGCCTACGCGTTCCAGGGCTTCACGCCCCTTCTTCCTGGGCAAAAACAGCACACCTGAGGCCTGCACATTGTATTTCCGGTATTTATTCAACCATGCCCGCCCTCCATGGGCGTGTAGATGTTGCACTTTCCCCGGATGCATTGTGGGGCATGGAGTCCTTTGTGCAGGTGAGTAATCTCCTTTAAGTAAGTTCATGCGTGTGTTTTTCATTATATTCATTATTTACTCTGAGTGAGTCACGTACTTGAAGAACCAGCTTCATTAGCATATGGAACGTCGTACCTGTACCAGTCCCGATGAATATAATGAAAAACACACGCATGAACTTACTTAAAGGAGATTACTCACCTGCACAAAGGACTCCATGCCCCACAATGCATCCGGGGAAAGTGCAACATCTACACGCCCATGGAGGGCGGGCATGGTTGAATAAATACCGGAAATACAATGTGCAGGCCTCAGGTGTGCTGTTTTTGCCCAGGAAGAAGGGGCGTGAAGCCCTGAAACGCGTAGGCATTGTGAAAAGTTAAACGCACTTCAAAGGCTGGCTGCATCTTTAGGCTGGATGGCCGAACGTCGTGAGTGATCCTCCAATGCTCCAGGGCAATTTGTTTTATATATATAACAATTTTCTTTTTTTTTTTTTTTTAAACCAATTTTATTTGTCAAGTAGCACATATAGAGCAGAGCTCTGAACCCCAGAGGCATCTGTATAAGAAACGCATATCATCATGGACTTGACTGTTTACATGAGCAAACAAGAAAAAATGAAGAGCAAAACAAATGAAAAAAAACCCAACTACTAACCATAACTCCACAAATCCATCCCCCAATCGCACTAACGTCCACTCCTGAGAAGCACATTGACAGAAAAAGTACCTCCTACGAAAAGTTTGAGCTGTCATTGCACAGGAGGCTATGTGCTACATCAAGAAAATAAAGAGTTAAGCCGGGTCGAGGGGCCCCGCCGCCGACACAGGCTCCAACTCCAAGACTCGGTAGTCCGCCCAACGTTTCCAGGTTTTAAAATGTTTAAGCGGGCACCCTCTTGCTGTGAAGATGGGAATCTCCAAACCCATGCAGAAGTCCAGACCGTTCTTCCATGCGGACACCGAGGGCGCCACCGGTGCCTTCCAGGCCCTGGCAATATCCCTTTTAGCAAAAGTGAACCCCAACAGAATAAGATGGCGTATGTATATGTTGCCTCCAACCCCTTCCATAACGTGTAGGAGTACCAGCTTCGGCGAGCAGGGAAGGTCCCAACCCAACACCTCCGAGAGGCAGGCCATAACTCCGCTCCAGAAACATGCCAATGCGGCGCAGTGCCAGACGGTGTGTAGCCGGGTGCCCTCCTCCCACTCGCATCTGAGACACACAGGGGAAGCCTCCATAACCTAACCCTGGTAAAGTATACCCGATGAAGGCACTTGAACTGGATAAGGCGTAGACTTACGGCTATGACAGCCCCCTGCGGGGAGGCCAGAGTCTCCGTCCAGTCCTCCTCCAATGGGCCTACGCCCCCCTCCCAGGCCTCTCTGAGTTTCCGCAGCGTGGGGGAGCCTAGTGACCAGGGATTGGTAAATTTTGGAGATCTTGTGGTCTTGGAGAGCTCCCTGAACACCTTTGCCTCAATCGGGCTAAACTGGGCTTATGACTCTAGGCCCTCCAAACTGGGGGAGATAGCGTGCCGGAATTGAAGATATCTATAGAATTGAGATTATGGCATATGGAAATCTTTCTGTAGATCCTGAAAAGACTTCAGGACCGGCCCACGCATTACTTCGCCCAGAGTAGATACCAATACTATCCCAGCCATGAAACCCAGATAGAGTAGCCAATTGCGGCAGTCGCCCATTGTGCCAGAGGGGAGTCTCCCACGTCAGCCTATTCCACCAGCCCATCCTCCATAGGGCGTTGCGCCAGATTTGGAAGACAACCTTTGTGACAGACGGCAAGGAATTGCGCAGTGGTGCGGGGAATAATATAGTATGTAAAGAAAGGTCCCTCGTGCACCTGCGCTCGACAGCATATGCAGGGTCGGCCCTATCCCCATACCACCATTCATTGAGGACTAGCAGGTGTGAGGCCATATAGTACGATAAAATATAAGAGGTCGCCAGGCCCCCACAGTAGGTGGATTGAAAACAAGTCCTTATGGCAACTCTTGCCACCCCACCGGCCCACAGAAACTGTCCCGGGGATCAGATAGGGGTGATTCTGCAGATGGTAAAGTAAGCGGGGGAGCAAGACCATCTTGAAGATGGCCGACCTGATATATATATAGGTGCTAAAAAAGTGTGTGGACAAATAATAATTGCTTTTTGTCATGTCAATATCAACAACTACAAAGCCACCAATATAACGTTTATTATTCTTTAACATTATGCAATTATGGTAGACCAAAGAAAGCATACTAGCGCAATATAAGGAGGTTTTCTATGTTTAGCATCACATGACACAAAAGCGCCATTGGCAAAAGACCATTACTAAGAAATAAAAAAAATAAAAAATAAAAAAAAACACAAAAAAAAAAGATACACGGGTATAAAAACTGTTGGCGGACTGCACTTCCGTATGTGAACAAGGATACTGTGTTATCCGAAACGCGTCAGAAGAGCTGTAATATTGAAATAAAGACCTGATTTTGCCACGAAGGAACTGGTGTACGTGACTCTCTTCTCTCGATGGAAGTGGGAAGAGTCGGGACAGTGCTTTGGATATATATATATATATACACATATACATATATACATACACACATACACACACACACACAATATAGCATATGGGACCAAGTCTTAAGGTCCTCCCGTACACGGTCCCATATAGGAGCCAGATTTCTATCCCAAGGTGTGGTAGGCGAATCAGATAGAAACACGCCCAAATATTTCATCCCCTCAGAAACTACCCTAACGGAGGATGCCCAGGAGCCAAGACCCGCCACATCTCCGAGAACCCAAAGAGTAGACTTTCGAGGGTTCATGTACAAGCCAGAGGACTCCCCAAAAATCTGCACGATGCAAAGCAGCCTCGGCCCGGTCCTGTCTAAATTGGTAAGAAAAAAATAGCACATCGTCGGCGTACAGAGCAATATGGTCCGACAGTCCGTGTGCCCATTCAAAGACCGACACTTGTGTGTCGATCCGCACCCAGGCGGCCAATGGTTCCATTGCTAATGCAAACAGGTATGGAGACAAGGGGCAACCCTGCTTGGTGCCCCATCCAATAGAGAAAATGGAGGAGGCAGAGCCAGCCACACGCACTGACGCAGTGAGGTCAGTGTGGAGTAACGTCAAGTAGGACAGGAAGCGAGGTCCAATATTCAGCCTACGTAAGAGCTCAAATAAATATACCCAACTAAGGGAGTCAAATGCCCTATCCATATCTGCCAGCAACAACGCTGCTCGTTCTCCCAGCCCTTGAAAGGACGCAAGGGCAACATGTGCCCGACATATATTATTTTGAGTCGCCCGTGGGGGAATGAACCCGGCTTGATCGGGATGTACTAGGGAAGTGATATGAGACCGAAGGCGATTGGCCAAAGCCTTAGCCAGAATCTTGGCCTCCACGTTCAGTAGAGAGCTAGGACGAAATGATGCGTGCTGTTCAGGAGGTCTACCAGGTTTGTGGAACACCACCACATCCGCGTGTCTCCAGCCCCAGGGGAGGCAGCCCAGCTACCATGCCTCCTCCACCAGTGGAGAAGTGTGGCTCAATGATTAGAGCGGCAGACCCTGACGCAGAGATCTAGCCCGGGACCAGGGTTCAATTCCCCGCCTCGGTGGGTCTTGGGCTAAAAAATTCCACGGACCTGATAATTCTCGCCTCGGTGCCATTCCAATCATGGAGTCCCACTCTGCAACTCTGGGCAATAGCTTGCTTAATCTCCACAACGGCCCCCCCAACGCTAAGGATGCCTGGCCTCCACCTTGGGGGTGCCCAGGAGTGGACGCCTCACAGGGAAAGCCAGGATGGGTTCCACAGCGGTATTCGTACAAGCGCCTTGAGACCCTTGTGGGTGAGTAGTGCGCTATACAAGTATCAATTTACATTTACATTACACCACCCTACAGGAATGGGGCCCTAGCTGCAAAAAATATCGTTAAAAGAATTCACAAGGGAAGCCGTTTGGCCCCGGGGCCTTACCCCAAGCAGGTTCCCCAAGGCGGCACCCAGTTCCTCCTCTGGGAGTGGAAGATCAAGCTCCGCACTCGCCACGTCGGATAAAGCCTTAGGCCGGAGGTCGTCCAAGAAGCGGCATATCACATCTTCATGCAAACACTCTCTGGGGGCATATAGTTTTGCATAATACGTAGCAAAAGTCTCAGCAATTGTAGAGGAATCTGTGAGGGATGCCCCATCTGGGCCTACAATACGGGGGGGGGGGCTGGGGGTAAAGTATGCCCTGTCACTGCATGTGGAGCAGCTTACTAGATTTATCCCCCCCCACTGGTAAATCCTGCTGCAGGTCACCAACCGAGGCTGGCGGGCCTCGTCCAGCCGGAGGTCGACATGACTTGCTCCGCCAGCAGCAATGGTCTACGAGCCTGACCGTCCCCGCCATCCCTACTGCGGCACTCCAGATCGACCATCTTAGCCTCAGATTGTACAATTGACTCCCTGAGCGCTCTGCGGGCTTCCGCACAAAAGGTGATGTCTACACCCCGTATCGTGGGCTTCATTGCTTCCCATAGATGTTCAGCCCCATTCACCGAGCCTATGTTGAGTGTCCGGTATTGATCAATAGCACCCTCCACATGCTCCCTATAGTCATCTTTCTGTAGGTTCCAGACCACAATGCGCCATCGAAAAGGCAGACGCGCCCATCCCACCCGTAAGGTGAGGGCCACCGGCGAGTGATCCGATAGTCCCCGTGGAAGAATATCCGTCTCCACCACCCTGCCTTCCGCCACCCCGGGGACAAATAAATAATCAAGGCGAGACTAGGAATCGTGAACCGCCGAGAGGTAGGTGTATACCTGCGCTGTCCCGTGCAGTCAGCGCCAAGGGTTCACCCAGTCAAGCCCCATCACCATAGAATGTAGTTTGGTGGGTTGTCAGACATCTATAGAGCCCCCGGGCCTCCAGCGGTCTCTGGCCAGATCCATCACGTCATTCCAATCACCCCGACAGGCTATCTGATATATCTGCCCTCAGGGTCATAAGTCTCTCTACCAGACCCCAGGAGAGTGGCGAGGGGGCATAGATATATCCCAGTACTACAGTTTCGTCACCCACAGTGCCCTGGAGGAACAGATATCTTCCCTGAGTACCAGCCCATGACTTGATGTGTGTATCGAACCCCCCCCCCCTCCGAGACCCCCTCACAAACCCCAAAAGGAACACCTGGATGTAACCAAAGCATTGAAAGCACAGTGCCTTAGTCCCCATAAGGTGCGTTTCTTCTAGCATGAAAATATCGGCATGGCCCCTTTTGACCTGCTTGAGTATAGCCCCACGTTTGATTTTGGCCAGTGCCCCCTAACATTCCAGCTTACAATCCGAAGAGTCCCGGAGGGATCCCGTTGACTACCTAACGGATCAGCCATGTGAGGCCCTGATGCAAATCGTTGATGCATGGAAAAGTGTATGGTATGTGCAAAGTGGCTCTAAGCTAGTGTAGGACAGTGCGATCGGAGGGCAAAAACCACAACAAACCCCCCCACCCCATACCTCAAGAACAATGAAGGACCTGTTGCGGCGGCAGAAGGTCCCACACCTGCCAATGGATCCCCAACTTACAACCCATTGTCAGCTGGCACTCTACCTATCTGACAAAGCTCAACAGAGATACCGGCCCTCGTGTGTGCTTCTCCGGTCAAGGCGAAGATGTCAAAAGACTCATAGGACTGCAGCCGACTCCATCAGTTAGGCCGCCAATGTGTGCTATTTAATAATATTCTAAGATTCATTTTCTTTTGCATAATTAAGGGAAAAGTTACCATCTGAAAAACAAAGTATCATACTTGTTTCATACACTGTACAGTAAAAGCCTGTCTCAAGCTCTCAGACCGAACAAGGAGCATAACATTACAGGAGAAGTGAAAATTAATCTGAGGGCAGGACACCAAATACCCATCCTGCAATCAATCCCCCCAAAAAAAAAAAAACACACACCTCAACAGCTGTTAGTAAGTGAATACAAGGCCAAAATCATACAGGACTGCTACGTTTACAAGCAATACCAGACTATGACATAATAAAGCCAGTCTAATCAACTGCATAGGCTTAGACATCCAGGGATCAGTTGCGTGCAAGACGGATTGTGATTGAAAGGGGGTTGAGGCTATCACTGTATATCAGGGATCCTTGCATGTTAAGTGATACAACAGTCCTGAATCTGCATATTCCACATTATGACCACCTTCGTAATATTTTACCTAGAGCACGGGCCACAGTCACTAAAATCACTTGTCGCAATCCCCTCAAAGTGTGTGTAGTGCCCTAAAAATTGCCCAGTCCTCAAAATTTTAGGACAAACAAAAAAAGTGACTGACAAACAACTGAAGCATCTTCTTGACAGCAGCCCATAATTTGGAGCCTCTCCTTCCCATTACCAAAGGGACACATCATATACAAGCTAACCTTGGGGACAAGTTGGCATAAGGAAAATGAAGTTGCATGTGCTTCCTAGCAGTTCTGGTTAAACTATGGCCAGATTAATACCTCACGATGCAAATTCTAATACTTCACCCATGGAAGTCTGGGTAACAGGTCTCCTTCCAGGTAATGTAAGACGGGAGAAAGCCAAAGTTTGATGTGTCTGCACACATCGGATGAATTAACTCACTGGTTTAATTCTAAAGAGATGTTGAATGAGACGCTATTTCAAAAATAAACACTTCAACATAACAGAGGCCCAAACACCTTGAAAAAGGAATGCACCGCCCAACTTAGCAACATTGTAAAAGAGCGCCAAGAGAAATGAGGCTGCACGGAGAAATGTGTGATCAGAAGGCAGGATTCAATATCTCCATCTAACCCCATCAGCAAGTCCTCCACTGCAGAGCCACTGTTAAACTAACTGGGGGCTCCTCAAACCGACGATGTGGAGAGCCCAAAGGGGAGGGAGGGGGGGGGAGGGGGGGAAGAAAGCAACAAGTGATTACTGTTGCTGAGAGATCAATGTCAAAGCTTAGCTGACCTAGTGATGCGGGGTTACAATTCTAGCAGACTAGAGCCAGTGAAAGAAAAATGGAGCCACATCTGTGAAGGGTAGCAATCCCTCCCCACTGCCAAACAGATCAGAAAGTAAAGTACTACTGTTTATAAGAAACTTAGAAAAACACCGACTCCACCTTTTGTAGGCTTGTGTAGATTTACTTTTCAAATGTTACATTGAGCAAATAAAAAAATAGAACTACATTTCTCAATTACTACGCAACATCAATCATGCTGTGGTAAAATAAGCCCTAGGTTTGCAGCTGCTTAAAACTTGCATCAATCAGACCACCAGGTTTAACTTTTGAAATGTATGCATAATAATTAGGGCTCCCGGTTTTATGGTATTTATTTTGTCATTTCCGTCTGTATTTATCCATATTTATTATGGATTTTGTGTAAAAAGTAAAGCTGAAACTAGTATATTTCCACATTTACTTAACCAATAAATATGCAGTCATGCTTGAATGCCTGCCATGTTTCAGAGATATGATCACCCGCAGAAGATAAATAAATGCACTTAAAGGAAAATATGCACATTTCAGCATCAGCCTTGTGCATATCTACTGCGGTTTAGGCCTCTTTACTAAAATTCCTTTCTTTTTTACCCTCCTTGCCTATCAATCCACACATTTATTGCCGTCTGACCCTGAAATATTCTGTTCGGTGTCACAGGTGCTAGGTATGAGAGATGTAGGAGATTATAATGTAGCAATCAGAAACCCGCAATACACAAGACGCTCTTCACCAAAGCACACGTTTCCTCCCACATCTCACCGAATTGCCCCATACCCCCCCCCCCACCTCCCCGGGTCTACTGCCCTGGCTAACTTAGCCTCAAAGAGAGGGACTGCTCTGGCCACTTATAGGGCCTTGTACATTAATGTCTGTTAGACCTGGTACCATTGGCGTGATTCTCCCTTTCATTTTTTTTCTGATTGCCTCCTCTGTTTTGATATGTTTTGCTGGTTTAGATGCTTTGGGCACTGTGCCACTGCCATTCAGTGCCACAGTGTAAGTGCTCCCTATGTTCAATTGATGTATTGATTAGTGACTCCATGATTGGGTTATTTGATTTAATGGTCAGACGCTAGTACAGTGCACCATGTGTGCCCAGGGCTTATAAATCAAATGCTGCTAGTGGGCTTGCAGCACTGGTTGTGCCACCTACAAACGCAGCTTAAGTGTGTCTCAGGTCTGCCATTGCAGAGCCTATATTGCACCCTGGTACTGCCATGCAGACTGACCAAGTGCACCCACTTGACAGTCCCTAAACCATCCCTTTTCTTCATATCAGACACCCCTATGGTAGGCCCAAGGGCAGGGTGCATTGCAATTATAAGCAGGACATGACCCGGCGTGTGTGGCATGTCCTAATAGTGAATTACAGCCATTTTCGTTTTTCACTATTGCAAGGCTAACTGTTGCCCATAGGCCAGAATGGGCAGTTTGACAATTACATCTTATAATCCTAACTGACTCAGGGAACATGGTAGAAATCAGAGTTTAGTATGCCTGAACTCAGAATAGTAAAATACATCTTTTAGTAAAGTTGGTTTTAACATTCTGTGTTTGAAAATATCACTTTTAGAAAGTAGGTATTTTCTTGCTTAACTGTCCAAGCCTGCCTCTGCTAGGTTGTGTATTGTGTGTCTGGTTCTGTGACTGACAGGGGCTGGGGGATTGCAGGAGAGAGGGTGAGTTAGCACAGGGCTGAATAGGAAAATCTACATGTAGATGGGTGGGAGGAGTTGCACCTGAATAGGGCTGTGCCTTCCCTCCACAATACTGGCTCTACCTCCTGTGGTGTGTCTGATGTCTCTGCCCTGCACTGTGAAAGTAAAGAAGGAGTCTTTAAAAAAGTGCTCCAGGACTGACCAGAACTGGTTTGGACTGGGCAAAGTCCTCTCTGCCTTCAGAGAACAAAGAGAAAAGTAGTATAAATATGGGGACCCAGACCCCAAGACTTTAGATCACTTCTGGAACAAGAAACCTCTGCGAAGGAGAAGAACCAAAAGGAAGCTGTAGGAGTGGACTGCCCCCCCCCCCCCTGCCAGTGTGCTGTGTTGCTGGGTTGGCCTACAGTGGTGTCTTCAGTGCCAAGGAACTTTTGTGTGTACTTCATCATCTTGCAGAATATTTCTCCAAGGGCTTGAACTTGTGATTGCCTCCTGCTGAAGTTTCAGGGACAAAATACTTCACCACCAGCTCCCCTCTGAATTTCCTTGCTGGGAATACTATCTGCAGAAGCCTGCGTGTCGCTGGGAGTTGGAAGCACGACAAGCAGCGTGTTGCAGCTGCAGCTCCAGTCATCGCATCGCCAGAGAAGCGTGCTGCCGCCACATCTCCCAGAAGCATGTCTTTGTCGCAGCCGTCTGCTGTCGCAACCGTGAGGGTCGCCGTCGCATAATCGAAGAAGCGTGTCGCAGGGCCTGTCGCGGCTCCAAAGTACAAAGTCGCCGCAAGGCTGCCAGGGCGTGCCCGCATCGTCTCAACATAGTCGCATCACACCGGATTGTCGCATCAAGGAACCATCTTGCCGCATCGCAACCGGGCTGCAGCACGAGAATCTATGCATCACCACATCTCTGGTAAGGATCAAGACGCATCCCCTACTCTGCGCAAGCATGGAGGCGTGACGCATCGTCTCCCCGAAGCAAGGAATCGACGCATCTCCAAAGCTGCGAACCTTTTGTTTATTTTGCATTACGCATCCAGGTACTTTTGTGAGAACTGTGTCGCATTTATCATCAACTTGAACTAAGTTAATTCTACCACCTTTAAGTCAATTTTGAGTACAGTATTGTGGATTTTTGTCGTTTGTGGTCTTGTGTTAAGTATATATAAACAATACTTATTAAACCTGTGTGGTGTCCATCTGTAGTGTTTCCACTGTATTACTGTATGTGTTCACAAATGCTTAACAGACTGCCTCTGAGATAAACCAGATTGGTCGCACACTGCTACACCTACCAGGCGTGTTCCCCCAATGAAAATGGTCCCTGAAGGTCAGCGTCGGCGGATACACCTATGCTCGAGTGTGAATGCAAGTATGCGTGGCGTGTGCCATCCCTGGACACGTGTTTCGAGGTAGTTGCCTCTCGTCAGCAGGGAGTAGGAAAATGTGTGGGGTTGCTGTGTAAGCTGCTAAAATCGTTATCAGGTCTAGTACCTCTCGTAGCGCGCAGGTGCGTAACCATGAGTCCGTCGACTCCACCGGCTCAAGGGAGCCTGAATATAAAGTTAAACCAGATTGGTCGCACACTGCTACACCTACCAGGCGTGTTCCCCCAATGAAAATGGTCCCTGAAGGTCAGCGTCGGCGGATACACCTATGCTCGAGTGTGAATGCAAGTATGCGTGGCGTGTGCCATCCCTGGACACGTGTTTCGAGGTAGTTGCCTCTCGTCAGCAGGGAGTAGGAAAATGTGTGGGGTTGCTGTGTAAGCTGCTAAAATCGTTATCAGGTCTAGTACCTCTCGTAGCGCGCAGGTGCGTAACCATGAGTCCGTCGACTCCACCGGCTCAAGGGAGCCTGAATATAAAGTTAAACCAGATTGGTCGCACACTGCTACACCTACCAGGCGTGTTCCCCCAATGAAAATGGTCCCTGAAGGTCAGCGTCGGCGGATACACCTATGCTCGAGTGTGAATGCAAGTATGCGTGGCGTGTGCCATCCCTGGACACGTGTTTCGAGGTAGTTGCCTCTCGTCAGCAGGGAGTAGGAAAATGTGTGGGGTTGCTGTGTAAGCTGCTAAAATCGTTATCAGGTCTAGTACCTCTCGTAGCGCGCAGGTGCGTAACCATGAGTCCGTCGACTCCACCGGCTCAAGGGAGCCTGAATATAAAGTTAAACCAGATTGGTCGCACACTGCTACACCTACCAGGCGTGTTCCCCCAATGAAAATGGTCCCTGAAGGTCAGCGTCGGCGGATACACCTATGCTCGAGTGTGAATGCAAGTATGCGTGGCGTGTGCCATCCCTGGACACGTGTTTCGAGGTAGTTGCCTCTCGTCAGCAGGGAGTAGGAAAATGTGTGGGGTTGCTGTGTAAGCTGCTAAAATCGTTATCAGGTCTAGTACCTCTCGTAGCGCGCAGGTGCGTAACCATGAGTCCGTCGACTCCACCGGCTCAAGGGAGCCTGAATATAAAGTTAAACCAGATTGGTCGCACACTGCTACACCTACCAGGCGTGTTCCCCCAATGAAAATGGTCCCTGAAGGTCAGCGTCGGCGGATACACCTATGCTCGAGTGTGAATGCAAGTATGCGTGGCGTGTGCCATCCCTGGACACGTGTTTCGAGGTAGTTGCCTCTCGTCAGCAGGGAGTAGGAAAATGTGTGGGGTTGCTGTGTAAGCTGCTAAAATCGTTATCAGGTCTAGTACCTCTCGTAGCGCGCAGGTGCGTAACCATGAGTCCGTCGACTTCACCGGCTCAAGGGAGCCTGAATATAAAGTTAAACCAGATTGGTCGCACACTGCTACACCTACCAGGCGTGTTCCCCCAATGAAAATGGTCCCTGAAGGTCAGCGTCGGCGGATACACCTATGCTCGAGTGTGAATGCAAGTATGCGTGGCGTGTGCCATCCCTGGACACGTGTTTCGAGGTAGTTGCCTCTCGTCAGCAGGGAGTAGGAAAATGTGTGGGGTTGCTGTGTAAGCTGCTAAAATCGTTATCAGGTCTAGTACCTCTCGTAGCGCGCAGGTGCGTAACCATGAGTCCGTCGACTCCACCGGCTCAAGGGAGCCTGAATATAAAGTTAAACCAGATTGGTCGCACACTGCTACACCTACCAGGCGTGTTCCCCCAATGAAAATGGTCCCTGAAGGTCAGCGTCGGCGGATACACCTATGCTCGAGTGTGAATGCAAGTATGCGTGGCGTGTGCCATCCCTGGACACGTGTTTCGAGGTAGTTGCCTCTCGTCAGCAGGGAGTAGGAAAATGTGTGGGGTTGCTGTGTAAGCTGCTAAAATCGTTATCAGGTCTAGTACCTCTCGTAGCGCGCAGGTGCGTAACCATGAGTCCGTCGACTCCACCGGCTCAACTCCAACTATTTAGTGGCTCTCTGAGCCGGGGAGTCGACGGACTCAGGTTACGCACCTGCGTTGCTACGAGAGGTACTAGACCTGATAATGATTTTAGCAGCTTACATTGCAACCCTACACTCTTTCCTACTCCCTGCTGACAAGAGGCAACTACCTCGAAACACGTGTCCAGGGATGGCTAACGCTATTCACACTTGCACTCACGACACGAGCATAGGTGTATCCGCCGACGCTGACTACAGGGACCACAGTTCTTTGGGGTAACACGCAGGTAGGTCAGCAGTGTGCGACCATTTTGATGTAACTATTTAGTGGCTCTCTGAGCCGGGGAGTCGACGGACTCAGGTTACGCACCTGCGTTGCTACGAGAGGTACTAGACCTGATAATGATTTTAGCAGCTTACATTGCAACCCTACACTCTTTCCTACTCCCTACTGACAAGAGGCAACTACCTCGAAACACGTGTCCAGGGATGGCTAACGCTATTCACACTTGCACTCACGACACGAGCATAGGTGTATCCGCCGACGCTGACTACAGGGACCACAGTTCTTTGGGGTAACACGCAGGTAGGTCAGCAGTGTGCGACCATTTTGATGTAACTATTTAGTGGCTCTCTGAGCCGGGGAGTCGACGGACTCAGGTTACGCACCTGCGTTGCTACGAGAGGTACTAGACCTGATAATGATTTTAGCAGCTTACATTGCAACCCTACACTCTTTCCTACTCCCTGCTGACAAGAGGCAACTACCTCGAAACACGTGTCCAGGGATGGCTAACGCTATTCACACTTGCACTCACGACACGAGCATAGGTGTATCCGCCGACGCTGACTACAGGGACCACAGTTCTTTGGGGTAACACGCAGGTAGGTCAGCAGTGTGCGACCATTTTGATGTAACTATTTAGTGGCTCTCTGAGCCGGGGAGTCGACGGAATCAGGTTACGCACCTGCGTTGCTACGAGAGGTACTAGACCTGATAATGATTTTAGCAGCTTACATTGCAACCCTACACTCTTTCCTACTCCCTGCTGACAAGAGGCAACTACCTCGAAACACGTGTCCAGGGATGGCTAACGCTATTCACACTTGCACTCACGACACGAGCATAGGTGTATCCGCCGACGCTGACTACAGGGACCACAGTTCTTTGGGGTAACACGCAGGTAGGTCAGCAGTGTGCGACCATTTTGATGTAACTATTTAGTGGCTCTCTGAGCCGGGGAGTCGACGGACTCAGGTTACGCACCTGCGTTGCTACGAGAGGTACTAGACCTGATAATGATTTTAGCAGCTTACATTGCAACCCTACACTCTTTCCTACTCCCTGCTGACAAGAGGCAACTACCTCGAAACACGTGTCCAGGGATGGCTAACGCTATTCACACTTGCACTCACGACACGAGCATAGGTGTATCCGCCGACGCTGACTACAGGGACCACAGTTCTTTGGGGTAACACGCAGGTAGGTCAGCAGTGTGCGACCATTTTGATGTAACTATTTAGTGGCTCTCTGAGCCGGGGAGTCGACGGACTCAGGTTACGCACCTGCGTTGCTACGAGAGGTACTAGACCTGATAATGATTTTAGCAGCTTACATTGCAACCCTACACTCTTTCCTACTCCCTGCTGACAAGAGGCAACTACCTCGAAACACGTGTCCAGGGATGGCTAACGCTATTCACACTTGCACTCACGACACGAGCATAGGTGTATCCGCCGACGCTGACTACAGGGACCACAGTTCTTTGGGGTAACACGCAGGTAGGTCAGCAGTGTGCGACCATTTTGATGTAACTATTTAGTGGCTCTCTGAGCCGGGGAGTCGACGGACTCAGGTTACGCACCTGCGTTGCTACGAGAGGTACTAGACCTGATAATGATTTTAGCAGCTTACATTGCAACCCTACACTCTTTCCTACTCCCTGCTGACAAGAGGCAACTACCTCGAAACACGTGTCCAGGGATGGCTAACGCTATTCACACTTGCACTCACGACACGAGCATAGGTGTATCCGCCGACGCTGACTACAGGGACCACAGTTCTTTGGGGTAACACGCAGGTAGGTCAGCAGTGTGCGACCATTTTGATGTAACTATTTAGTGGCTCTCTGAGCCGGGGAGTCGACGGAATCAGGTTACGCACCTGCGTTGCTACGAGAGGTACTAGACCTGATAATGATTTTAGCAGCTTACATTGCAACCCTACACTCTTTCCTACTCCCTGCTGACAAGAGGCAACTACCTCGAAACACGTGTCCAGGGATGGCTAACGCTATTCACACTTGCACTCACGACACGAGCATAGGTGTATCCGCCGACGCTGACTACAGGGACCACAGTTCTTTGGGGTAACACGCAGGTAGGTCAGCAGTGTGCGACCATTTTGATGTAACTATTTAGTGGCTCTCTGAGCCGGGGAGTCGACGGACTCAGGTTACGCACCTGCGTTGCTACGAGAGGTACTAGACCTGATAATGATTTTAGCAGCTTACATTGCAACCCTACACTCTTTCCTACTCCCTGCTGACAAGAGGCAACTACCTCGAAACACGTGTCCAGGGATGGCTAACGCTATTCACACTTGCACTCACGACACGAGCATAGGTGTATCCGCCGACGCTGACTACAGGGACCACAGTTCTTTGGGGTAACACGCAGGTAGGTCAGCAGTGTGCGACCATTTTGATGTAACTATTTAGTGGCTCTCTGAGCCGGGGAGTCGACGGACTCAGGTTACGCACCTGCGTTGCTACGAGAGGTACTAGACCTGATAATGATTTTAGCAGCTTACATTGCAACCCTACACTCTTTCCTACTCCCTGCTGACAAGAGGCAACTACCTCGAAACACGTGTCCAGGGATGGCTAACGCTATTCACACTTGCACTCACGACACGAGCATAGGTGTATCCGCCGACGCTGACTACAGGGACCACAGTTCTTTGGGGTAACACGCAGGTAGGTCAGCAGTGTGCGACCATTTTGATGTAACTATTTAGTGGCTCTCTGAGCCGGGGAGTCGACGGACTCAGGTTACGCACCTGCGTTGCTACGAGAGGTACTAGACCTGATAATGATTTTAGCAGCTTACATTGCAACCCTACACTCTTTCCTACTCCCTGCTGACAAGAGGCAACTACCTCGAAACACGTGTCCAGGGATGGCTAACGCTATTCACACTTGCACTCACGACACGAGCATAGGTGTATCCGCCGACGCTGACTACAGGGACCACAGTTCTTTGGGGTAACACGCAGGTAGGTCAGCAGTGTGCGACCATTTTGATGTAACTGCCTCTGAGATAAGCCTGTCTGCTTGTGCCAAGCTACCAAGGGGGTGAGCAGGGGTTATGCAGTAGTGTAATCCTCCTTTCCCCGAGTTGGAAGCAAGGGTCCCTATTTGGTCAAAGGTACCTCCCTCTGCCAACTAGAGACCCCCAGTTCTAACAATGTCCCCATACGACAACTCACGCCAAACTGCAGAGTGACCCGACAGTTCAAGTGGTAGAGGGGGCATTAGGAAAGACAGTCCAAATCTCTCTGGCCATCCCCGCCAGTTTCGCAAATTGTAAATCCTGGCCCAGGCATATCCTGAATGTGTTTTTTGTCTCCTGCAGCTAAATCCCAGTATTAAACTCAACATACAAGAATGAAGAGAATGCCATAAAGAATCGCACTTCACCAAGTTCAACACGAGTCGCTAAGCAGAATACACCGACTAGACTTCTGCAGAAAATCAACTTGGTTCCAAAACTGTGCACAAATACGTGAATGAATAATAGGGCATCATCCTCCAAAAGAGGTTATGGGAGCACTTCCAGTATCGACTTAGTGAACATGCAGATACTTATAACAAGTTGCAACTGTAAGGTCTACATTTGTTCCCTAGAAGGTAGCCAGCAAAATAACCATGCACAGAATGTTTTAACAGTATAGTCTTAGGATGAATGACCGGTAGCAACACAAACTAATTACACTTGTTTAATTGACATTAAAGGTTACATGGCAAAGCAAACACGCCATGTCTGAAACCTGACACCCGTAAAAATAGACGTCCTTCAACATCCTGCGATTCTGGGCAAATCACGCAAAGCAAACACGCCATGTCTGAAACCTGACACCCGTAAAAATAGACGTCCTTCAACATCCTGCGATTCTGGGCAAATCACGCAATCTACCCATGCCTAACAAAACAAGCATTGGCATAGCCAAGAGGTCTCGCCTTTGGGACCTTATAATTTTAGCCATGCAGCAAATTGTCCCCTATTAGCATGCCCACACACTAAACATTTTCGAACAATCCTGCTGTGATCAGAGGTCAAACAGTCACATAATAAATAGGCTGGATTAGTACACAGCTAGAACGAACCCTTTCTAGAGAGCATTTTTAACGTTATGGTGCTGTAAAAATATTCAATGTCAAAGTGAGATGTTACAGGGTAGCAAGCGATTCCTTATTAAAACCAAAAGAAACACTTAAAATAAAATGTAAGGACGAAAGAGCATATGCTTGTTATATATACACCAAAGGAGGTATTGTCTCACAGCAAAGAATTGAAACAGTCATTCACGACCGTTCTTCATAAACTGCAACACTTGAAAAGTAATCGTGCGTGTCAAAAGTTAGAAGTCGAAGCGGACGTAAAACGTCGCTGAGCTCAGCGTAAAGACAACTGCTGATTTCCCCTCAAAGATTAGCCATTTTGAAGCAGGATATTTTATGTACAATTTAATAGAAATACTGCGCAATCCCTAGGATACCGAGTTGCAAAAAAATTATAAATAGTGTGATATGCTATGGATTGAAATTGCCTTTCACACAAGCTGATAATATGCTATTAAATAAAAAAAAGTTTATATTTAGTAGATGAATGCTTCTATAATAGCATGCAGTTACTTAAATATTGTAGCATGTGTAAAATATGGTTGCAGTATTCAATCCTTGCGAGTAGGTTTAGTACAAGTAAAATGAAAATATATATCTATATCACCAAACCAAGAGTCCGCCTCCTTACAGAGAACATTATTTTACTGTTGTTGTCCGTCCTCTCTCTTTGTTAAGAGAGCAAGATGGCAGCCACCGAACCACAGTGGGAATGGAGCGAGGAGCAGCTGAAAAATGACGACCTGCCCAAGAAGGACATCATCAAGTTCCTGCAGGATCACGGCTCAGAATCGGTCGTTGCATGGCGGGGGTTCTGAGCGAATTGGGGAAAGTGTGAAGACGGCATGCTGTGTAGCGCACGAGCCTTGGCCTGTATAACGGGACCCCAGGAGCGAGCCAAGTATAGGGGTAAAATTATACTCGCCTCGTGTGAGTGTAAGAACGTCGTCGGCGCGTGACAGTGTATGATGGGAAGTTGGGAACTTCTGTAGGGAGTCTAGAGGTAAAGCCATCCCTCACGTGGCGGTAATTGGAAAAACAAGCCAGTGAGTGGTGCGCACATTCAAGGAATGCAGCTGCCACCCTGCACGCCGCTGCTTGCTCCCACAAGCAAAACGCTGTGGGAGTGAACATTTGCAAAAGAGGTGGGACATGAGCCCGCCTTTAGCCATTTGCAGGCTCCCATTTCAAATTTACACAGCCAACAGCCATCCAAATGCGTGGGGTAGTCAGACCCACACACAAAAGTTTAGAGTGATTACATGAAGCCTCCCATAGAGCAGCACATGCACGCTGCACTAGGCTGGACCTAAAAAAAAGTAGTAACGAAACTGGTGCTCATGTAAGCGCGCTGATACCAGATATCGTCGGGTCTAGTTCACACTATATAAAAAAAAAAAATAATAAAGCAAGCAACACACCCTGTGTTTACACCTACCAAGGGACATAAAGCTGAGGAGTATAGACTCGGGACATCATTTCCATTTTTAAAACCAACTACCAATTATCATGTAGATTTTAACTCCAAGTTCATAGTTTAGACACAGAAATGTTAATCAAGAACTAAACTAGTTATGGAACACCAAAGAAGCATTAAAACAATAAAGTGAGTGGTTAGAGACAAAACCCTTCTAGATTCTGGGAGGTATTCAAAAGTCACAAAATTGTTAGGAGAAATATTATCAATAAATATTATCAGTCATAATTAGGGCTCCCGGTTTTGTCATTTCTGCCTGTATTTATCCATATCTATTTTTTGCAAACTTTACCTGTATTTATCCATATTTTAGGTTTTTGTGAAAAAAAAAAAAAAAAAAATGGAGCTGAAATATGTTTATTTCTGCATTTATTTAACCAGTTACTGTGCACTTGTGCCTGGACACCTGACAGGTTTCAATACTATATAGACACTCCGGTGGTAAAATATGCACTTGTAAGAAAATATGTAAATTTTAGTATCAAGGTTGTGCAAATCTACTGCTGTTTAAGGCTCTTAACTGAAATCCCTATATTTTTTGTTTAATCCCCTTGCCTGTCAATCCACACAGCTATTGGCCTGGCAGTCATGATTTTCAGCATTTAGAATCACACAGAAACAACCCAATTTCGGTTTTTATCCACATTTCAAAATAAATGGTTTTTAGGTCTATATTTATCTATAAATAAAAAAATAAAACAAAAAAAAACAGTAAAAACGGAAAACTGGGAGCCCAAGTCATAATCCGTAGAAAACGTGCTTCACCAGAGTTCCTTCCTCTAGCAATCTCTGGATCCAAAAGATCAAAATCCCAGGGGGTGAGAGCCACTAGCTCAGGAAACCGTCTGCTCTCTATCTGGATCTCCCATCCTCCAGAAATCCAGAGTCCCAGACAATAAGTTCTGAGCTTCCATGCACTAAGCAGTTCGACGGTGGGTGTTGTGTTTTCTGCTTAATTATGGATTTACCAAACCTGCCACATAATCCAAGATATGATGCATAATTTGCAGAAGTCAACAAAAGAATCATTCCAAGGTCAAGCTGATCCAAGTTGTGCTGTGGCAGACCTTTTGTGAAGGTCAACTGCCCATTTTGCAGCCAAGTGTTGTTTTCAGATGTTTGACTAGCGCTAACAAAGCACAGTACTAATGTGTTAAAATAATATTGTCAATGTGCAGCATAATTTGCCCTCAAGTACAAATGCAGTCAACTGTAGAACTGGGCCCTCCACACATTGACAACTAGAAGTTACATCAATTCATATATGCAACGGAACATCAAAACTGCATGCACGCAATAACTGGTGGGAGAGGGTGGCACTCTAGTAAAGATACACACTAGACACCCTCGGGAATACATGCAGTAATGTCTATGGGCATTCAATTGCAAACACATTACACATGGTACACTGCCGCATATCAACTTGCTAAGTGCAGTCCTTGATGGAATACCTCATGTACAATTTGCAGATCAGATACTGTATCAGACTAGGTCAACGACTCTTAACCCCCTGACAGCCAGGGACCCGTGCCTAGCCAGAGAAACGCAAAACAGTGCAAAGAAACTTGTATACAACAAACAAATGCGCAAACTGTGAAATATTTTGTTTAGTTCACAAACATTGAAATTTTCATCATAAAGGGAAAGTTTACAGCTTTTCAAAAGGCACCTTTACTTCCAAAGACAAAGCAATATGTTAGACTTTGGTACACCACATTGTCTCTTTTTTTACTCCAAATGCATGCTCTTCATTGACGCATACTAGCGATTCAACTGAAGCAACTAAGCACCCATGCCATTGTTTAGTGTACTTGTGATGCTCCCATGAACCGAACTATGGGTGCCATTTTAATTTATAGCCTCCAATTTCAGATTTATTCACTCTTACATAGCAGGTTAATATTTACGGTTTTCCCTTTTGAAGCATACATACTTAACTAATCAAATTAGTTAATTCTTTATACAGTCGCTGAACCCCAGGATCTGCAGACCTGGGTTAAGAACTGCTACTCTAGGAATAAAGCTCCCTGTGAGACATCATCCTAAAGAGCAACACACAAGTCTTCACTGGGCAGCCCCCTTGCAGATAATAATAAACATCACAAACCAACACAGCTTTGAGAGAACAATCCCTGTAAGAGGAAAAACTCAATACAGTTTGCTTATTAGATACTAAAGTACCTCATCACTATGTGTCACGGGGGGGGGGGGGGGCATCCAATGTAGCATTACATAGGATTTACACACAAGGTCCTAGCTACCATCTCTTTTATATGGTCTAAACTTGATTACGCCAATGGCCTCTACCAAGGATCATCTCTATCACTATGAAAACACTAACAAAATTCAAAACTCTGCTGCCAGACTACTCTTACATGTAAAGCCACAAGCCCACATCTCCGCTGCTTTGAGGGCCCTGCATTAGTTACTGGTTGCCAGAAGATCCACCTTGAAGCTGCTTCAAAGAAATACATGGAACAGGGCCACTTTTGTCAGGAATAAATCATCATATACATACAACAAAAGGAACCTCCTCTCCATATTGGCACCTTGCCTACAAACCCCACCATACAAGAAAAAAAAAACATCTTTCTCTGTTCAAGCAGCCAAACTATGGAATTCATTAGTGTCAAACATAAGATCCATGGATATCTATCTTATCTTCAGAAGATTACTCCAGTATTTTGCATCATGTATAATTTGATAATATGCATGCATTATAATGTGTACAGTACTTTGTACAAATGTATATACTACTTATGGTTTAAAAAGATATAGATATTTTTATAGCTCTGCTTAATAAACGTATATATTACTTATGGTTAAGATGCATATATATTTTATGCTCAACATGTATATAGCTGACTGCATAGTTTACATATGTGTTATTTGATTGCATGCGTCTGTTTTATTTGTTTATCTATCACAATGTGTGATAAGTTATTGGATTCAATGCTTATGGATAGCTGTCTATTTTATAGATCACAATGTAAACATGATTATAACAATTGTATCGATAAGTACTTTACTATTGAAATACTGGGGGAAAACATCAAATAAAAAAGCAAAATTAAATTTCCCCAAAAATAAATACCTAAATGAATAAGCTTTATATACAGCAACACTTGAATGTATGAGTCTCTATTTATCCAAACATGTACATAGGACTTTATATAATACGTTATCTTTAGTTTCCATATATATTTGTAAACCTTTATAAGTAGTTACGTATCTATATATTTATTACTTTACTCCCATTGGGGGTAGGGGGAATCCTTAAACTCTCTCCAATTCAATACTCTGTGTCTCATCTTATACCCCTTTCCATATATTCTCTACCGCCAGACTGACTCATCTCAAACCTGACTGTGCTACTATGATCTCCCAAATAACATTTTCTAGACTCCTCCCTTCTCTATCCCTCCTTCGACTCATTGCGATCCTCATTTACTACTATGAACTCCCAAATATCGTTTTCTATACTCTTCCCTCCTTCGACTCACTCGAAACCTAATTTTACTACTACAATCTCCCTAATAACATTTTCTACTCTTCCCTCCTCTATACCCCCTTTATCCTATTTAATCCAACTAACAACATGTCCACAGCTCAAATTAAAAACATTTTTACTATACTAATCCACTTTGGGTACCGGAGTAGTGTGCTACATGCCAACAAGCGCTTAAAAGCCTTGACAGGGTTAATAAGGGCTAAATATAAATACTGTTATAATATACAACATATAATAAAGCAGCACATACACGTCTCAGAGGCACTACATCCTCTTATACAATACTTGAAAAAAGAAAGCATGAGACTGACTGACAACAAAAACAACTGAACAACTCTGTAAAAAGATACATTAACTTGATCAGTAGATATTTACTTGGCAGCACAGTACAACTTCAGCTTACACATATGCAACCTTTGATAGAGTCGGATATCAAAAGTAGCTCAGTTCTTCTTCCACAAGTCTCTGTGAAAACACCTACAGAAGATCCTCACCCAACACATTAATGTGGGAAAGACGATATTAACAGGTACAACTCACACTCAGAAATTAGAATGGGACGAAAAATGCGTGCACAGCTCCAGTGCTCAATTGTGTAAATAAGGCACCAGCGTGAACAAGAACCAACTTGAGGCGAAAACAACAAAAAAGCAATCAAAACAGGCACTCAGCGCTATTGTGTCATCAAGTGTGCGAATCCCAGACCCCGGCTCCTCCATGTAGCGCGGCCCTGCTCGCACGTCGCTCCCCGCAGGGAGGCGGAGGTTACCCCGGGTCATATCACCCACTCCGGGGCTCCGGCGCACTCCCTAAACCCGTAACTCCCGTCATTCGTCCCCCAGGTCCTCACCCGCCGTGGAACCAGTCCTTGCAGATGTCGCACTCGATCATGAAGCGGCTGACATCGTAGGGCTGCCGGCACACACAGTACACAGGCACCGCTGCGCCGGCCATCTTTAAAACCCTTACAAACACACACACACAGGGCCAGCCGGAGACTGGGAGGAGGGGGTGCGCGTTGTCCACACAAACACTGCGCATGCCCAGGTCCAGCGCGAGCCCGAGACCCACGGCAGCGTGGGGCGATCAGACTGCGCATGTGCTGCAGAGGTGAAACGGCAATGCTCGCGCACTTCAGAAACCACTCAGTTCAGAGCGTGTGAAATGAGGGGGAGGTGCAGTGAGGGCGAGCGCATTCACCCACTGTCTGTGAACGACGGTGCGTGCGGCGCGCGTCTGAAACGAATTCTCGCGAGACCCAACTTTATGGTCCTGCTAGGGAAATACAGCAAATTTCTGTGGACATAGAAAAGGGACGTCAATAACAGAACTACGTCACAGGCAGCTGCGCGCATAACAAGGGTTACAGCATCACGTTCAGCAGAGACAGGGAAAACACCAGCAAACACATGGCGGACTTTTGGAAATAATACTACACCAGAAACTGCATAGACACAAAAAACAGACAATCAGACGCGCATCATAAAAAGAAAACTGAATGTATCATAAATAAGTGAAACGATATATCAAAAGCAATCACTTGGCTGATAGTGTGTACTACGCCAATTCACCTGAAGATATAATACACACTAAACGTATGCGGATGTCCACAACACTGTTTCTGAGACAAGAGAGGAGGTGTATCCTCTGCATTGTCTAGTATAACATGACAGTTCAGTGTGTGTTTATTTTAATAAGTACTCGGGATTGGGATCATTTTGGTTAATTTTTAACTAGGTTTGAAACGATTTCTTCATGTACTTTTTGTATGTTTACAATTAAAGGAGGACAATGAATTCTACATTTTATTGCCAGATTGATATTACTTTAACAATGGAATGTCTCTGTTCTTATGCATTCCAAGAGTATTGCGATTTGTGTGTGTGTTTCATCCACTGGCAGTTGTTTGCTGACTGGTGGGAGCACCACGTTTGAGAGTCTCTACTTTAAAAATAAAATCTAGAAAAACATCAACTCTGGATGCATGATTATTACATGGATTGGCGACGAGCTGCCAGTCAAGCAAGTCTCAACGGAGACTTAAACTTTCTATATATGGATGAGGTGAATCTAAGGCTTGAATCTACTGAGTCTCTACAAGTAGGTAGAATCGCACAGGCAGTTATCAGCAGTATAGTATTGTGGGCCTTAGGCCCACAAGCTACTAAAGTCACGATACAGACACTAGATGTATACTTAGGTTACTGGCCATGTGCACTCGGGCCCTTTTACTAGCATGGTCGCATCACTCGTGACGCCTGTGGTGGATGGGTGTGGAGGTCCATGTGTGCCCCACTCCAGTGGTGGAAGTGGGTGAGATCAGCAGGGCAGGGCATGCCCGTACTTCTTCAATTCAATAGTTTCCGTTCCCTTACTTTTTTATTTTAAACTTGTGTCCCAGGACAGTAGAAATAGCCAAGGTCTATAGATGAGGCTCTGCGTTCCTGGCCATTTGGGGCAGGTGGGTGGACAGAGAAAAGACTCTTTCCTTCTTGTCCAGAGAAGGCAAGAACAGTGTCCACTTCAGCGCTGCCACTGTGCCCTGAAGGAAAAGGTTCTCACCCTCTCTTTCCTCCTTTCGTTCCTGTGAAATGAATCCAAAAAAGAAAAACAATTTGGCTGGAAATTGTGGTAGAAGAAAGCTACAGACACGCTGGGTAAGTTTGAAGGTCCTTTATGAGAAGCGCAGAGAGAGACAAGAGCGGACTCTTCCAAGCAGGAGTCAAGAGAGTAACTGCTTTGGAACAGAACGCTAAGTCAAGGGCAAACATAGAATGGGAATGTGGGTACATTCTCGTGGAGACATGACATTCTGTGAAAGACTAGAACAGTAACATGTACTACACATCTTCTCCCTTTCCAAAGGCAAAGCAACAAAAGCAGGGCGAAAGCAGTGAAGGGAGAAAAAACAAAAAAAACTGAATAAATATAGTCCTTGAGATACATTTGTGGTCTGCGGCACCTGAGAGAGCGAGAGGAACAAGGGCCATCAGGGCTTGAGGCTGAAGTGTCCACAGAGGGACTCACAGGGACGAGGGAGTCACCCCCACCGAGAGCCACACACAGCAACCCAGCAGGAGAGACATCCTTGGGATCCTGGACTAAGAAATAGCCGCTGCTGCTTAACTAACTGGCATGCTTACTCTGTTTAAGGTGCACAACGCCCTTCTGATATAGGGCGACCCGTCGGACATTCCAACACTCTCCATTGTTTAAGAACTTTTTTGGCAGTGAAGGGTCCTTTAAATTTCGAAAGGCCTCTCCCAAATCTGCCACTTTTGATCTTGACCTGGTCACCTACCTTGAAGCGGCAAGGAATATCAACTTTTTTTTGTGGTGTGGGCCACCCCCGTGTAATGTGACTAGCTGTTTCATCCAAGAGGGGACGAGTTTTAAGCCCGGGGCCCTGCCCCTTATCAACTCAAAAGGGGAACTCTCGCCGTCGACAAGGGGAGTTGTCCGGTAGGCCCAAAGCATCTCATTCACCATCTTGCGCACTACTGAACCATTGGCGGAAGTCATTTGAATGATCCCTTTAACCACCTTATTGGCCCTCTCACACAGACCGTTGCCTTGAGGATTGTAGAGAGAGGTGCAGTGATGAGAGACTCCGCAAAACATCAATAAGGTCTGCATCTCCCTTGACATTAACTGAGGGCTATTGTCCGTAATGAGGACGGAGGGGATACCCTCATCCCTGAACAACCTGCCCAAAAACGTAATGGTACTCTCAGTAGTGATGTCATTAGTGAACTCGACCACTAGCCACTTGGAGAAAACATCTACCACTACAATGGCAAATCTGTCTTTCTCTGCAGTTTCCCCCATGGGGCCAATGAAGTCCAGGCAAATACTGTGCCAGGGCAAGCCAGTATTCTGGATGTGTGCGTTGTTGGACCTGCAACCCACCTTTAGTTTCTTTTCACCTTCCCTGCATACTGAGCAGTTTTCCACCCACTTCACCACTTGGGCACCCAGGCCAGGCCACCAGAAGAGACGGCGTTGTGTGAGGGTTTGGCCCAGATGACCTTTGTGGGCTAAGGCTAGAAGCTTCCCCCTGATGCCAAAAGGGGGAACAAACTTCTCCACTTTGGCTAGGACATTGGTATTGCCTAGTGAAGGTTCATCAAGAATTTTAACACAGGGACGGACAGAGACTGGGAGGCAACTTTCTCTCCTAGGACCAGACTTTAACAGCTTGGCTACTTCTTGTAAGGTGTGGTCATTCGCCATCTCACTCTACCAATCACTAGCATCAAACACACCTTCTCCCACAAATACGGCATCGCCTATGGAGGCAACAGTAACGTCATCATCCAATTCAGAGGTGCATGGACCAGAGACAGATCACCAATCAACTGACATTCTAGAGAGACAGTCGGCCTGGATGTTCCTCTGCTGGAGCGTGTTATGCAAAAATTTGTATACCCACCCCATTTTGCATGATAGTTTACTAATTAGATTAATTAATTAATTATAATTGAACTAATGGTTTGGAGTGATGTGGAAATAACTAATCAACCTTATTAATGACTGAAATACATGTGGGATTTGCATCTGCATGGCCTAATTAATTACGTGAACTAAATTTCGTACGCATACTTATGATAGATAAATAGAAAATTGCATGATATATGTCGCTTTTGTGATGTAATTGTGATTCGTGCTTTATTTAGTAAGTATAAATTGCATTGAGTGTTGCTTTTGGCTAGATAAATACATACACATATGGGTATTAGCGAGGGAATAACATTTAATTAGTCATTTTTATGTATTAATTATGTTTTTGTGTTTCTTTGCTTAAGTTGTCCATTTTGGCCTATCGAACGATGGCTGCATTTGGTGCCTAACCCGACTGCCAACTCTGAACAAGGCTTGGGTGAAGTGCGCCTGCGCTAAGATGAGCAACAATGGCCTCGTCCTGATCCCAGGCAAGCTGTACTTATCAAGGTCGCACTGGGAATAGTGCCAACACTACAGACAAAAGACTTTATTAAAGAACCGGAACCAGCAAGTATGCTGACACCATGGACTACACCTTATGAGAACTTTGTAGGATGACCCCTGATCAGCCAATCAGAACAGTTTAAAACTCATTTTTGTTACATGTTGTTATTGAAATTATTATAAAAACCCATAGAATAGAGAGGTTGGGAGTCGCTCCTTCGATCTCCTGATGATATGCTGACGGAGAGGACGGTGACACTGCAGGACAGCTGTTAGCCTGAATCTTTGACGGACTGAATTAATGCCCAAACTCCTGATGAACTGAACCTGCTAAAATTGATGGCCATAGATTTACGAGACTGCAAAATTTGACCTAGAGAACAACTTTAGCCAGAATAGGTAAATATGAATGGCAACTCGATCAAGTGAATGATTTAATTTGCAATATTAATATAAATTTGGATTTGAACATCTACAGAAATGAGTTGAGTTGTTTATTCATTGAAATGTGTTAATGAAAAGGTTAATTAGAGTATTAGAAATTCACTTAAGCCTACAACTAACAGATCCGTTCCGTTTATGAGAGGAATACCAAAGGTGAAATTCAGGGCCTAATGAGTATTAGAAGGTTGTGTAGATTTGTTGCTCATTAGGGTAAAGTGGTATTTTTCCTCCCTCATTATCCAGCGCTTGGAAGAATAATCGCCTCCCGCACGGACTGATGGTGAGTGTGTGTTGGTGTTATGGGCCCCACCAGCGAATGTATGGATAGTGTGCGTATGTGAGATATTTTGGTCCGTGACAGTAGAGAGGGATTTTGCACTCCGCGCTGGAGCACCTCCATCCCTGAATGTACTGAAATTCTTGGAGTTTGGATGCTAATTTGGTGCTTCTCGCAGACCCTTTTCCAGTACCCCTAGAGGAGAGGACTATGATCAAGGGCTTGTGATCAGTCCTGAGGAGGAACTTGGTGCCCCACAAGTAGGTCCAAAAATATTCCACAGCCCAGGACGCAGGGAGTGCCTCCCTTTCGATGACCGAATAATTCTTCTCGGCATTGGTAAGTGTCCTGGAGGCAAAGGCTACGGTCCTCTCTGACACATTCTTGCATTGAGACAACCAAGGCAGTAGCACTGGCATCCACTGTTAGAATAGATTTACAGTTGACATCGAAGGGAGCCAGGACGTTGGCGTCACAAATTTCTCTTTTGATGTGATTGAAACACTCTTGGTGTTCAGCATTCCAAACGAAACTCACCCCCTTCTTAAGCAAAGAACGCAAACAAGCTGTTTTGTCTGAGAAGTTCTTAACAAATTTAGAATAATATTCTATTGATCCAGCGAAAGGCCAGGATAAACATTTCACAATCAAAAATTACTCAAAATGGGCCCCTATACACATTCAAGTTTCCTGACTGTTTCGCTGGGGGTCAAGTTTTGTTTCACTTTGATCTGAATTAGTCAATGTCTAACTAACCTTCACAGATCAACACTCTTCCTTTGGTCAATGGACCATTAGTCGAAGAGTTGATGGGGATATTAACAAATTTGTTTATCTTATAACATTTCAATAAAATAATCACAGACTCCAAGTAAGATTCAATAGATTTTATCTAATAATTCATTCAAAATGAACGCTCATTTGTACAGATTCACAGTGCAAACACCATCAACTTTCATGGGAGAGAAAAATTCATTTATCAATTGCATTCAGATACACAGACACATTCAACAACTTCAATGCATTAAGAGTGATAGATGAAGAGACAATAGACACAATAAATCGTACTTTGCAAAAGGTATGCAAATTCAAGACAGAAATATAATTACTGTTAGACCTGTCAGCCCTAGGGTGCTCTTACCCCTCATTGTTTTAGACCTGTAAGCCCTAGGGTGGTCTTACCCCGCTTTTTTCTTTTCCCTTTTTGCCTCCATTTTTACCACCATCTTTTGTTGGACATAGGACTCTGGGCGCCTTACCGCTGCTGAACAGTGCTGAGGTGCAGGTGCTCTCTCCTAACAATATGGTCGCCATAGGCCCCTGCTACTGCGGAGTGGCCACTGTCCTGCTGCGCGCTTGTAGTTGGGATCAGGCTGGGACATAATGCTACTGTAACCCAGAGCGTCCCGCCTCTTGTCACCAGAGAAGCAACCACAGAGTCCCCAGAGACTTCTGGAAACTTCCAATCCCCCAGTCTGGCGCCAGAACTTGCCGCCTTTTTGTAGGGTCACCTGACCTAGGGGTATAAAGGTAAGGGAGGGAAAACCTGACAGTCAGTTGGGGCACTACTGGACCTGGGGACCCGCCGCCGGAGTATAGGCTGCTGAGCTAGGGGGAGACTACACTACTGAGGCTGACTGCCTTTAGGCCTGCTGCCACAAGATAGCTGAGTGAACCTACCAGTTTGCTGACCTTGCTCTGCGTGAGGGGAACCAGGGATACCAACTCCAGTGGGCCTGCCCAGGACTGTCAAATTCCACCCACTGCAACTAACTGCTACAACTAACACCTGCCATCTTCTGCCAGCGCTACAGAAAGAAGCGCTGTGAACCTAACATCTGCATCTCCCCAATTAGCGCTGTGATCCCTGAGGGCTGAGGAACCTGCGAGCGCTGTTGCTGCGGGGAACTGCCAGGTAAAGTGCTGTGACACCTAGGTGCTATATTGTCAGAACTGGCCTACTTCCTGCGAGCGCTGCGCCAACTAAGTGCTGTCCTTCAAGATTGTGCCCCTTTCCTCGAGCCCTGTGCCAGTTAAGCGCTACATTGCCAGAATTTGCCACTTACCCCGAGCGCTAAAGCTGTGCCCCCAGCGCTGAATTAACGAAGCGCTGTATGCCTAAGATCACCGCCGCCGACCGGGACCCCTGTGGGAGTGCTGGGCGGGAACAGCGCTGCTGCAGGCAAGATCACTGCTGCCGCCTGGGGCCTGTATTGGGGCCGGGAGCCCCGCAAAGAGTGCTGCTGTGCCCTGTTGACACCGCTGCAGCCCCGGGCTGGAGGGGGCTGGAGAACGACGTGCTGGAATTAGGCGTGGTAACCCAGGAGTCGTGTAGCAACCGGGGCCTGGAGGGAAGCCTACCCGGACCTCCACTGGCGACGTCAGGCGAGCGTTGCACAGTGATTGGGCACCAGCGCGAGGTGTTATCTGACCCCGCCGGTCAATAGGAGGAGCTGAAGCGCGCTCCCTCTGCCCCGCTAGTCGCCTGTCACGTCGAAGGAAGCCCCCAAGGATCCGGAAGGTGGCTGGAAGAGGTCCTGGGCTGAACACCGCGTCGGTGTAGGCAAGAGCATCACGCGCGCACAATGTAACCTCTGACAACCAGCCCCCGCTGCTGGGCCGCCTGCGCAGGCTCGAGGGCAGCAGGGACTGCCCCAGGAGTGAGCTACGGGGGGGGTGCCAATTGGGAGCCCGTCTCCTTAGCGAATCGAACTGGACAATCAAGCAAACTGAGCCTCACGTTAAAGAAGGGCTCCCGCGCGTCTGCGGTGGGAGCAGCCCCAGGAGCATCTTGGACCTACGACCTTTGTGGGAATAACCCGGCAGAGGTAGCCCTAAGGGGTATGATTTCCTCCATGGTAAAGGTTGCCCTGAAGAGGTATTGAACCCATAGATAAGGAATATTGCTGGTGCTGAATAGGAGCCTGGGAAGTGTTGCGTGTATGGAAGGTTTGGCTAAGAAGTGCTACTGCTGCAGATCAGAGCATACAAATTCTCCCTACTTCCACGGACAGAGTAATTTCACAGTCACACGCACATACACTCATCATACGCTAGGGCCCATCACACTAATATTCGTACTATTACTCTATCCACACTGGATATACGAGAGAACTCCCAAACCAATCTGCATCTAAACTGAGGTCAATGCGACCTAACTGTTATGTCTTAAGTCATGATTTAAACAATAAGAACATATTTGAAAATTCAATAAATGACAAAGAAATAACCACCCGACACTGTGATTCAAACAAAAGGTTATTTTATCTAAATTAGTTCAAAAGTAAAGTCAATCAATAGCAAAATCATTATTCTCATAGTTACCCATTCTAGCTAAGTGTCATTTAGGTCAGGACAGGTCTCTCAGTAAAGTCTCCCGAGTCGACGTCCTCTCAATCAGCGTCGATCCTCTCGAGCATAGGTTCGGGAAGAAGTGGCCTTAGACCCTCTCTAGTCTAACAATATTTATAGGAAAACTAACATATTAAAAGTTACAAACAAACTCTAGACGTCCGTTGAGCCGTTGAGCAGAGCGAGCAGGAAAGGATGTTGACTCGCAACATTTAGAAAAACCTCCGCTCTCGAAAATCACAAAAATAAAAACACGGAAGAAGGAAGCTCAAACTAAAAAGTAACATCCATGAATGCTCTTCCTCGGAATCATAGTGAAGCCACCGCAAGTTTATCAAAGTTCATTGTGGCCTTTTACTCTTTTCCAAGGATAACTGGTGACATCTGGCAACAAGCCCAGAGCTGCTGTCCTCACGGCAACTTTCAATACAGACAGAGGCCGAGGTCAGGATTTCATCCATATTCAGCGAGGCCTCTCTGCGTATTTCAGCAACTCAAATGCAGGCTGTAAATGTCGGCCATCTTTGACTAGGCCAAAATGGACAATCTTAATTAAAAGAAACACAAAACAACGTTACTACATCGTAATGATTATACAGTGTTAATACCCACTAATACCCTTATGTGTATGTAATTATCTAGCCATCTGCGACATAAAGAAGCATTAAAGCACGTTATTTTAAAACACAAACACGAAACAAATAGCACTTTAGCAACACTTATTTTATTAATTTGTTCACCAACTTAGTTCACGTATTAATAAAGCAACACAAATGCATCCCTACGTGTAATTCTTTCATTAGTAAGGTTGATTAGTCAGAAACTTCAACAAAATTAATATCTAATAATTATTTATTAATAATTTTAATTATGACATATGCTAATGTTCGGGTTTCGACAGAAAACCCTGCTCCAGCAATCCCCCCTTTGGTGATATATTATCACCAGAAAAAACCAACCCAAAAAAAAAAATTTGGTTCCCATTTTTAGGAGAAATTGAAATGTCTTGCATAAATATCATTACACACCGGACTCTCTTTCATCATCCCTCTTCAAATCCAGATACACAATCTCCCTAAATTCTTTTAATTCTATTTCTTGTTGGTCTCTCTTTGACCTCTTTTGTTTCTTTACAGAATTTTCTCTCATAATTTTCTTTTTCCCTCCCCTGTTTTTACAACACAAACACCCTAATCTAATTATCAACAAAGCAACAATCACACATGTTAAAGGAAACAATATCTTACCAAATATGGTACTACCTATTTTAGCAATAAAGTTCTTAACAGCAATCATCTTATTAGCCATTTTAGTCCAGATACTTTCAGCTTCCAGTGGTACTAGTTCTTCATGGAAATCAGTAATATTTTTGATATAGATCTTCAGATCTTTGCTTTCGTCAGGAATGTAAGTGCAACAATGTTGAACCTTCAGCATTCCACAGACTCCACCCTCTTTGGCCAATAGAATATCAAGGGCAAGTCGATTTTGCATAGACATGGCGCGTAAGGCAACCATCTCCGTATTTACCAATAGAACCCCTCCAGCGGTGCTTGTCGATAAGCGATCCACCACTGTTGACAGCTTCCGAATTCCATATGCATTTAATGAAATTCCCACTGCTGGAATCAAAGCTCCAAAAATATCTCCTACAATTTCCGACCAAGTTTCTCTCTTAAAGCGTGTTAGTAAATTAATTTGTTCTACATCCTCTATCTTATCTATATGAAAAATCTTTGGAAAGACCAGGCCAACATAACACGTGCCATACCAATGGTCAGGCAACCTGTAATAAGCCTTATTCCCACAAATATAATACACTCCCGGGAAAACTGGATCTTCTCCACCTTTAAAACCCCATCCTGTTGCAATAAAGTGTGTATCATGACACTCACTAGTCCCAACGAAATAATTATCATATTGGGATTTCCTTCTGGTAATGCATAGTTTACCCTTCTGTGGTGCATCTAAAGCCAAAGTTGGACTGGCCCCACTCTTCAACTCCTTTCCCATCTCAATGTCCCACACTGTCTCACTCATCTTATATTCTCTGCCTTTTCATGCATGCTCACTCTTCTTCTCTCTACCATATCCAGAAAAGCTTTTTCTTCTTTCTTCAAACTACAAGTTAAATTGTTTCGAAAAATATAATCTAATGTTAATTCTTCTGTTTCAATAAAAATCTCACCAAAAATGTTAGCTTCTTTTGCAGAGTTTAGTTTCTTATCCATAGGTAATTGCCCAAAAATGTTATCTTTGTTAGACATCTCATAATCTATTTTCCCTAACAAATAAAAAACACTACTTAACACACTGCATGAAATCCCATACGTAGCTGGAAGATGATGATAAGTAACTCCCTCTGAAACGGATGCAGGCAATTGCATACAGACGTAGCAATCCCTTACTTCCATTGTCTTTACGTATTCGTACAACAACTTCGAAAAAACATTGCTAGAAAAATCATTAATCGACCTATCTTTATGTATATAAATGTTACTTATTCTAGTTGGCACTACTTTCTGTGAACCTTTCCCTATGTTAGTCATATTCTCAGTATGTATTCCAAAAGTGTCTATTGTAACCCTAAAAGTAACTAGTAAAGCTAGTACACTCCATAATAGCATTAATAATCCTGTACAGCAGCAGCACATTCTACACCATCTTTTCAAGAAGGTACATCTACTTCGGTTATTTTCTGTGTTAGCCATTTTACTTCTTTGGCAGTGTCTTTTGACTTAGCCTCTACTACTCCACTACTGAAACTCCTGAACACTAGATTATTTCAATCTGCTAATTTTAGATTTCTTCTTTTTCACTCTTCTCCAAATGACTCCTTCAGTTCACTCAATTTGCATTATCATCACTTTTTACTTCTTCTTCAGCAACATCAAATTGTATCAGATCTTCAATATCCTGAGCATCTGACTCTTCTCCAATGTCAGTCAAGATAACTTTCAGGACTCCAACTGTTTTCTCCTCCTCAACCACTTCTCGTAAGGTCCCCTCTGGATTTCCTTGACTTTCTGCCTCTTCTCCTTCAGACAGTGCCACAGACGTCCATTCCGGTGACCTATACTTCTGGTTAGGCTTTCTGATTCTCTTGATCTCCTCTGGTTCTTTTGATTCCTTTTGTTTCTCACCCTTTGCTTGATTCTGACTCGACACCTCGTTCACCTGTTCAGCTTTCGATGAACTTGCTCGTGTCAGTCTGTACCTTAGCCTCTTTATCTTGTTAGGCCAAAGATCTCCTCTTACACTCCTTTTCAGTCTCACTTCTTTATTATTTCTTTCTCCGATCCAAGTTCTTTTTCTCAAAACTCGACCCTCTGATTTTCCATTCTCACTCTCATCCGATTCTGTCTCATTTGCCTCTTGTTCATCAACAATTTTCTTTTGCTCCACAGACTTCTTCTCCACCAATTGAGATTTCCCTACTACTGTCCCTCCTCGGGTCTCCGACACGCAATCTTCTTGCTGTCTACTTGTCCCTTCACCTTGCTTATCAGGAATGTTCCCTACACCTCCTCGGGGGTCTTCTGCAATCTGTCCCTCTCTATCTTCTTCTGACCCTACTTCTTCAGAAATAATCTCAGGTGGATCTTCAACCTCTTCATCTGATTCAGGTGTAGTCTCTGTGGAATTGCTCTTTTCTTTCCTTTTTCCTCCTTTATTTTCTCCACTGCTTGTTGGAACAACTTCAGGCACTCTTACAGAATCTGAACTCTCCTCTGAAGCTCTCAATGTTTCTCTTGAAGCTTCTCTTGGTAAGAAAAAAGAATCACCTGACTCTCTTTCCAACTCTTCTTCCCCCCTTTCAGGATTCTTTTTTCTTCTCACTGTTTCAGTGTCTGGATCATCACTGGAATCTGACTCTTCAAAATACTCCTTCCCAGTCCCATCTTTTGGATTTGGAACTCTCAGAGTATGACTCGCATGAACCCAGTTCTTCACACCAGCACACTTCACAGCAGTTGTCGTAGTCAGAATGACTTGTCCTTCCCCACCTTGGCCTTCCCCGCCTTCCCCACCTTGGAACCAAGCAATTTCTTCTTCTGTGCACCTTTATCCTCACCCAGTCCCCTGGACTCAGATCATGGGCTTGCTTCTTTTCAAGTGTGGTGGCGTATCCTCCAACCTGGTGAAACACAGAATGAACTGCGTCAGCCAGGCCTTTACAGTAATCCAAAATCATGTCATCAGTTATTGTCATCAATTTGTTGACAGGCACGAATGCATGTCTCATTGCTCGTCCCATCAGTATTTCATGTGGACTCAACCCTGTAGTTCTATCTGGAGTAGATCTAATAGTCATTAGCACTAGAGGCAAGACATCAGGCCATTTCATTCCAGTGGCTAAACACATCTTACCAATTCTGTTTTTGATTGTGCCATTCATCTGTTCAACAACACCAGAAGCCTCTGGCCTGTATGCACAATGTAGCTTCTGCTGTATGCTCAATGCTTCACAAATCAAACCCATGAGCTCATTGTAGAAGTGTCCCCCTCTGTCTGACTCAATTGTCACTGGGAACCCGTACCTAGGAATCAACTCTCTTAACAGTAACTTTGCCACTGTTATTCCATCATTTCTCCTAGTCGGATAGGCTTCTACCCATCTTGAGAACAAACAGACTACCACTAGAACATACCTCAATCTATTGACCTGAGGCATTTCAATGAAATCTATTTGCATTCTGGTAAAAGGACCTCCTTCTCTGCCTATTGTTCCTAGGCACACCACTGTCTTTTTTCCAGTATTGAACTGCTGACAAATCAAACATCTCTGACAGATGCTCTTTGCAATCAACCTGAACTTTGCATTGTACCAGGTTTGCTTAAAGGACCTAATCATAGCGTCCCTCCCCAGATGTCCCTGGCCATGATACATTCTTGCCATTGTTGATAACATCGAGATAGGCATGACTGGTCTTCCATCTCTATAGATCCAAACATGATCTTTCTCTCTTGGTGCACAACCTGCCTTGATCCAATCCCTCATTTCCTCATCTCCCGCTTCATCCTGCAACTGTTTCACCTCATCCCATGTTTCCAGGACATTAGTAAACATCACAGAACAAAAAGACATTTCCTTTTCTCGTCCCTTGTTAATCGAATGATCGTTCTGTAATGTATGTACCTCTGCCCTGGGTATTGCTACTGAAAGGCTGTACTGGAAAGCGCCGTGGTCCCTGCTCTACCTATTCCAGTGAGCCAGATCATCTGTACTGGGGGGGAGGCTTGGAAATGTTCACCCATATGGCCTAAGTGGGGGGATTGGGGGGTGTTACTCTATAGCATCTACACTGCGCAAGAAAGTTAAATTGATTGAACATGTACATCAGAAATGTGACCTTTATTAACTAAGTACATAAGAAGTGTTACCTGTTTTAACCTGTTGTGGTAGAACCTGTTCATCCTGCACACTGTGCGGACTTTGCAGATGTAATCCTGTCCAAAGATAGATAAAACTACTTGTTTTTGTCAAATGAAACTGGCGTGGAGTCTTTTCATTGCGTGTGCATTACTGGGTCAGTGTGAGTGTGTGCTGCACAACTACTTCACACATAGCTTCCGGCGTGCTTTCCCGCCTCGCGGCAAGCTACCGCGTCTGAGTTGGTGGTCCCTGGGACCTTCCGGGTCTAACATTGGTGTCCAGCGGTGGGATTAGGACTTGTGCTTGTGCAGCACCCTACAGTGACTCAGAGTGCGCTGCAATCTGACACCTATTTTAATGCAAGCTTGAAATTCTCCCTGATTGCCTGATTGTAAATGCTCTTGTGTTATGCCTGTTATCTACGTCCTAGAGGCCCTACCTAGCAGGATGGAGTTCTAGCTGGCCAACCTAGACACGTACACGGTGGCGCAGCTTAGGGAGTTCTGCCAGGGGAAGGGGTGTTCTTCAAGCGAGGCGCCAAGAGAGAGGAGCTTCAGAAGAGCTTGAGAGCATGGGCATTGGCCCACCCGGGGGGCGAGAGGGGACGAGGGGCAGGGAGAGCAGGATGCTCCAGGAGAGCTGGACCTACTGCACATAGATGTTAGTGAGAATTTGTTGCCAGGAAGACGTTCCAGGGCAGGCAGTAGTGTGTCAGGGAGGAGCTTGTCTGCGGAGGAGTTCGAGGACAGGAGGGAGGAGAGACAACTTAAACTAGAGCTTTCTAGGCTGGAGAAGGAGAGGGAAGAGAAGAGGTTGGCTATGGAGGAAAGGAAGCTTCTCCATGAGCTTAGCCTAAAGAAGTTGGAAATTAAAGCCCTACAGATAGGAGCTAACAACAGTGCAAATGGTGGTAGCGTACCTATTGAAGCTCCACGGGAGTCTAGATTCTACATGCCTAAGGATGTGGTGGCCAGTTTCAGTGTGGGGGATGGAATCAATAAGTGGCTAGTGACCTATGAGGTGTACTTAGTAGCCCATGGGGTCCCCGAGAGTTATTGGGGGGGGTGGCCTGCATAGGTACATGCCTCCGGTGGGGAGGGACACGCTCTTGACCTTAGAAAAGGCGGACCAGACCAATTACTCGGTTATGAAGGAAGCGTTGCTTAAGAAATTTGGCTTGACCCCTGAGAAATACAGACAGAAATTCAGAAATAGCCACGAGCTTCCCACCCAGAACTGGGTAGATTTTCTAGACTATGCCTGCAAAGCATTAGAAGGTTGGGTGCGGGGCAGTGAGGTGACCGACTACGAAGGACTGTACGATATGTTTTTAAGAGCGGACCTTCTTGATAAGTGTTTTCCAGAGCTGCACCAACACCTGGTGTACCGCAAGTTGACCGACCCGAGGGAGCTTGCGGAGGAGGTGGATACCTGGGTCAGTACCCGGGTGTCCCACAAGGGATCCGGGGGGGACTCCCAGAAGGGTGGACAGGGTTTTCCCCAGAAGAGAGAGGGGTAGATAAAAAGAAGGAGTTCTCCAAAGGCCCCCAAAATAGACCGCAAGGGAGGGGGGTAGGATCCCAGCCCCAATCTGGTTCTCCCAAGCCTACTTATCCTGACCGAAGTCAGCAGCCCAAGACTGTCCGGTGCTACGAGTGCGGGGAGGTGGGACACTGCAAGGGGGATCCACAGTGTTGAAAAAGGCCCCCAGCCCCTACTGGAGGTAAGAGCCCCGGGGTGGCTAGTGTAGCGCTGGGGGAGGAGTTGTCCCGAGATAAGGGGGGTGAGTGGGCAGGCTTGACCCTAGTATCCCTGGGGGATAGGGAGATGGTCCCACAAACTCAGGTACCCTCAAATACTGTCAAGTACCGGCAGAGGGTTCTTGTTAACGGGCAGGGGGTGGAGGCTCTGAGGGACACAGGTGCCAGCATGACGATGGTAAGGAGACAGCTGGTATCCCCGGAGCAAGTGATTCCTGACGTATTCCACCCGGTTGTGGTGGCTGACAACAGAGTGGGTCACTATCCCGTGGCCCAAGTTCCCTTTGAGTGGGGAGGGGTTGCAGGCCTGTTAAGAGTCGCGGTGAGCCCTGCCATGCCAGTTGATCATTTGTTAGGAAACGACTTGGAGCATACCGCCTGGAAGGAGGTGGAGTTTCGAGCACACACCGAGATGCTGGGACTACCAGGATGGACCTGTGCGGTCACACGGTCCATGGCTGCCCGGCAAGGGACTCAATCGGATCTGGAGCCTGGAACAATGGCCCAGCCCACCGCTGAATAGGAAGTTGCCTTGGAAGATGCACCCCATGAGATGGATGGGGCACCCGCTGCGGTGACCCCGGAGTCCACGGAGGATGCCGTTGGTCCCGTGGGGGACTTACCGACCCCTGCAGAGTGGCAGGTGGAAGGAGGGCCTACCCGGGAGGAATTCTATCGGGCGCAGAGGGAGTGCCCCACCCTTGAGGGCATGCGGCGACAGGCCGAAGCCCTAGCAGCGGGAAATGCTGCCGGGAATTACCATATCTACTGGGAGAACGGCCTCCTTTACAGCGAGCCTAAGGCACCGGTGCATGGGTCCTCGAGGGCCTTAGTGGTCCCCCAATGCTATCGAGCCTTTCTAATGGAGTTGGCGAACGAGATGCCCCTGGCGGGACACCTGGGCCAAGATAAAACGTTTGCTCATTTGGTCCTACACTTTTATTGGCCTATGATGAGGATCGCCTCTGACACCTTCTGCAGGTCTTGCGTGACTTGTCAGGTGAGTGGGAAGACCGGGACCAAGTTGAAGGTCCCCCTGGAACCACTACCGGTCGTCGGAACCCCTTTCGAGTGGGTAGGCATCGACATTGTCGGGCCTCTGGATCTGCTGACCACCTCTGGACACCGATTCATTCTAGTCCTGGTGGACCACGCCACCCAGTACCCGGAGGCCATCCCTCTGAGGACCATTACTGAACCTGCGGTGTCGCGGGCCCTGATGGGGATTTTTACACAGGTGGGTTTCCCCAAGGTTGTGGTGTCGGACAGGGGCACCAACTTCATGTCTGCCTACATGCAGGCCATGTGGAAGGAGTGTGGGGTGACTTATAAGTTCTCCACTCCTTAGCACCCCCAAACCAACGGGCTCGTGGAACGTTTCAATAAGACGCTAAAAGGAATGATCCGGAGTTTGCCTGAGGACTTGAGGAGGAAGTGGGACGTCCTCTTGCCCTGTCTGTTGTTCTCCTACAGGGAGGTGCCACAGAAGGGGGTAGGCTTTAGCCCCTTCGAACTTCTGTATGGACACCCTGTCAGGGGACCCCTCAGTCTCGTGAAGGAGGGGTGGGAGAAGACTACTAGGAGGCTTCCCTGGGATGTGGTAAGTTACATGCTGGCATTCCACATCCAGATGGCCAAGCTGTGGAAGGAGGCATCCGACAACCTGGAGACCAGTCAAGCCATCATGAAGGAGTGGTACGACCGGAGTGGCCATCCAGTGGAATTGAAAGCTGGCAAGAAGGTGTGGGTCATGGAGCCCGGAGAGTTTAGCGCCCTCCAGGACTGGTGGACTGGGTCGCACGAGATACTGGAGAAGAAGGGCCCAGCCGCGTATACGGTGGATCTTAAGACCCCGCGGCAACTCCACCAGGTGTTGCATGTTAACTGCCTCAAGCCGCACCACGAGAGATCAGAACTTACCCTCCTGATGGTGACTGATGGGAGTGAGGAGGAAGAGAGCAAGCCTCTTCCGGACCTTCTGGCGTCCCAAGAGAAAGATGGATTGGTGGAGGGAGTGGACCTCTCCCCGTCCCTGATGCCGGAGCAACAGAGGGACTGCCGCCAGATATTGGAGCAGTTCACCTCCTTGTTTTCCCTCACTCCTGGGATCACCCACCTGTGTACCCATGACATGGACACAGGAGACAGCCCCCCTGTTAAGACCAAGTCGTATCGGCTGTCCGACAAAGTGAAGACCAGCATCCAGCGCAAAGTCACCAAGATGCTGGAGCTGGGTGTGATCGAGCCGTCCAGCAGCCCCTGGGCTAGTCCGGTGGTGTTGGTGCTGAAAGCGGCCCCACCGGGCACCACACCTGAGCTTCGCTTCTGTGTAGACTATCGAGGCCTCAACTCCGTGACTAAGCCGGATGCTCACCCGATCCCAAGAGCGGATGAGCTCATTGACCGGCTAGGGGCAGCTCGGTACTTAAGCACCTTCGATCTTACATCAGGGTACTGGCAGATCGCCATGGTAGATGGAGCTAAGGAGAAGACTGCGTTCTCCACCCCAGAGGGCCACTTCCAATTTTGAGTGATGCCCTTTGGGCTGATAATGCTCCTGCCACTTTCCAGCGGTTGGTAAACAAGGTACTTTCTGGCTTAGAGGCCTTCTCGGCTGCCTACCTGGATGACATAGCTGTCTTCAGCAGCAGCTGGGAGGACCATCTGGAGCATCTCCAGGAGGTGCTGCAGGCCTTGCAGTGGGCTGGCCTAACCATCAAGGCCAGCAAATGCCAGATTGAACAGGGATCTGTCGTCTACCTGGGGCACCTGGTGGGTGGGGGTAAGGTGCAGCCCCTCCGGGCCAAAATCGAGACCATACTGGCCTGGGAGCCCCCCAAAACCCCGACGGAGGTCAAGGTTTTCCTGGGCCTCACGGGTTATTACTGTCGGTTTGTCAAGGGCTATGGTACCATCGTGGCCCCCTTGACCGAACTCACATCGAAGAAGCAACTCCGGAAAGTAATTTGGACAGACGCTTGCCAAAAAGCCTTCAACACCCTCAAACAGGCTGTGTGCACTGCTCCGGTGCTGAGAGCTCCAGACTTCACCAAGGAATTTATCGTTCAAACGGATGCCTTTGAGCATGGCATTGGGGCAGTACTCTCACAACTTAACGAGGAGGGCCTAGACCAACCTGTGGACTTCATATCTAGGAGGCTACTCCCCCGGGAACAGCGGTGGAGTACGATCGAACGAGAAGCGTTTGCTGTGGTTTGGGCCCTGAAGAAGCTGAGGCCATATCTCTTTGGCTCTCACTTCCTGATTCGCTGGCTCATGCAGATGAGGGGCGAAAACCCTAAATTGCTGAGGTAGTCCATTTCCCTCCAGGGTATGGACTTTCGGGTGGAACACTGACCCGGAGTAGACCACACCAACGCTGACTGTCTCTCTCGGTTCTTCCGCCTTAGTGATGAGAACTCCCTAGAGGTTGGGTAGCTCTCCCCACTTTCGGCTGGGGAGGACACGTGTTAGACCTGTCAGCCCTAGGGTGGTCTTACCCCGCATTGTTTTAGACCTGTAAGCCCTAGGGTGATCTTACCCTGCATTTCTTTCCCTTTCTGCCTCCATTTTAACCACCATCTTTTGTTGGACATAGGACTCTGGGTGCCTTCCAGCTGCTGAACAGTACTGAGGTGCAGGTGCTCTCTCCTAACAATATGGTCGCCATAGGCCCCTGCTACTGTGGAGTGGCCACTGTCCTGCTGCGCGCTAGTAGTTGGGATCAGGCTGGGACATAATGCTACTGTAACCCCGAGCGTCCCGCCTCTTGCCACCAGAGAAGCCACCACAGAGTCCCCAGAGCCTTCTGGAAACTTCTAACCCCCCAGGCTGGTGCCAGAACTTGCCGCCTTTTTGTAGGGTCACCTGACCTAGGGGTGTAAAGGTAAGGGAGGGAAAACCTGACAGTCAGTTGGGGCACAACTGAACCTGGGGACCCGCCGCCGGAGTATAGGCTGCTGAGCTAGGGGGAGACAACACTACTGAGGCTGACTGCCTTTAGGCCTGCTGCCACAAGATAGCTGAGTGAACCGGCCAGTTTGCTGACCTTGCCCGGCGTGAGGGGAACCAGGGATACTAACTCCAGTGGGCCTTCCCAGGACTGTCAACATTCCGCCCACTGCAACTAACTGCCACAACTAACACCTGCCATCTTCTGCCAGCGCTACAGGAAGAAGCGCTGTGAACCTAACACCTGCATCTCCCCAATTAGCACTGTGATCCCTGAGTGCTGAGGAACCTGCGAGCGCTGCTGCTGAGGGGAACTGCCAGGTAAAGCGCTGTGACACCTAGACGCTATATTGTCAGAACTGGTCTACTTCCTGCGAGTGCTGCGCCAACTAAGTGCTGTACTTCAAGATTGTGCCCCTTTCCTCGGGCGCTGTGCCGGTTAAGCGCTACATTGCCAGAATTTGCCACTTACCCCGAGCGCTGACGCTGAGCCCCTAGCGAAGCGCTGTATGCCTAAGATCACGGCCGCCGGCCGGGACCCCTCTGGGAGTGCTGGGCGGGAAGAGCGCTGCTGCAGGCAAGATCACCGCTGCCACCTGGGGCCTGTATTGGGGCCAGGAGCCCCGTGAAGAGTGCTGCTGTGCCCCGTTGACACCGCTGCAGCCCCGGGCTGGAGGGGGCTGGAGAGCGCCGCGCTGGAATTAGGCGTGGGAACCCAGGAGTCGCCTAGCAACCGGGGCCTGGAGGGAAGCCTACCCGGAACTCCACTGGCGACGTCAGGCGAGCACTGCGCAGTGATTGGGCGCCAGCGCGAGGTGTCATCTGACCCCACCGGTCGTCAGGAGGAGCTGAAGCGCGCTCCCTCTGCCCCAGCTGGATGCCTGTCACGTCGAAAGGAAGCACTCAAGGATCCGGGAGGCAGCAGGAAGAGGTCCTGGGCTGAACACCGCTTCGGTGTAGGCAAGAGCATCACGCCCGCACCAGGTAACCCCTGACCACCAGCCCCCGCTGCTGGGCCGTCTGCACAGGCTCGAGGGCAGCGGGAACTGCCCCAGGAGTGAGCTACAGGGGGGTGCCAATTGGGAGCCCGTCTCCTTAGCGAGTCGAACTGGACAATCAAGCGAACAGAGCCTCTTGTTAAAGAAGGGCTCCCACGTGTCTGCGGTGGGAGCAGCCCCAGGAGCGTCTGGGACCTACGAACTTTGTGGGAATAACCCGGCAGGGGTAGCCCTAAGGGGCATGATGTCCTCCATGGTAAAGGTTGCCCTGAAGAGGTATTGAACCCTTAGTTAAGGAATATTGCCGGTGCTGAATAGGAGCCTGGGAAGTGTTGCCTGTATGGAAGGTTTGGCTAAGAAGTGCTACCTGTAATGTATGTACCTCTGCCCTGGGTATTGATACTGAAAGGTTATACTGGAAAGCGCCGTGGTCCCTGCTCTACCTATTCGAGTGAGGCAGATCATCTGTACTGGGGGGGAGGCTTGAAAATGTTCCCCCATATGGCCTAAGTGCCCAGGCATCTGTCCTTGGTTCTTGGCAGCCTGTCAATGATTCGGTCACCAGGTCACTTCAAAACTTCAGTGCGCAGACTCAACTTGTGTTACGTCTCAACCAACATCTTTTCTCTTGGCTTAGCACATCAGGCCCAAGCGCACACTATTAATAAAGGAATAATAAACAGATGTTAATTTCTCAAATATGTTATCATCACTGTTCATCACCCACTTCTATTCTATCCTATGTTATTTTCTTCTTTGTTAAGCAAAAGCGTTAGCAGCGATAACTCTTTTAAAATCCCAGCAGGCATATACCAGGCACGTGGTACCTCAAGTCCTACAGTTAGTGACTCCTTGCGCATGCGTGAGAGTTTCCTTCTCACATGGGTTAATCACATGGTTATTTGCGCGGTACTGGTTCGCACATGCGTAAGACGATTTTCGGTTTCAAGCGGGATTTCAGTTAAGTAGCAAATTATTCTGCGTTATTTAAGCAAGCAGAAAGCTTTTTCCCCATGTATGAATGTCGTGTGTATGTTAATTTTCTTTTATCTTCTATTTCTATTTGTTAGTACTTGTTAACGAGAGGTTGATTCAAGCAAGTTTCTTTCCCTCGAATCCTTGCTCCATCACTATGAGACCCATCAAAGAACGTAGCTGGTCTTTGTCAGTAGGTGGTGGGGCCTGATCAATAGCACTGCACAAGTTTCTCTTAGGTTTGACCCCCTGACCCCCGAAGCACTGATAGGGTAACCCATGTAGTCGATCTGGTCGACAATAAATTTACATATATCTTTACAGAGGGTAAGCTCTGCTTCAGACAATCTGTCTAAAACTGTTCCGAGCGTAGTGTTATGTTCTTCTACCGACTGGCCAAATACCAGGATATCGTCCTGGACGTAGATGGTGATCCCCACTCCTTTACAGATGATGGTGACCATGCATTGAAAAACACTGGCGGCTGAGATTAGGCCAAAAGGCAGGCGTGTGAACTGGGGTGAGGTGCTTGGAATCTTTGTGTAAGTTTATTTGATGATACGCATTTCTGAGGTCAAGTTTAGAAAAGACCCTGGCGCCCTTGAGAGTAGTGACTAACTCCGTGATGTTGGGGAGGGGAAATGTGTCGGCTACCACGCACTGGTTTAGGGATCTCAAGTCGACACAGAATCTCAATTTGCCATCAGCCTTTTTAGTAATAATGACGGGAGAAATCCATGGGGAGGTTTCCACAAGCTCAATGACACCCGCTGTGAGCATTTCTTTAATGAGCCCTTTCACTTCCTCCTTTACAACTATGGGCACTCGCCTAACTTTATGTTGGACAGGAACAGAGTCCTTCTTTTTTTTTTTTTTTTTTTAAACCGTTTATTACAATCTCAAATAGTTACAAGTATGGGCCTACAACCTTCTGGCAGGCCGCTAGAGTAGCAGTAGCATATGACATACATACAGAAAATCTCTTGGCGGTGCGAAAAGAGTAAATCAGGAGATATCAGTAGTGCAGGCCACATAACTCCGAACCAACAATACGGTTTCCTTTTGTCAAAACACAACAACACAAAAACAACCACACCCGCAAGGCAACCCGCAATCCCAAGTGACAGCACGCGCTCCTTAAGTGGGGGACCCCAACCAATCGCCAAACTCTGAAGAGGGGAATGAGAACAGATCAGGGACTGGGGAACCACGTGCCCATGGCTGGGGGAGGGGGTCGGCTAGGGGGACGGAGCTGGTGAAGCAGCCGGCAGCAGCGGCGGCTCGCAAATACCCCCGCGATAGGCGTTCCAGGGGCCCCAGATTTTCACCCACGCCCCAGGCTTACCCCTCGCAACATACACCACCTTTTCACGAAACATACACCAATCCATGTGTTCTTTCCAGGCCGACACCGCCGGAGGCCTCTGGGATCCCCACAATTGAGCAATGTCACGCTTAGCGATCATGTATCCCAGAGTCACCCACCGCGTCTGCGGAACCGAGTAGTCAGTTGGCTCCCACACATTCAGCAAGCATCTCCTCGCTTCAGGCAACAGCGCGACACGCGTAACCACTCGCAGGACCTCATGCACACCACGCCAGAATCGCTCCACCTTTGGGCATTCCCACAGAATATGCAAGAAAGTTGCCAAAGCACCACAGCCACGCTTACACAGTCCATCCTCAGCTAAGCCCATACGTAGTAGCCTTGGCCCCGTCACATAGACCCGGTGGAGGATCTTAAGCTGGACGAAGCGAAGGCGAGCCGGGATGGCCACCTCCTTCGGAGAAGCCACCGCGGACATCCAGTCCTCGTCGTCCAACTCCAGCCCATCGGCAACCCAGGCCTCGCGGAGGCCAGTCAGCAGGCCCGATCGGTCGTTAATCAGTTTTTTGTATATGAGGGAGATCGTGCTGTCTGGGACATGGCCATCCAGCACTCTGTCCTCCAGGGGGGAAGACTCCGGAATGGACGCGACATCCGGGAAGACGGAGCCCAGCGCGTGGCGGACTTGTAAGTACCGGAAGTACTCACTGCCTTGCAACTGAAACTCCGTCTGCAGCATCTCGAAAGTTTTGAATCCCCCCCTCGTCCAGAGATCTCCCACTGTGCTGATGCCGATCGTGTCCCATTTCTCGAAGCCCTTCGAGGTCCACAAGGAGCCCAACCTCGCCGATGCATATAGCGGTGACGCCCGGGTCAAACGGTCCTTCCACCCCATAGCTGCGTTAGCCGCGTGCCACACACGCACCATGACATGCGTCGGTCCCGTCAGGCGAGGGTCCGGCGCGCCAGAGTAAAGCGCCCGATTGTAGTCGCCACCGGGCAGGAGCATCTTGTCCATTTCAAATGCCGGGTTCAGGGCGGGCCCGTAAAGGCCATGATTAATCGCAGCTAGCTGGGAGGCCCAGTAATACCGTTTAATATCCGGGAGGGCAACCCCCCCATCGTACCACGGAAGCGTCAATTTAGCCAAGGCGATACGTGGCCTCCCGTCCCAGAACAGGCGACGCTGCAAACTCTCCACCTCTCGGAAGTAGCGCGCCGGAACCAAATCCATAGTGTTCTGGAGAGCGTACAGAAAGCGCGGCAACGACATCATTTTAAACAAGGCCGCTCGGCCAAGCGGCGAAAGCGGCAGACGCCGCCAACGCACCACGTCCTCCTTCAAGCGCTGGAGGGGGGGCAGCAAATTCCGCTCGTAGCGGGCCTCCGGGTCCAGAGTAATATATATACCCAGGTACCGAAACCCCTGGGAGGCGATCTGGATCGGACAGTCCCGTGGTAGGACCGGAGCCTCCCCGGCAAGCACATATACACAGGATTTCGCCCAGTTGATGACGAGGCCTGAGTTGCGACCGAATGAGCGCAAAACATCAACTAGGACGATCAGTGATTTACGCGGGGAGGCAAGATATAGAAGGATATCATCAGCGTAGAGGGACACACGGTCCTCATGCTCGGGGGTCCAACGGAGACCACGGATGGAAGGGTGCCACCGCAGCCACTCCGCCAGGGGCTCCAGGGCCAGTGCAAACAGGAGAGGCGACAGGGGGCAGCCCTGTCGCGTACCCCGTCCCAGTGCGAATGGGGCCGAAACTCGTCCATTCACCACCACCTGCGCCAATGGGCCGGAATACAACAATTTGACCCAGCTGATGAAGCCCGGTCCGAAGCCAAACTTCGCCAGCATCGCCCAAATGTATGGCCACTCAAGCGTATCAAACGCCATGGTGGCATCCAAGGACGCCAAGATGGCCGGTTCCCGCACGAACGGAACACGCGCGAGCACCCCGTGCAAGCGTCGCAAATTAAGGGCCGTGTTACGATGGGGTATGAAGCCGGACTGGTCTTGGTGGACCAAGTCGCCCACCACGCCGACCAGCCGGTTGGCCAGCACCTTGGCAAGGATTTTGGGCTCCGCATTCAAGAGCGAGATAGGCCTATAGGATGTGACCCGCTCACGGGGCCTCCCCTCCTTGTGGATCACCACGATCGTGGCCAGACGCTGGTCCGGCGGAAGGGAACCCCGCGAGCAGGCCGCCAGGAACATCGCGCGCAGGTGGGGCGCCAGCACATCCGGTCGCAGCTTGTACAGCTCGATAGGAATACCATTGGGGCCCATGGCCTTGCCAGATGCGACCGAGCGGATAGCAAGGGCAATTTCGTCCGAGGTGGGAGGAGCGTCCAGCGAATCCCTGTCCTCCACCGAAAGGGAGGGCAGCGCGATGTCCCGAAGCAGGGCATGGGAATCCTCCTCCGAGCAGGGAGAAACCGGGGAATATACCTCGCGGAAGTAATCCGCGAAGCAGGAGACAATGGCGTCCGGCTCGGTGACACATACACCATCCATCCTCTCGATCAACGGAACCACACGACTCGCTCTCTCCTTTTTATCCAACCACGCTATCAATTTACCAGCCTTATCACCCACATCATACAGTCGCCCCTGTTGCTCTCTACTGATGCCCCTGGCCGCCTCCGTGACGAGGGCCCTATAGGCCGCCTGCTTGAGGTGTAGAACATGCAATGTGGCATCCGTCACCCCGCTCCCCAGGTCACCCTCTAGTTCAGTAATTTCGGCCTCCACCCGGGTTACCTCCTCCCGCTCGCGCCTCCGGGCATGGGAGATAAAGGAGAGGGCCTCCCCCCTAAGAACTACCTTAAAAGCCTCCCAAAGGGAGATGGCAGAAGGGACAGACCCCACATTCTCCTCAAAGTACCGCTGCAAGGATTTGATCAATTCGGCTCGAATAGTGGGGTCGCGCAGGTACCAGGCATTAATTGGGGCCACCCTGCCCTCCCCCCTCGGGAAGACATCCAGATGCAGCAGTAGTGGGGAGTGATCTGAAATACCCCGCGCCAAATGGCGCACCTCTCCCACCCTCCCAGCAGAGGCCGCAGGAACAAGGATATAATCAAGCCGCGAGAGGCTACCATGGGCGCCCAAGTGGAAGGTGTATTGCAGCTGAGCGGGATGCTTTAGTCGCCAGCAATCCACCAATCCTAGGGTATCTAAGAGGCCGGACAGCCACGCCTGTGCCCGGGGGAGGTCTCTGGGGGGATGACGATCCATAGACCCTGAAGCCACCGCATTGAAGTCCCCCCCAACTACCAGAAGCCCATCCGGGAGGTCAAGGAGGAGGCGCCCCAGGTCCGCAAACGCGGTAGATTGCAACCCCGGCGGAACGTACACTGATACAAAAACGACCACTCTGCCCTCCATTCTACCCACCAAGACAGTGTAACGTCCCCTCTCATCATGGCGCACCTCATCAATCTCCAATGGGAGCGAGTTCTTAATCATGATGCCCACCCCCCGCGAGCCCGAGGTGAAGCCCGAATGGGCCACCAAGCGATAGCCTCTCCGATTCATGGCATGAAAGGAATTACCTATAAGGTGTGTCTCCTGCAGGAAGATCACATCTGGTGAAATTCGTTTCAGATACTGCAGGACCACACCACGCTTAATCCTATCCCCCAGTCCGTTAACATTCCATGATAACACAGTCAGGTCCCTACCCCCCATCATACATGGAAGCCATCAATCGTCCCCCAAAGAGCATCTCAAAAACAACAATACAGTAAAGGGTTCGCCTTGCGGTGCAAACAAACAACACTCCACCCCCACCCACCCATCCCAACAGAACTCCCCCCTCCCTGCACCCCTGCATGAGCCCAGACAGCCCCCCCAAAGTGCAGTGTGCCTGTCGCCCCATAGATGAAAAACTAACTAGTCCCCCAGAGGAGGAGGGAAAGCCCCCAACGGACCCCGTACGACCTCCATAGGAGGGGAACATACACGATCAGTGAATGGTAACCAAAATGTTGTCCAGAGCAAGGCCTACTTTTCACCCCTCAGTTCTGATCCGGTGCGCCCTCCCCGCCAACCGCACCCCCCCCACCCCCCCGGCCCCGATCCCCAGGCAGAGTATCCAACCAGTCCCCAGCCGCCTCGGGACGGTCAAAAAAATGCGTGCGACCATCCACCTCTACCCTCAGCTTAGCTGGAAAAAGCATTGAGTACTTAAGGTTCATGTCCCGTAGGCGACGTTTAACTCCGAGAAAACTCAGTCTCTGCTTTTGGACCGTCGGAGTAAAGTCAGGGTAAAAATTCACGTCCATATTATCAAGCTTGACCGGTCCCTGTAGCCTGGAAGTCTGCAAGATAGCGTCTCTGTCCCGAAAGTTAAAAATCCGGGCAATGAGAGGCCGCGGCGGAGCTCCGACCTTAGGTCTTCCTCCGGGGACCCTGTGAGCACGTTCCACCGCAAAAAGTTTACTCAGCCCCCGGGGCTGGAGATGGGCGAGGATCAGGTCTTCCACAAACAAATCTGCCGCCTCCTCCTCCCGTCCCTCCGGCACCCCGACAATACGAACGTTGTTCCTCCGGGCCCGACCCTCGGCGTCCTCCAATCGACGGTCCATCATGGCGCTCGCCTGGCCAAGCCGGTGCACCTCCTTTTGAAGGGCCGCCACGTCTGTAGTGAGACGTAAGGTGGTGTGGGCCAGGGAATCGACCCGGTCATTTGTTTTAGACAAGTCGGCTCTCACCAGGCCCACCTCCACCAGGGCCGAGTCTATCTTCTGCGCCAGAGTATCAAAGCGCTGGTCCACCGAGGCCTTCATTTCGGCAATGGCGCCCATGACGTCCCGGAGGGTCAGATCCGCGGGTTGAGCAGACGCCTCAGCCGGGCCCGCGGGGGATGTACGCTGTGCCTCTGGGGATCCCTTCTGGAGGGTGTAGCGGTCCATACTGTTTGACTGAGGTGCCGGGCCGCGGCGGGTCGATTTCACCTTGGCCCGGTCGCCATCTTGCTTTGTGGACATGTCGCACTCCCGAAGTCGTGCCAATCTCCTCGAAAGGGCCGATAAACCAGTTCACAGGTTCCGGGGGGGGGTTGACCACTGCACCGCAGGACAACTCACAGCCGGCGGGTCAGCCGGGCACAGGGGCAAGGCCACACCACCGCACCCCGCTCCGCAACCCTACCTCGCTTGAGGGCAAGGAGGGCGCAAAAGCGAAAGTGAAAGCGCGGGGTACGCGAGTCGCCCAGCCCTGCCCGCCGTTGTTGTTCGCTTTGTCCCCGGATCGCCCCACAACTCCAATCCGGGGGGCCGGCGCGGAGAAGGCCGCAATCTTCGATCGGTGCTCCCACCAGTGTCCGGGGTCCGATTCGAAAACGGAAAACGGGTGCCGCCTCAGCTCGGGTACACAGACACAGTCCCCTCGTCAAAGACAGGATATAATCAGGATTAATTCAGGAGGTCGCGGAGGTCCTCGGGAGCTTCGCACCTACGCGGCCATCTTGGTTGCGCGCTAGGCTCCTCCAACAGAGTCCTTCTTGATGAGTATATGATGAACATATCCTTTGAGTTGGCCAAGCTGTTCCCTGAAGACTTTATCAGCTTCCTTGAGAAGGCTGTCTAGGCCCTCATTTTCAATGACCATGACTTGCATGGGTGCCCTTGGGTTTACAATGATGCGTAAGTCATATTGGTGTACCCACCCAAGTGTAGCTGGGCCGTGTTCCGCCACTTAAACTTTGCCCTGGATGTCCCTGTGAGAGAAATTGATGTGAGCTTTAAAGTACCCTAGGATTTCTATTGACTCCCCTTGATAGCCACCCGGAGAAATGTCTTTTGGGAGGAGCTGTCTTGTACCCCATTTCTTGTGAAAAAGAGATTTGGGAATAATCGTGAATTTGGACCCAGTATCAACCATCAGACATACTTCACGTCCGTCAATTGAAAACATAGCCTTAAGTCTATTTTTCCTCTTATCATCCTCCTGTGGTACCTCGTCATATTCAATGACTAAAATCTTATCACCATCAATGTCATAATCTTTTACAGTGTTCTGCAAGCTGGCTAAACCTGAGCGAAATTTGCTTCTACATACGCGGGCGTAATGCCCCATTCGACCACATTTCAGACACTCTTGTTTGGAAGCAAAACAAAATTTAGAGTCTGAGTTATGTGCTGTACTCCCAAACTTATTGCACATTTTGGCATTGGTAGACCGGGGATTAAAGGGTTTCTTCTGAAACTTCCCCCTATTTTTTACTGCGGCAAGGATGCTTGGCTCATTGTCGCACCGATCAACGTCTCGTGACACCTGGATCGAAATTTCATTCACGTCATGGTTTAGAGTTCTCTTTTCAAGTTTTTTCATGCAACCTTCCGATTGCTCCACGACTTTAGCTAGATCTATAGTTGTCCTAAGATTGCTGCCCAGAGTCGCTCCTGGATTTTTTTATTGTTGCACTGGACGATAAGCTGGTCTCTAATCAGTTCGTCTGTCATTGCTCTGAATTTGCACATTTCCCTGAGCCTGGAAATAAATTAATCAATAGACTCTCCTGTCTTTTGATGCTGAGTGTAGAATTTGTACCAGTTCATGACTAGGTTCTCTTCTTTAGCGTATCTTACTTCCAGTCTGCAGATGGCCTCTTTATACTCATCAGGCAAGGCTTGTCTGTTAGCTTGGAGTGCTTGGGCGAAGGTAGTGGAAGATTCGCTGTCCTTCCTTGCCTAACATGCTCAGAAGGAGTGCTTTCTTTCTCTCCGCAGAAAAGTCTTGTCCATCTAGAGCGTCTAAGTAATTTTCGAACATGAGGATCCAATCCGCCCACGGAATACTTGGTGGGCCAGGTTGCGCAAAGAAATTAGGTGGTAGAACTACCGATATATGTGCAGAAGCCATGAAGTGGCAGGTAATGACAGTAACTGTGACTGTTAAAATGTGCACAAGTGCGTGAAAATAAGGAGTGCCAGGAGCAACCATATACACACACAGTATAAATCTTTTGGCAATGCCAACACTAGAGTAACACAATATACAATGACGTGTATATCAGCAAGAATGGTACAGTATTGGAGATGAAACAAAGAAGGCAGATGAGCAGCGAACTTGTGTGCAGCTTTGGAAAGGTTCATGCAGAGGTGGCAGTTACTGGGGTAAATGCGATATACAAGAGGCGTGTAGTTCACCATGAGGAACAGTCAACAGGATCTTGGGGCAGAGCGATATACACCAGGTGAGCATATCACCGTGGAAAAGGAGTGAAAATACTTCAAATACCTTTGTAGTGGAGGTTGGAGCAGAGCGGCATACAGCGGGCGTGAAAGTTGCTGAGAAGCTTCTTCGTAGGAAGTGCCAGGCAGCCTCCGAAGTGCGAGATGCGTTGTGTTGGGTTACTGTGGTAACCGAAGAGAGTGCCAAGGAAAATGGCCGCCGACATGCTCCCGCCGACGTCCTGCGTCACGACGTTGCTTGCTGATGTTTCACGTTGCGGGGGCAATGTGAATTTTGGCAGGGGAGTGATGGGTAACCATGGACGTTGCTAGGAAACCGTTCCTAGGATGAGCTTTGGTGTTTTTGGGCAGAGTGCGACACTGGCAACGGCTGGTGCAACGTGTCATAGAGAGCTCAATACGTCACAGAAAACGTCGGACAGTGTACCTCCTCCAAAATTGGCCCGGAATAAAAAATTAGCTAGCATTCGCGCCAAGAATTTTCAATTCTATTAAGGACACAGAGGCGAGGATTATGCTTCTCTTTCTTTTTATTGCTACTCACAGCAGCCAATGAAAAGTTGTATTATGTAAAACAAAACTACATTTCCCATGATGTATGCACTACATCACTTCCTGCAATGCCCCATAAGAGCCAGCAATACCGGAACCAGTCCTCTTTCTTTGCTTCGAACATTAAAGTCCAATAATATAAACAAAAATCCAACAACAGCTTCCAACGTGGAAGAACCAGACCAGCTGGGAGGAACGTCAACTTCAAGCAGGATTACGTCTAATCCATCTTCTTTTCGGATCCTGAAAAAACAGAGATAGAACAACCCGTAACTTCTGTATAACCAGAATATATGTGCAAAATGGGTGGGTAATAATTACAATACTGTAATTTAACCGGTGGGACAATCCTCGCCTCCGTGTCCTTAATAGAATTGAAAATTCTTGGCGCGAATGCTAGCTAATTTTTTATTCTATTACAGGACCGGAGGCTTCATATTATGCTAGTTTAACGCTGATTAAAGACCACAGAGGATATGTCACCCACCGGTTTATAATATAACTGTTTAAATGTTGACTCAGAAGACCAATCCGCAGAATGCATTATATCTTAAACAGTGGAACCCAACATGAAGGTCTCAGAGGCCATAGCGCCTCGAACAGAATGTGCACCAAAGACTTGAGTATCAATACCTGCTTCCTGCATAACATTTTTTAACCATCTGGCTATAGTAGCCGCAGTAACAGGTTTGTAAGGTTTCTGCAAAGCAATCAATAATTGCACCACATCATCAGGCCTAGTAGGCCTGGTACATTCTTCATAGGCCTTAAGACATTGAACCACACAAAGTTTATCATTGTCAGGAAAAGCATGATAGTCTACGCTGCGTGACATGGTTTTAGTTCTAGACGTGATATTAAAAGAAACTCCCTCCGGAGTAAATACTCTACCTGTAATGTCTAGAGCCTTAACATCCCATCCGAAGAACGTCTACAAGCCGCCAGGCATAGCAACATGGCCAATTTGGTTGATAATTGTTTCCTAGACAACATGTTGTTGTTGGGCCATCGGTTAAACAGGGAAAGAACCAGGGAGACATCCCACAAGGAAGAATATTTCGGCTCGGGTGGATTAGCTACTCTGATACCCTTAAAGAGTTTACATATTAGGGGATGCATCCCGACAGGTTTGCCCTCAATCGGAGAGTGGCCCGCCGATATGGCTGAACGGAAATTGTTAATAGAGCGGTATGCCAATCCCCAGAAGCTTTTTCAGACAGGAAATTTACAACAAAGGGGAAGTCTGCACCCACGGGATCCACGTGTTGTTCCACGCACCAACGAACCCAACACCTCCAGGCTGAAGAATACCGCTTCCTGGTAGAGGGGGCCCACGCTTGGTTGATGAAGTCTGAAGCTTGTTCCGAAAACCCTGGCATTTGCCAACGCTGCCGGAAAGTCTCCAGGCTATCAGGGACAACTGCCCCGATACTACCATCGGGTGCATCTCTCCATGAGGGCCCTGGAGCATCGCTGGGGACCATGGGATCCTCCTGGGGAAGTCGCAACTCGCCTCCATCAGTATCGGAAACCAAGGTTGCGACTTCCACAGGGGAGTTACCAAAATCACTTCCGCCTTCTGGCGCATCACCTGTGTGAACACGCGGGGAGTGAGAATGAAGGGTGGAAACGCATAATTCAAACTCGGGGTCCAATCCTGTGAAAAGGCATCCGTCGCCAGAGCTAAGGGATCCGGCCTCCAGCTGAAAAACGTTGTCATTTGGCGATTCAGTCTGGAGCCAAACAGGTCAATCTCGCAAGGACCTCAGATCTCCTGCAACCACTGAACCATCTGAGGTTGGAGTTGCCAGTCGCTGTAGTCTTTGAGATGGCGTGAGTTCCAATCCGCCACGACATTCGACTGCCCCGGAATGTACTCGGCTATGACAGAGATTTGATGACTCAGGCAATAGTGCCAAAAGTCTTTCGCTATCTCCACCAACATTGAGGACCTCGTGCCTCCCAATTTGTTGATGTATTGAACCGCCGAGATGTTGTCCATCCGCAGAAGGATGCAACACGAGACCTCTTTGGGTGATAGTGTCCTGATCGCAAACGACCCTGCAAGAAGTTCCAGGCAATTGATGTGAAGGTTTAGCTCGTCGAGAGACCAACGTCCCCCTGTGGAAATATTTCCGCAGCGCGCTCCCCAACCCCAACGACTGGCGTTGGATTCTATGACAACCTCTGGTAATGAGCCGAAGATGGCTCTGCCGTTCCACGCCTCCACGTGAGCTAGCCACCACTGAATCTCTTTGCATACTTCCTTTGAAAGGGGAACTAAGTCCGTATAGGAGAGACCCTTCTGCAAGTGTTGAATCTTGAGCCTCTGAAGGGCCCTGTAATGTAGGGGACCCGGAAATATTGTTTGAATGGATGACGCTAGAAGGCCCACTATCCGGGCAATCGACATGAGGGAGACCATCTGTTTGAACAGCAGGGAGCATAGCTCCTTCTTGATGTCTCGAAGTTTAGAACGTGGAAGACTGAGCTGAGCCGTCTGAGAATTGATGACGAACCCCAGAAAATCTATCGTTTGTGTAGGGCACAGAACCGACTTGGGTTCGTTGATCAAGAACCCCAGGTTCTGTAAGATATGAATGGTCATGCGTAACTGCTGCGCTGCTAGCGTTGGAGATTGCGCCATGATGAGAATGTCGTCTAGATAGACAATCATGCGAACCCCCTGTTCCCTGAGATAAGCCATCACTGGCTTCAGGACCTTGGTGAAGCACCACGGTGCCGAGGAAAGTCCGAAAGGAAGGACCAAATATTCGTACCACCGGTTCCGCCATTGTAACTGAAGGAATCAACGGTGCGGACGAAATATGGGTACAGACAAGTAGGCGTCCTTCAGGTCCAGACGGACCAACCAATCCCCTTGCTTCAAGAGGTCCGTCAACAGATGGATGCCTTCCATCTTGAAGTGTTTGTAAGTCATATAATGGTTGAAGTCCTTTAAATTGAGTACCAACCTGTAACCTCCGCCTTTCTTCTGCACCAGAAAAATATTGCTGCACAAACCGCGAGGGCCCTCGTCGCAAGGCGCTATCACGCGTTTCTGCAGCAATCCTTCGATTCCGGAATCTATAAAATCGCACTCTAGTCGGGAAAAAGAAAGCTGTCTGGGCCGATGGGCCTGATAGGGAGTCTGGAAAAAATCTAGATGGAAACCCTGAACCGTTTGTAAAACCCAGGCATCCTGCGATATTTGAACCCAATTGTGATAAAAATATTGATTACGTCCCCCCAATGGTAGAAGGAATAGGTCCATGGCACTCATCTGTAGATTCGGTGTTCTGGAAACCTCCCCGGTAGGAGCCTCTATTGAAGCGTCGCTTGTTGAAGCGTTGCCTGGTGGGGTAGAAGGTACCTCCGTGGGTAGAGTCCCACTCTCCCCTGCCGCGACTGAAGTCTCCTCGTTGAGGACCTTGTGAGTACTGGCGGCCAAACGAGCATCCTCGGCCTCATCCGGCCCTGTTGAAAACCCCGGCCTGGAAAACTCATTTTATACCTGATTGCGCCTTATCCAAGGTCGTGAAAGTGCCTTCGTATTTGGCCACATCCTTGACAAAACGGTCTCCAAAAAGGTTTCCGTCCGCCAAGGGTCCAGGCTCCGCTCCTGCCAATTCCGTTAGGTTAGAATCCATTCGCATGAGGATGGATTTGCACTGTTCCGTGGAAATGGCACAGTTGGCATTACCTAAGAGGCATGTGGCTCTCTGGGTCCATCCCGCCAGCACATGGGAATCTATGGTGGTCCCCGATTCCTGTGCCTCTAGAGCCATCTCCAAAATTTTGGCCAGAGGGCCAACAACATCCAAAAGCTTATCCTGGCATCCTCGCCAGGCGCGATCTATACCCTTTTTTGGATCGTTTGCAAACTTTTTCAAGAAAGTCAGAAGGCTGGAATCTATTTCGGGGGTTTCCGCCACTTTGTCAGAAATGTCCGGACGGGGGCATTCTGAACGCAGCCTGTTGCGCACCTCCTTGTCAAAACTCTTGCGTAGATTATCATGCAAGAACGCCGCCACTTCGGGCGTGGGAAGCCAATCCGATGACCTGGGATGGACAATGTCAGCGGGATTGAACGTAAAAGGAGTAGGGGTGGTCTGTGGAGGTTCCACGTTCTTGGCCTTCTTGGTTCTCTTTTTAGGCGGGGAATCATCTGAGGTATCAGTGTCGGTAGTACCAGGATCCGTATCGGTATCTTGGACCGTATACTTCTCGGAATCAGGACGAGGGAGTGAAGAATAAGAGGCAGAGTGGGGCCAAGGTTTAGGCTGCGAACCTTCTGAGGGAACACCTGCCGGGGCAGTGAAGCCATGACGCTTCGCAAATTTCTCCAATTGTTTGGTGATAGGTTTCAATGCAGTAGCTAGCGCTTGCTGCACAGTTCCTGGAACTGCTTTCTCCAGGGCCTTGTTGACTGACTCCTGGACCGAGGTGTCCAGGGCCTCAAGAATATTCTCTTCAATGGAAGGGATACCCACTTCCTATTCATATAGGGTGTCATCCTCCTCATAATGGACCCAATTTTCCGTTGCTGAGCCAAATTTGTAAATGTACCTGCTCATAAGGTCAGAAGTCAGGAGGAGTAAGGGGGGGAGCCAACCCACAGGGCTGCCTGAACGCGAGCAATCTGTCAAGCGGGAATTGCACAGCGCCCTCAACACGCGAAGCAAAGCGTATTCATATTAATACAAAGCAGAATGAGCGTATGCTATAGCGTTTAGATAAACACATCAAATGTAAGCCACATAAAACCTAGAGCACTTAACTATCTGTGTGAGCAGCAAAGAAAGAAGACTGGTTCTGGTATTGCTGGCTCTTATGGGGCATTGCAGGAAGTGATGTAGTGCATGCATCATGGGAAATGTAGTTTTGTTTTACATAATACAACTTTTCATTGGCTACTGTGAGTAGCAATAAATACAAAGAGAAGCATAATACGAAGCCTCCGGTCCTGTAATAGAATACAGATAACAAGCTACGAAGGGCTGTGGCTACTGTCTGCTCTTGTCGTGGGCTCTGAGTTGCCGGCTCTGCAGTCTGGATGACGTTGTAGTGCAGGAGGCGAGGACCAGAGGAAAATGGACGAACTTTGGCTGGTCTGCACACGGGGTCCACAAGAAATCATCGCCAAATTGTGGTAGAAGAAAGCTGCCGACATGCTGGGTACGTTTGAAGGTCCTTTATTAGAAGCGCAGAGAGAGACAAGAGCGGACTCTTCCAAGCATGAGTCAAGAGAGTAACTGCTTTGGAACAGAACGCTAAGTCAAGGGCAAACATAGAATGGGAATGTGGGTACATTCTCGTGGAGACATGACATTCTGTGAAAGACTAGAACAGTAACACGTACTACACATCTTCTCCCTTTCCAAAGGCACAGCAACAAAAGCAGGGCGAAAGCAGTGAAGGGAGAAAAAAGACAAAACAAAAAAAACCGAATAAGTATAGTCCTGGAGATACATTTGTGGTCTGCGGCACCTGAGAGAGCGAGAGGAACAAGGGCCATCAGGGCTTGAGGCTGAAGTGTCCACAGAGGGACTCACAGGGACGAGGGAGTCACCCCCACCGAGAACCACACACAGCAACCCAGCAGGAGAGATGTCCTTGGGATCCTGGGCTAAGACATAGCCGCTGCTGCTTAACTAACTGGCATGCTTACTCTGTTTAAGGTGCACAACGCCCTTCTGATATAGGGCGACCCGTCGGAAATTCCAACACTCTCCATTGTTTAAGAACTTTTTTGGCAGTGAAGGGTCCTTTAAATTTCGAAACGCCTCTCCCAAATCTGCCACTTTTGATCTTGACCTGGTCACCTACCTTGAAGCGGCAAGGAATATCAATTGTTTTTTGTGGTGTGGGCCACCCCCTTGTAATGTGACTAGCTGTTTCATCCAAGAGGGGACGAGTTTTAAGCCCAGGGCCCTGCCCCTTATCAACTCAAAAGGGGAACTCTCGCCGTCGACAAGGAGAGTGGTCCGGTAGGCCCAAAGCATCTCATTTACCATCTTGCGCAAGTCAAGGGCAAACATAGTATGGGAATGTGGGTACATTCTCGTGGTGACATGACATTCTGTGAAAGACTAGAACAGTAACATGTACTACAGAAATGACACTTTTCTATTCCAAAGTGCAGCCTCTGGAATAAAAGGTTCAAAATATGAAAATAACTAAATAAAGCAACACAGAGTGGTTGCAAAGTGGCTAGATTGATTTTATTCACACCCAAACACATCAGTGTCACTTTACAGAGTTTGCCAATGAAGATACTTTTGTTTTTCATCTTTCTTTGAACAGTATTGTTTTCCCTAGGTGGGGAAGTGTGCCAGTCCTGAAGGTACTACAATGCCTGATTGATAAGTGGATTGGAAAACAAAATGTGTACCGAGGCTCTGTGTTCATGGATGTGGTCTTTTTAAACATACCCATGCTAGACCTTAGAAGGTCCTGCAAGACCTTAGAAGCCCTTGTGTCTTAGCACCAGCAGGTGGACCCTAGCGGTGGCAAGTGTGGGTTAACCTTGCAGGCTTGTCCACCACAATCCATACAGAAGTTCACCTCCAGTCTTGTGGACAGGCCTATGAAGCAGTACACCCTGGAGCGACAGTGACTCTGTCGCTGAGGTCACAAGACCCTTGAGGAGGGCCGGCTTTAGGGCGGTGTGACCGGAACGCGCACTGATTTTGGATGGGGGTGTCATTAATAATAAATATGTCATGATAACTCCAGTGTTTAATGTTCTTCCTAGAGAGAGATCAGAGTGTTGTCTAGTGGAAGTTTTGACTCCTGGAAAGGTAGAGCAGAGGGTTAATGTGCCTGCTGCAAAGAACATGTACCATGCGGATCACAAAGTGCACATAATGTAAATCGGTCAGTGGGTTACTGCTTTTGTCAGATAAATCCTTTTGTTACTTGCAGTTTATAAGTTAAAATCCTAACATAGAACAGTGAGCTATTAACTCGCATCTAAGAGCTGCATGCAAACTGCAAGGTATAAATTAGAGCGTTATGTTTTTTCCCCCAGGCTTTGATTATCCTAATGTTGCAAAAAGTGTTCATTTGGATAGAAATCAATTGTGATTATTAAAGCGAACCCCCAACCACGGTATTATGTTTTAAATTCTGAGTTTGTGTTTGTCCAGATCAATCACTATTAAAATATACCGCCTACTAGCATGGTTGTCATGTGACTCCTACACAATGTAGTCCTTAGTCTTATGTATTATTTCCTATACAGTGATTTACACAAAATAATGTATTGTCTCTGTGTAATGTGTGTGATGTGAAGTGCTCTGACACCCTACACTAGTATGAGTGGCACTGTCAATACAAATTAAATGTATCTGAGAGAGAGTGTGGTTATGTAGACTTGAGGAGAACTGTTAAGGAGTGGTAGTGAGGGAATGGTCATTGGGGGGCATCAACAGGTATTGTCGCACAGGGGAGAGCCACCAGCACTAAAGCCTGTCCTGCCCTTGAGGCCAGTCCACCTCACTCATTGGTACCTCCATTGGCCTTGTTTCAGCAGTAGTAGCTGCAACTCACCATGGATCGCAATGCAGGATTTGCACGCAAACCAAACTAAGTTTGCAAACTTCACAAACTCTCTGCTTCATGGACAAGCACTTCTATCATGTGCTTCCTGCTTTGGGCCACTCGAATTATGCAGCAAAGGAGGACAAAATGATGCAGCAGTGTGGACTAAATTATGCAGCAAAAAAAAGGCTGCAGCGTAATGCAGTATATTTTTTGATACTTTATTATTTTGACATTTTACTCATGCTAACAGTCTCTGCAAAGATTTCGCCTTATTAGTACCACTGTAACATACAAATGCAGCAGTGAGAAAGGTGACCAGTCAACCTTTGCAAAGGGCCCTCAACTTCGCAGAAACGCAAGTCACATTTATTAGTAACATTTGATCCGTTTGAGCTGAAAACAATTTATTAATGAAACAATTGTCAGAATATGCAGCAGATGTTGTATTATGTGGCAGAGCCAAAATTATCTAGAAAACATTTGCAAACTAGGATATTTTGCCATTCATGTTTCACCTGCTCTTGTGGAAAAAGGGAGGAGAAGTGTTGATGATAGAAACTCCATGGCTCGGAGATAAATGGCTTGTTCTTCCACTTTTAAGCGTGTTTGGGACATTCTGTGATTGGAAACATATCTCACTTTGTGAATGTATTTTAATATCAATGATTCATATTAAACCTTAAATAATCATGAGTATCCATTGGTTAAATTAAATAACATAATAAGCTGTAGCTGGTCAGTGAAATGCCAAACAAATACATAAAATTATAATGTTTTGCGCATTCTATCCACACCTCTGACTCCCCTCACTGATCCCATCCTCGGGTTATTCCAGCCCTCTGGTTCTCCGCCCACAGTTCCCCTACTTTTATAACCCCACTTTGACCACTGGTCCACTCCCACAAGGGAGTGGCTGACCAACTTAATGTCTGCTGGGACACTAGAACGTGTCCAGTACAACACTACATTCCTCACAAACTTTATTAAAAATAAAACAAAGTCCAAACTCTGGAAACAAACTATTCACATAGGACACCACACAGTCTCTTGGTGCTGAGAGGCAGTCCGCGGGACAACAGTGAACAGGTGCAGCTGGGAGCAACCGAGCATCTCAGCACATGTTCATAATTTAACCAGAGTCTACTGGGCACAAACAATGCGTCGATGGAGTCCGCATTCCTTGGCAGCCTGTCTGTCAGATCAATGTTCTCTTCCACACTGCTGGATAAACGTATGTGCTCTGGCAGTGGTGCTGTTGGTGTCTGTCAACTAAACTATGGTGTATCAGGAGCGCCGGTGGAGTCCTGCTGCAAAGTGTTCTCTTGAGGTGTCTAGGTACTACGATGACCAAGCTGCCAGGGCTGGAATGGCGTCAATGATGTTCAGGACGTTATGCTCTGAAGCCGTAGTGCCTCCCGGTACCTTGTAGGTGGAGCAGCTTCCACACCATCTCTTGTGCGAGGATCCTTGGGTGCAGGAATGTCCTTGAGGTCCTTGCGTGGGCTACCATGACACCGCTTGGACTGTGCAGGGCTGCTTGTGGGCCGCCTCGGGGCCTCCGCAGGACACCGACTGGATCCGACGACGTTGTTCGTGCAACTGCCAGGGTAGGTGACTTTATGGTCAGTGGCATGCCAACAGGACAGAGGGGCACATGGACTGTCAGATAGCCCTTGGACACTTGGTCTCTCATTTCGATGGGGGTGCCTCGGTCTCTTTGTTCTTCTGCAGGTGTAAGGCTCCACCCTGGTGACGATGTCGCTTCTTGGTTGGATGGGGTGATGTACATTGCAGTGATGTTGTGTTTGCCAATTAACCTGGACGGCAGGTGGTAACGACTTGCTGGGAGAGAGGATGTCTGGAGGGACTTTGTAGCCATCTATCTTTGTCTTGCAGAGGCTATTCTTCACCCGTGGCATCTGCAGTCATGAGCAGGGATGTCGTACTACTTGTACTGCCGACGCTCGGCAACCCCTAGTCGCACTGGGAAGCGTTGGGGAGAGACGAGGTTCGCGCTTGCTGTGGCTTACATTTGGTTACCCCATTAGGCTGTCTCCAGGGATGTCGGTCCACCTTGGTGGCTGTCTTGTGTCTACAGGTGCGCTCTTGTCTTTTGCCGGTACGAGTCCTCGTTCTTCTCCCCTTGGTCTCTCCAGCGCACTTGTGGTCCTCTGGTTCTTTAGCGTGACAGGATTGACACTCTTTTCTTTGTTGCGGGTCTGTCGCAGGTCTGTCATGTCAATAGGACTTGCTTCTACTCCTCGTGGACCTCTTGTAGACCCCATTTGCGGTGCTCCTCTACCATGATGGCATGTCACCTTCTTCACTCAAGGGTATTGTGCTTGCGCCTTGAGCCTGCGCCATTGTGGCACCTGCTTCTGCCTCTGTTCATGCATGCTTGGCAGGGTCGGTCACTTTGTGTGACATACTCCTTCTTGCTTGCAGTGCGACGTGGCATCCGCCACGTGGCGCTTATCTTCAGTGTGCATACTGCGGTGGCCTCTTGCCACTTGGAGTGAGCGACTCTCCTCTTGCCTTACTTGGGCCACTGGCGACTCTGTCATGAGGCAATGCAAGGGAGGACACTCTATGCTGTCTTTGGCCCACTGCGGGGCTTGGCTAGTGCAGTGGAGGCTCTCTCTCCTGCACCCGGGCCATGCTAGGCCTTTCCTCCCTTCTTGACTCTGGGGATCTCCTTGGTGGTTTGATCCATATATGCCTGGTAGTCTCCATTCCGCTTCTTCTTTGTTTGCGCCACACTGCTTGCGCCTCCATGCTGTTCCATCACAGTGCTAAGTCTTGTGTGTCTTTGGGCGTGCTCTGCAGGGTTAGTCACTTCATGTGACGTACAGCAAATGCTGGGCCAACAGTGGCCATTATGTGACGTGGGCGGCCTGCAGTCACAGCCTCTTCATTTTCAGCATTGCTTCCTTTCTGCAGAGAGGTCTCTCTCTCCTGGGCGCCAGCCCATGCTGACACGCATCCGGGTGCAGGCTTCACATACCTTTGACTTTGTGCTCTTGGTTCTCCTTAATGGGCGACCTCAGCTGGTGCTTGGGGTACTTGTTCTCCTGGCTTGTGGTGGTGGTCGTTTACCACTGGGAGCATGCTGCACAATTCCTTAGCTTGTGGTGGTGTCAGAGAGCACTGGGGGTTGCACGTTCTGTGCACCTTCTTCACATACTTCATGTAGGGTTTGCTGTCTTCTTGGGCTTTGCTTCTCTCGTCTGTTTGACGCTTGTCAAGATGGTGCAGCTTTGGGCTTCTTGGGGCTCACGGTGGGGTGTAGCAGTCTTTTTCCTTACAAAGGATAGGCAGCCAATTGGGGGCATTTGGTGCACTTAACATCAGTCCTGGCTGTGTCTCTCACAGCTTTCTTCAGCATTTTTCCTTGTTTGGTTGCTCAGGGTGCCGTGTGGCACTGTGGCTACCAGGTGGTAGTGCATCACTTCTCAAGGCCACGGCAGCTTTCCTTGCGCTGCGGGCCCATTTGGCTTCTTGCCTCAGGCCAGACAGGGATTGCGGGGACGATTGATGCATCTTCGTGCGGTATACATTCCATACAACACCCCCAGTTTGGGCACCACATTAAAGGGTCGCAGCGCTGCGGATATGGGCCACGGCAGGTGCTCCGTGCACGATGCAGCTGGGAGGTGATGAATTAATGAATAAAAAAATATTTATTGAGCGCGTAGTTACCCGAGGGCATCCCAGCACTAGTAGCAGCTGTACACAGACGATGACAAAGTTACTGAGCAAGATTAAGGAAAAACCATGTTGTAAGAAGTTTCCGGAAAGCTAAATGGTTGGGCTCAAGATGAATGTGAGGGGGAAGGGTGTGAGGGTAATGCCCTTGAGTGGAGATGGCCGCGGGCCTATTCATGCTCTACTTCCCTGCAGGCTGGGCTTTCGCAGGCCGCCAACATGCTTCTCGTCATTGTGGAGGTTGCCAATGGACTGCAGCCCTCCTGCCAGGCCTTGAATGTTCAGGTGAGGCACGCACTTTCTCCGCCGCCGTCATTCCCTGCCAGGTCTCTTTCACTGTGTACTGCACAGTGAGCAGCCGTTACAGGAGGCTGTAGCAGCTTAGTTTAGTCTATAGGCCCATCGCTGCATGGGTGCTGCCAATGCAGGTAGGGGAACCACTCAGTGTCGGTGCGGGCTTATTCTTTCCCCCCTGCTGATGGGGTACCACCTTCATTTACCATCAGTAGACGTTATGGTATGGCTGTGCCACCATTTCTTACTGCCTCGCTGTGATGGAGCAGGGTTTTTTCTTTAAAACCGAATACCTGTTTCATTTTCGCATGTTATAATTAAAAGTACTACTGATTAATTATTAATCATTAAAAGTTTGTCGTGTCTTGATCCTGACTTTATCCTGACTTGGTTGACGGATTCTGGAAGATGAACGTTGGCTGAACCCTAAACTCTTTTCAGAAACCAAATCGGACCTGGGAGACCTGATCTACGGTGGTTTGAACTTTTGAGGCCCAACTGATGGCCGTGCCCGGTGCGAAGGTGAACTGTGGAGCCGGGGCATAGTTGAACAACAACGGCATCGGGGCTGTGCCAGCGGCCGTCCCATCACTTTCGGTTTCACTTTTGGATCTCTGAGTGGCTGGACCGTGGAGTTGCTTTGTGCGGCTGGGTTTTCACTCGGCCTTCGCTTGGTGCCTTTACCTCCGCCTGATACCAGTGTGCCCATTGACGTTGATCCTCTCGCACCGCCACATTGCGGTCTCTGGTACGGCTCGTGTCTGCTTCGCCTGTGCCCCTTCGCCGCTTGCTCGGTGGTCCCCTTCGGCGAGCGTGGTTCAATATGGGTGGCAAGGGGGATCCCGAGAGGCGAAAGACCAAGACATCCCTACGTGGGGGACCGGTCCAGACTAACAACATGGACCGCTACACTCAAGGTAAAGGGTCCCCTGGGACGGCCAGTGTTCTCCCGGATGACGCTGGTGGTGTTCCGTCCGTCCCTCCGGATTTGTCATTGCAGGACATCATGGGCGCCATTAATGGCATCAAGGAGACCATCGCTAAGCAGTACGAGGCCTTGGCCCGTAAAATCGACACGGTGGCCATTGATGTTACGCTAATTCGGGCTGATCTCTCTAAGACCAATGAGAGGGTTCAATCGCTGGATTTGCGGACGTCCACCCTTGGTACGGATGTGTCGGACCTGCAGACTGCTCTTGGCGACCTGAAGTCGGCCAACGCCCTGATGGCCCGGCGGCTGGAGGACTTCGAGGGACGGGCTCGACGCAATAACATCCGCGTCATAGGTGTTCCAGAGACCTCCGACAATCGCCCGGTTGATCTTATGGTTGAGGATCTCATCCTCAACCAGCTTTCCCCCACTGGCCTGAGTAAGTTCTTTGCCGTGGAGCGGGCCCATCGAGTCCCAGGCGGTCGGCCGCGACCGGGGGCTCCCCCGAGGCCTATTGTTGCAAAACTTTTCCACTACAGAGACCGAGATGCGATTCTGCAGGCCTCACGGGTACATGGCCCGGTCCGATTTGAGAACTCATCCGTTAACTTTTTCCCGGACTTCACCCAACTTGTCCAGAAGCAGCGGATGGGCTTCCAGGGGGTGAAGCGCCGTCTCCGGGACCTGGGTCTTAAGTACTCTATGCTTTTTCCTGCTAGGCTCCGAGTGGAATACGAAGACCGGACTACCTTTTTTGACTGTCCTGCGACTGTGAGTGACTGGCTGGATTCTCTACCGGACCGGGGTGACCGGCCTGGGCCTTCTGGTGGTACCGAGGGTGGCGGGCCTCTTTCGGAGTGACTTTTGGTCCTTGACTTTGACATTTTGTTTTGTTCGGCTGGGTTCTACTTCTTTTGTACATTTTGTTTAATTATGATCTGTGTTGGGGGCGGGCAGGGACGGGTCCCTTTCCTCCTCCGGGGTCTTTTCGTAGAATGGGGTTTGTAGGGCGACAGGCACACTGCAAGTTGGGGTGGTTTTTTGGACCGCAGGGGTGCAGGGTGGGGGGAGTTGAATTCGGGGGGGGGTTGGTGGGTGGGAGGGGTTGTTTGGATTTGTGTTTTTTGTTTTCAAGGCGAGGTATTGGCTCTGTTTCAGTTTCAGGAGTCGCGCTATTTGCTGGGGGACCCTTGACCTACTGGAGGGGATGGGGGGGGACGGGTTGAGATTGATGTCTTGGAACGTCAATGGATTGGGGGATCGTATTAAACGGGGTGTTGTGCTGCAATATTTGCGTCGTTTGACTCCTGATGTGGTATTCTTACAGGAGACGCATTTGGTTGGTAATGTTTGTCATGCCATGAACAGGGGGGGCTACCGACTCGTGGCCCATTCCGGTTTCACCACCGGCTCTAGAGGGGTGGGCATTCTCCTACGATCTTCACTTCCGCTAGAGATCACCAGGGTTGTCCTAGACGATAGAGGGTGCTATGCGGCCCTGACTGGGAGGTGGGAGGGACAGTCCCTTTCCTTGGTTTCGGTATATGTTCCCCCGGGCCTCCAGAACTCCACTTTCTCAGACTTGGGTCGTATGCTGCTTGAGCTTCCTGACAGTCTTTTGCTTTTGGGTGGGGATTTTAATTTGGTTGTTTCGGGAGATCTGGATCGCCACCCGCCCAGGGCCCTCCCTGCTGCCCAGGCGTGGCTCGGCGGGCTCTTGGATACCCTCGGTCTGGTGGATTGTTGGAGGTTAATGCATCCGACACAGTGTCAGTACACATTTCACTCTGGGGCCCATGGGAGTCTCTCCAGATTGGATTATTTTCTTATGCCCGCGGCCCAGACTGCCCGGATTCGAGAGGTTAAGCACCTGGCCCGGGGTATCTCTGATCATTCCCCACTGTGGTTGCTTTTTGACACCGGGACGCGGTCCGCTGGGCGGATCGCCCCTATTAACCCTTGGTACTTGCGAGACCCCAAAATTCGTGATAGCCTTGTTAAGTCGATTGATCGGTATTTTCTCGAGAATGAGGGGTCGGTGTTGTCCTCAGTGTCCCTGTGGGAAGCCTTCAAAGCAGTGCTCCGCGGGCATGCCCTATCCCAGATAGTGGAGGCTAAGAGGGTTAAGAATGAGGCGGTGGTGAAGCTGGAGACTGAAATAGGCAGCTTTGGAGACGGGTGTCACTCAGGATGGGCTTCACGCCCTCAGCTTGAAGCAGTTTGAATATAAGTCTCTTGTTACTGACGCTGCCAAGACCATGTATAGGGAGCAGCAGGGTACGTTGTATGATGCCGGGGACAAGGCGGGTAAACTGATTGCTTGGTTGGATAAGAAGGAGAGAGTGAATCGTGTGGTCCCGGAGCTTCGGGTTTCGGATGGAGTGTGTGTGACTGACCCTGGTGAGATTGTGGAGTGTTTTGCTGACCACCTCCGGGCGGTGTACTCCCCGGTGTCTGATAGAGATGAGGATGACTCTCGTCTCTTGCTGCGAGATATTGCCTTGCCCGGCTTATCCGTCGAGGATCGTGAGCAGATGGAGGCCTCCCTGTCTGTCGACGAGATCACTACCGCGATTCGTTCCCTTCGCTCGGGCAAGGCTATGGGCCCCAACGGACTGCCGATTGAACTGTATAAACTACGCCCGGATAAAATCGCGCCCTTCCTCCGTCGTATGTTTCTGGAGTCGCTCGAGCGGGGTTCCCTTCCCGACGACCAGCGTCTGGCTACCATAGTTGTGATTCCCAAGGACGGTAAGCCACGAGACCGCTGTGCCTCATATTGGCCTATTTCCCTACTAAATGCCGAACCGAAAATCCTTGCCAAGGTCCTCGCTAATCGCTTGCTGAGAGTTATATGTGATTTGATACATCCGGATCAATGCGGCTTTATCCCGCATCGTAATACCGCTCTCAACTTGCGGCGTCTCCATGGCGTCCTCGCTAGGGCGGAGTCCTTCTCTGAACCGGCCATATTGGTTTCCTTAGACGCCACGATGGCCTTTGATACCATCGAGTGGCCATTCCTTTGGGCCGTCTTGGCGAAGTTTGGCTTTGGGGAGGGATTTATTAGTTGGGTTAAGCTCCTCTATGCTGGTCCAATGGCTCAGGTTGTTGTCAATGGGCGGGTTTCTCGGCCCTTCGCTCTCGGGAGGGGTACTAGGCAGGGGTGCTCGTTGTCCCCTCTGCTCTTTGCTCTCGCCTTGGAGCCGCTCGCTGCCTGGCTCCGCTGGGAGCCCTCGATCAGAGGGATCCGGTGGGCCCCGGGCTTCGAGGATCGGGTCTCGTTGTACGCGGATGACATTCTTTTGTACCTCACCTCGCCGCGGAAGTCGCTCAATGTGCTTTTTGATGTTCTTACTTCCTTTGGGAGAAATTCGGGTTTGATAATTAACTGGTCCAAATCTTGCGTGTATCCTATCTCCGGTGGCCTTCCTCTCTTGCCGCCTCGGCTTCCGATCCAAACATCTCAATCCGGCTTTAAATACTTGGGGGTGTACGTTTCGTTGGATCCGGCGGTCCGCTACGAGCAGAATCTCCTGTCTCCCCTCCGGCGTTTGAGGGTGGATACGGCTCGGTGGTGTAAGTTGCCCTTGTCTCCACTTGGTCGCGCAGCACTGTTTAAAATGATGTCCCTTCCCAGATTTCTTTACGCACTCCAGAACTCCTTCGATATCATTCCGGCGGCCTACTTTAGGGAAGTGGAGAGTTTGCAGAGGAGACTGGTTTGGGACGGTCGTGCGCGCATCGCTTTGGCAAAGCTGACTCTTCCCTGGTATGACGGGGGCATCGCGCTTCCTGGCATTAGAAGGTACTATTGGGCCTCCCAGCTGGCTGCCATTAACCATGCTACGTACGCTCCTGGTTCGAACCCGGCATATGAGATGGATAAATTCCTGCTTCCCGGCGGTAACTATAGCAGAGCGCTTTACTCTCGATCTGCCGGAAGGACCCTCACGGGCCCTACTAGGATTGCGGTACGTGTGTGGAAGGCGGCGAATGTAGCTGTGGGCTGGAGTGAGCGTTTAACGTGTGCTACTCCTTTATTCGCCTCAGAGCGCTTGGGAAGCCTCTGGACAACGAAAGGCTTTGAGCACTGGGATACGATCGGCATTAGCAGAGTGGGGGACCTATGGGTTAAAGGCGCGGTTAAATCCTTCGCGGCGCTTCAGAGCGAGTACAAGCTTAGTGAAAGGGAGTTCTTCCGCTATGCCCAGGTTCGGCACGCCCTACTCTCGGTCTTTGGGGAGGGGACCACGGTCCCTGTTTCTTCGCCTCTCGAGGACCGTATACTCGACGGACACGTCCCCGACAGTACTATCTCCCTGATTTATAACAAACTAATAAATAATCGGGCTGATCTCTTGGTGCGTCTTCGGGAGGCGTGGACGGGTGATGGGGTTGAGTTGGACGACGAGGACTGGCAGTCTGCGCTGTCATCCCCTAAGGAGGTTGCCATCCCGGCCCGTCTCCGTCTGGTCCAGCTTAAGATTCTCCATCGTGTCTATGTGACGGGTACCCGTTTGGTCTCGATGGGGTTTTCTGCCGACGGGCTCTGTAAGCGTGGCTGCGGGCTCAGTGCCACCTTTCTCCACATCCTCTGGGAGTGCCGCGAGGTGGCGGAATATTGGCGCCAGGTGCATGATGTTATGAAACGAGTCACTGGGGTCGCTCTGCTGCCGGAGGTGCGCCGATGTGTTCTGAATGTGTGGGAGCCCAATGACTATAATGCGGCCCAGGCTCGGTGGGCGGCCCTTGGGAACATGATCGCAAAGAGAGATATTGCGCAGCTTTGGGGTTCCCAACGGCCTCCCACCGTGTCCGTATGGAAGGAGAACATGGACTGGTGCATGTTCAGGGAGAAGACGGTGTATGTGGCTCGTGGTAAACCGGGGGCGTGGGGTAGAATCTGGGGTCAGTGGAATGTGTATCGAGGGACTATCTGTTCTCCCCCCCTGGTGGATACGTCTGAGGTTGCCTTGTCCCCCTGATCCTTGAAGGTTCCTTGCTTAATTTGTTCATCTGTGTATAGATTTGGTTTTCCCATGGCCCCCCCTCCCTCTCAGACCCCCCCTTTTTTATTGACCTCTACTGTGGTTAGACGCCCTTTCAATGTTTTTCGCCTTGCTTTTTGTTTTTCTTTACTTTTGTTGATATTTATGTAAAATCCTGACGTCCCTTTTGTGCAGTCTGATCTCCTGT